>NC_071466.1:97196103-97496103 GCF_028500815.1 Rissa tridactyla
GAGGAATAGTCAACACAGCTTTTACCAAGGCAAGTCATGACTCGCAAATCTATGAGTGCTCTGTGGAGGTGTAAGGAACTATATGAATAAAGGTGATTCTGTTGATACAGTGTTTGAGGGTTTGCAGAAAGCCTTCAACAAGGTCCATCCCCAAAGGTTCTTAGAGAGATGAAACTGTCATTTGGAAAGGCCTCACATGGATTAATAACTGGTCAAAGGCTTGGAAACAAGGAAGAACAAATGACAAACTTTTCATCGTAGGAAAATGTTAACTGTGCTGGGGCATCACTGTATTCTCAGAAGGAAGCTTGAAAAGGGGGCTAGGTGGCAAAGTTTGGTGGTAACATAAAATTATTTAGTACAGTCAAACCTGAAGCTGAGTGTGAATGATTGCAGAAGATCTTGCTATACACTAACCAAAATGCAGCACCGATATGTGCAATACAATGCATCTGGGAAAAAAAATATTTCTAGCCATGCATATACTGTTCTTGGCTCTAAATTAGCTGTTACCAGTCAGGAAGTAAATCTTGGAGTTGTTTCTGTAAGCTCATTGCTCAGCAGCGGTCGAAAGGGCAAAGAGGTTGTTAGGAATTATTAGGGAGAGGAATTGAGAGCCAAACCAAAACCGCTTTTAACCATCTGTATAAATGCCTGATGCAGACGTATTTTGAAGACTGCATGCAGTCCCTTCCCTCATCTCATAAAAAGCAGCACTGAAAGAGATACTGAAAAGTTTGATCACAGGACAGCTTGCACAGCAGGAGAGACCAAACAGACCACTTTCGGCTTCACAAAGAGGCAAAAGAGAAAGGCATACACTAAAAAAGAATGAAGTTATCACAGGGTTAAAGAAAGGGCATGAGGAAGGACTATTCCCCAATTCTGGTCACAGGAATTAATGGGACTTCAATGCCAAAGCATCAAGCAGCAGATTTAAAACAAACTGAAGAAGGTGTTTTTTCACACAGCTCATAACTAAATAAGGCATTCATTGCTGAGAGAAGCTGCAGAGGCAAAAATGCAAATAGAATCAGGAAGGGATTAGCTAAATTAAGACAGGTCCGTTGGCACTCATTAAACAGGTCGGTGTCTGTATGACCTTCAGCTCAGGTGCCTCTCTAAGGCACTGACTGCCAGAAAAGCTGCTTGGCCAAAGATCTGTCTGTACTTACGATGAACTTCCCCTGTGTATCTCCTATTGGGTAGTTTGGGAAACAGCATTTGGGGCTAGTTGCGCCTGAACTAGATTGGTCATTATTATATTCTTATGTTAACAAACTAAGAAATTAGTGCATCAACTGTACTCCTTTGGCAGCAACCTCTGCTCCAGTGAGTACGAATCTGCCCTTGATGCAGCGAGTCATGTACGCTGTTCCTGGGCATTTCTAATATGGTTCCTGTGAGTGAACCAAGCAGAGGCAAAAGAGACTATGCACGTGCTTGACGTTATATACACAACTACAGATTCACTGTATGATATCAAAGGAAAGATGTTTATCGTATAACAGTATAAATGTAAACCTTGTTTACAGCAGTCTGAATTTCTGTGTATGCTAAATGAGAGACAAGGATACAGAAATGTGGCTGGATTTTAGTGGATACAGATATACCAGCTGCTTTTGCATCTTCCTATTTTAAAATGCGTTAGCGGACTAAGAAAGTTTCTGAAATTTTACCTCTTCTCAACAAGCATCTATTATCAATTTAAGTTTAACATAAAATCTGCGCTCATACAAGATGTCAAACTGCTCTGTGATGTTTACTTATATTATGCTAAAATGTTCCAGAAGAAAGAAGCAAGGTATAACAGCAAGTCCTCCCTGGCAGTTGTTCCTCAGGCAAAATTCTGGTGATATTACCTGATGGAGGAAAATCCCTGAGTAGACGAGCTACATGATAAGTCATCGAGAGTGTCAGGAATTACTTGTAGCATTTAGCAATAAAACACAATATTGTCAGCATCATGTAAGCTAGAATCTGATTTCAATAGCAGTAATTTAATGTGTGATAATATTGCTCTGTGCGTGCATGTGTGTGTGCGTGTGTATGCAGACATGTTTTGAGGGGGGAAGGAAGGGGATGTGCAAAACAATATTTACACCTGCCAAGAGCAGCTGCTGCTTCTTCTTCTTCTGGAAAAATTCATGCAGAGTGAAGCACATCTGTGTGCAATAGGACAGGGATAAGCAGGTATAGCTACAAGTAAGTATCAGCATAAGAAGGCAATATGGAGGAAAGTGGGAGTGCTGAGATGGGCCCAGGATGTTTCATTGCCAGACCTGTACAAAGTGCTGAAGTTTTGGCCAGCTTATTTCATCTCCCTATATTTTCTCTAAAAAAAGGACCTGCCCTGAGGACATCAGAGCTGAGGTTCAGCTGAGGGGCAGTCTTAGTTGGGGACTGTTTGTGCCTTTTTATGCTTCTTCTCATGGAAGAGTACCTCCCTCCACCTCCTCCTTTAGTCCTGTCTATGGTCCTTCCACAGTCTCGAGGAGCACTATGCCCTTAACGCTTAGATGATAATAACACATATTTAATGTAATATGAGCATTTGACAACAGATACAAATATAATTTATCACTGCAAGTGGAAAATGAAAAGGGGAATTGTTATTACTTCCCTCATTTAGCAATTTCATAAACAGAACCCAAGAGCTTTGAAGAACAGGTCCATAGCATTATATGTATGTATTATACATACATCAAATACTGGGAGAAACCAAGGAAGAGAATAGTAAAGTCATTTGCTGAAAGTGACCCAAAGCATGAGTTTTTTAAATCACAGGTCATTGCTGGCAAGACTGATTCCCATTTACAGTATGCATTATTCAATAAGACAGTTACTCTTGTTTTATATGGGAAAAAAAATGTCAAATATACAGCATTTTATTGAGTGCTGAAGGATGACGATGTGAAGAATGAAATATGAGCTTGGTGTATTTTTGTTAAGACAATGTCAACAACATAACGATCAAATAGGTGACCACATAAACAAATGTTTCCATGATAACAATAAAGCAATCCGTTACACAGATAAAATTTACAATATATTGATGTTAAAATTTTATCAACTACATTTCTATAATAGGTCTGTCTGCTTTTGGGACTGTCGTTTTTGGATTCTTCTGTGTCCATGGACTACTTCTAAACCACTGATGAAATGGCACCAGGAAGTCTATGCTGGATAGAGTAAGACTAGTTATGGAGTTTGCACTGCCATTTGGAAAAATTTGCAAGTCTGCATATCATAGGTGGAATAACATAACAAGGTGGAAAATCTCTTAGATAGATAGATAGATAGATAATATATTTAGATTCCATACAGCCTGATAAACTCTTACTGCTTTTCTAGAACACATATATTTGGTCCCATAACAAACACATTAATCCATGAGAGTCTTCACAGTTGTGGCACAGAGGAGCCCACGCTAGACCACATGGATAATTCCTGAAGAAACTGTGTCCCGTTCAGAACCCATGCAGCAGCAGGTTTATCCTGAAGGACTTCAGTCCTTGGAAGGGACCCCACGCTGGAGCAGGGGAAAAGCACAAGGAGGATAGAGCAGCAGAGAGGAGCTGGTATGGACTGAGCACAGCCCCCATTCACCATAACCCTGTGCCCCTCAGGGGAGTGGGGAGAGGAATCGGGAACGGAGGAGTGAAGTTAAGACTGGGAAAAAAGAGCTGGAGTGGAAGAGGTGGTTTCAATTTTGCCTTTGTTGTTCACTTCCCTGAATTTTTCATTGGGAATACATTAAACCAATTTTCCCCAAGTCAAGTCTGGTTTAGTAATTGATAAATGATGAATAGAATAGAATAGAATAGGTCAGCTTAGAGCGACCTACAAGGATCATCTAATCCAACTAGACTGAACACTTCAGGGCTGACCAAAAGTTAAAGCATGATATTAAGGGCATTGTCCAAACACCTCTTAAACGCTGACAGGCTTGGGGAACCGACCAACTCTCTGGAACACACTGTTCCATTGTTTGAACACCCTCTCCGTAAAGAAATGCTTCCTACTGTCCAGTCTAAGCTTCCCCTGACTGATGCAGCTTTGAACCATTCCCATGGGTCCCATCACTAGATCCCAGGGAGAAGAGCTCATCACCTCCCTCTCCACTTCCCCTCCTCAGGAAGCTGCAGAGAGCAATGAGCTGGTCCCTCGGCCTCCTTTTCTGCAGACTAAACAACCCCAGTTCCCTCAGCCGCTCCTCAACAGGACTTGTGTGCTGGACCCTTCACCACCTTCGTTGCCCTTTTTTGGACACACTCCAGGACCTCAATGTCCCTCCTGTTGTGACGGGCCCAAAAGTGAACACAGTATTCAAGCTGTGGCCGCACCAGTGCTGAGTACAGGGGGACTGTTACTCCCCTACTCCTGCTGGCCACACTATTTCTGATACAGGCTGGGATGCCGTTGGCCTTCTGGGCACACTGCTGGCCCATACTCAGCTGGCTGTCAACCAACATCCCGAGGTCCTCTTCCGCCAGGCAGCTCTCCAGCCACTCTACCTCAAGCCTGCAGTCCCTGGGCCTGCAGAGCCTGGTCTCTCCAGTCCCCGGCCTGTCCTCGCAGGGGTGAAGCAGGCACCCTCAGGCAGGAGCTGCAGCATAGTTTCTGCTTGCCGTGGGGACACGGTTTCTTTCCCCTTAATTCTTGGGGTTCGGTGGGCAGAGTCCTGCCCCAGCAGGAGGGCTGTGAGCGGAGGAGAGGGAAGGAGGCGGCTTGCAGGGCTCCCAAGGAGCAAAGCCCTGGGGGAGGCGGGAGCAGAACTTGCTCTGCTCCGTCACTGCCGAAGGCTCCTCTCTGCTGCTGCTGCCGCTGTGAAGGGAGCCAGGATTGGGGGAGCAATCACAGGGCTCATCCAGGTTGCTCCCTGGGGGAAACGATCTACTTTGTCTTTACTTTTTCTTCAATTTAACTTCTTCTTAAGAGAGGGTAGTAATATGAACACTAATAGATATGCTTCCATAACTCTTCTGACAAATGGATATCTGGGCAGTCAGAAGTCCCTGGGCGCAATGCAGGGATATCATTACCCAGCATAGGCTGGAGTAGCAGAAGTGTGAGTGCCTGTGCTACACGCACACGTGTGAAAGCAGGAGAAAGTAAAGCCTTCTCCCTAAAGGCTCCTCGCACCTGCTGGTGCTGGTGCTGGTGCCGTGGAGGGAGCCGGGAGCATGACCATGGGGCTCAGCCAAGTGTGAAGCTCCCTGTGCAAGCCAGGGATGCCCCTGTGCTGCCCACGCTGCTCTTTTGGGGAGGTTTGGGGTCCCTGGCAGCCCTCTCCTGCTGGGGGCGTTTGTACTTTGCCCGTTGCAGGGGCCACAGAGCCAGGGGCAATCGGGTGGGCTGTTGCTGTGGGGTTCTGGAACTGGTGACAGCACAGAGGGCAAGTCACGGAGGGGTGTCACCAGCGGTGCCAGACGCAGCGCCACTGCTGCAGTGCAGCTCAGGGCAGCAGTGAATGGGGCAGGTGGGGGGAAGCTGGATGCGTTGGATGAGGGCAGGGGCAGAAGTGCCGTCCCCCAGGGGGTTTCTAAGGCTGTGGCGAGGGCACAGCTGCTGCAGGGAGTGCCTGGGGCAGGGCAGGGTCCGCCCTTGGGGCTGCGCGCAGGGGGACACGGGGCTGCCAGCCACGGCCAGTGCCCGGGGTGGGGGCCACCTCCTTCCCACCAGCCCTGCTGAGCCCCTTCTCTCCCTCCTCCTCCAGGCCATGGCTGTGAGCATCACCCACGTCCTGACCGTCCTGAGCATCCTGCAGTATGCGCTGAGGGTGGGCGACCAGACCAATGTGACCACACAAGAGCTCCTGCGGCAGTATGAGGAGCAGCAGAATCAGGAGGTGACTTGGCTGCTGGCAGAGATGGAGCAGATGAGGCAGGAGCCGCGCACGCTCTCCCAGGAAAGCCTGCTCCTCGCTGCCTGCCAGCAATGGTGGTTCTTGGCCTCTGCTGAAACCCTGCTCCTGATCTTTGTGATTTACTGACTGCCCAGGCAGAGGAGCAACAACCCAGACAGCGGCAGTGAGCAGGGAAGCTCCAGCAGTGAGGAGGAGGAGAATAATGAGGAGGACCGCTGGGAGGACACACCAGACCCTCATGACACTCTGAGACACGTCAAGTCTCTGGATAAAGTGAGGACCTCATTCAGCTCCTGCTCTGGCAAGCTCTGGCTGTGGAATACCTTCAAGAGTACCCACAGATGTGTAGGACAATAGGATAGTCTTGGTAGAAATAGATACGGTAGATGATAGGAGTTGTTTCCTGCATAGTTTAGGCTCTTCAATAGAAATGGATCTGTGTGTTACCACCTTGAGAACAACTGCACAGATGCCAAGAAATTAGATTGAAGAAACACTTTGTCTGTGTCTGTCTGGACAAGGCTTTGATGGGGAAAGTGGGCCCCTCTGAGATGCTGCCACCTTCATCTGCTGACGAATCAGGTGAGTGTTTTGTGGAGAAGCGGGTTTGGGGGCTCTGTTTTCACCCACTCTCGAACGCAGGTTCCTGCCTGCCCTCGCCCCTCCATCAGGGGCCAAAGCTGGGTGGGAGAGGCCAGCACCAGCACGTCCCAGGAGCTGGCAGCACAACTCCCTGGGAGGCAGTGTGTAAGCTCACCCGCTTCCAGGGCTCTGCGAGGCACCACTGGGAGGGGAAAGCCTCCTCCATCTTGTCTCCCTGCTGCTCCCACCACCCCACGCCCCCTCCTCCAGCCCTTCATGCTGCTGAGGGCTGCAGCTCTGGGGGAACAAAGAGCTGCCCATGGATACACACTCACTTCCCCTCCCATGGCTGGGCAAGTCAAGAAACACCAGACAGGTCTGTCAGAGCTCCATTTCTCCCTCTCTCTGATGGGACTGTACCCTTCAAGTAGCCTCCGGTCATCCTATGTGTTCATACTCCTCCTTCACAGCTCCTTTGGAACTGTGGCTATTTCCACCTCCCTAAATAACATTTACCCTGAAAGAAAAGGGCGAACATTGTGGAAAAGTACCACTGCCACATTCTTGCCTCAGCCTCATTTTCTCCTGGGAGGTAGACGTGTACATTCTAGAATCTCCTTGGAGGTCAGAGAGCAACTGCCAGATTCCCTTTGGAAATGAGAAAGATGTAACTGCGTTGCTTTGGGAAATTGGAGCTAAGGCTGGCAAGGGCCTTTGAGAGCCTTTTTCAATGGAAAACTAACTCCCCAGTGTCCTGAGATGGCCACAGGAGCACAGTGGTGGAGTCCCATGGGCCTCCTAGAAGGCAATTGGGCTTTTTCAGGACAGCTTAGAGCACGGTGGTCTCGTTTGCTCTTCTTCCAGCTGAGACCATGCTGCTGCCAGCCAGTGATGCAAGAAGAGTCCTGACAACTGGCATCAGGCACATCAAGAGTCCCCAGCCCTTCTCTCAAAAGCTTCCATGACTGAGGGTACATCCACCCTCCGTGAGAGAAACAGGCTTCCTCAGGTCTGCAGATAGAGACCCCTTGCCCTTTGCCTTCTTCCTTTTGCTGGAGGTGTTCCTGCAAGGTCGACTTGGTAACTTTTGTCTTTCCCTATTGCAGTAACTCCAGCAGCTGGTACTTATGAACATCCTCTGGGTGAAGAGCTGGTACTCTTCACCATCCTGTCTTTGGGTTTGCTACCAGCCAGCTCTTTTTGCCCCCTCGGTCCATTTGTTCTGTGTAATGAAGAGATGGAATTTGTGCTCACATTTACGCTAGGACTGGTTACATTTATACACAGGTCTTTTGCACCTCCTTTTATTTTCTCTCTTCTTCTGGACTTCTGGATACTCCTTCCCACAGACCCTTTGTACTTGCACAGTTGCTTCAAAAGACACTGCTGAAATCAGAAGTTCCCTCTCGGGGTCTTGCTGCTACGCTTCAGCTGTTCCTTTTAGGAAGGTGGTCCCATAAAGCAAACCCTGCAGTTTTTATTTTTCTTGTTTTTTCTTGTTGCTCTTCAATTCTTAAAACAGCACACACTTTTATCTCTGAAATTCATAGTCGGTTTTGGTGAAAGACATCCTGTTTGTCTGTTTCTCACAGAACACTAGTGCTCTGCCTATGAGACCATTCCATGAAAACCACAACCTTGTGAGGTCTTCAAAGAAAGCTAGTAACAGGGGGTGAAATTTGACATTGAGAAAGACCTTTTCAGCACATTTTGTGATTTTTATTTTAATGGTAATTTTGAATGAAATTTGAGTTTGGGTAGAAATTGAACCTGTTACCATGTGTTGAATTTAGCAGATCCTTTTGAGCCAAAAGGAATTATGGGGTCTTACTGGAAGTCCAAACAGTTGATTCTAATGAAATATTTCTGAAACAGCAAAGTATTTTGTTATTTCAGTTTCGAATCAGAAGGTTTTGACTTTTCCTTTTCAAATGATTTTCAGGGTTTTTTTTTTTTTACTTTCTCCTTGTCTTAAACTAAAGACATACGAGTTTTAGCCACACCCAGAGGAAGGAAAACATTTCCTTTTAGGTTGAACGAAAAATTGCAAGACAGTTCAAAATGAAATAATTTCAAAGACATAAAACTCTTTGAGAATATGTATTAGTTTTGAGTGATCTCCTCCCAGCCAGTTCATCATTTAAGACTCTGTGGCGCAGCTTAGGTAGGCCTCAAAGGTAAAAGAAACGCTGTACTGGCCTTCACACATCTCGAGTGATCCACTCAGATTTGACCCAATGCATTCAAGACTGACTGCTTCCTCAGGCTGACAGTGCAAAGAGGGGTAAAAAAAGACTCCACAACAGCTACAGGGAGTTCCCATGATTGTCATTACCCCATGTACGCATGGATTGGCATTTTGATTACTTCAACAACTGTATCTTTCTGAGACAAGTACATTTGCTGTTTAAATCACCAAAGACTCATTCTGTAGATGCAATGACAGCCTTACAAGCATAGTTTGTATCACTGTTATCAACACCAAAACTAGCAATAGACAGGATTCAATAGATCATTAATGTTGAAAAAGAATAACACCTTTCATCCAGGGCTTCAGAAACTCCATCAATTAGCAAGCAACCACTGCAATTTACAATAATTCCAAGCAATTCAGTCTACCAATAATGACTTCTTACTCAGATGAAAACTGCAGAACCCCTGCCTTATTAAAAGCAAAACTATAAAGTTCAGCAGACAAAGCCAAACAGACCACAACATCAAAGGCCTTTTGAAGATTAGTACATTGACTAAATTACCAGAGTTTCATTTAGAAGCAAATGACACAGACATTCATTACATCTGCAGCCATTTTTAATTTATCAAAATATGTTCTTCATTTGCAACATTCTCTATTTCTTAACTTATGGCCATAGATGATAGGATCATTTTTTTTTTTTGCAGGATAAACTTTTGGGGGTCGTGGTCTAGACGCCTTTAGAGGAAATCTTCTGAATCTCAAATGACTCATTTGGAAAATATCCTGCTAGTGAGAGTTATGTTTGCTGAGGCATGGATAGGAAAAGCTAGTGAGAACTGTTGCAGCTGTGTTATATAAAAGGAAGAGACAATTTAATGGAAAATTTCATACTTTGCAGAAATTTGATTGCCTATTTTCTCTATGTAGATGTCTTATTAGAGCAGCTACAGCTGCTGCACTGAAGGTATATTTTCACTGATGATGATCAGGATGGGAGTGCCAGAGCAGTACGTGGAATTTAACATTTTATTCTGTTTCAGAATTACAGCAAACATTTACAAATCTCTCAGCTGTTATTTTTCTTTTATTAGACAGGAATGAGAATTTGCTCCTTATGGCTGCTCTTTTTTGTCCAAGAGACACAGAGTGTTTTTTGATGCCAGGACCTTACTGGGTTGGGTATAATGGCAAAGAAATCATCAGTTAACTGTGTCTGCGTGATGTTACAACCTGCCTCTTCATAGATCTCTTTGTTTATAATTAGTGTTGGAGGTGAATATGTCACAAATACAACATCACAAAATGTCTTACCTTCACAGTTAAGATAGTTGCTTTTCTTCACTGAGGCCAAAATAATCCCAGAACTGCTGTCAAATGTTTTATGATCTGCAATGTGGAGTTTATTAGTGTTAACAGGGTAATGTTATATACTATTTGTGGTGTGTGAAGTGCTGCAGGCTAAACATTCTTGGGCTACAATAGTTCAACAGCCAAAATAATTTAAAAATCCTATCTACATATTCTTCATGGAATTTTGTTTGATTTTCACAAAAACAAAACCATTGCTAAAGCAAGAATTTTTTAGGGATATTTAAAGTAAAGGATCCTCTTTTCCTCTAAGTCCATGTGAATAGTTCTCCCACTTGAATCAATCTTGAATCTCCCAGTTTCTAAATGGTTCTTAAATATCTGCAGGGCGAACCCGGTTGTCCCTGAAGCCATTGGGTGAATATCCCAGCTAAAATGCACAACAGCTGAAAGCAGCTGCTGTTAGCCTGTTTTCAGATGAGGTGTTAGCAGTTTTGCTAAGCAGAAGTTTTCTCTCACTCCCACTCAGGACAATCGAGTGATGCATCATCTGAAGATTACTTTCCTTTAGAGATGTAGCTTGGAACACATCCGCTGACATCCCACCTACTGGTTTCGTAAAGGCTTGATACTTCCTTTTTTTACATCTGGTTCCATCTTACCACACTCACAGTCTTAGCAACCTCAGTACAAGTAGCTACACAGGCCACCTCAACCGTGTCTAGAAATATATCATGGTATCTTACACAGAACTCTTCAGAACTGCAGCCCATCCAGCCAAGCAGTAGGTTGAAATACCATCTTCAGTTAAATAAATCGGTGACAAACATTGGCTTAAGTGTTGCCAGGATCTCAGCAAATATTGCATTACTAACCTTTTTTTGTTCTGAGTTCTCATCACATATCACGATGCCATTCTAGATGCCTTTAGCACCTGCAGAAAGACATGAATTGGCATGGAAGCAGGTGCAGAAACGTTTCTCCAAACACTGTGGTAGGCACAATTATAAGTAACTTACTCTCCCTATCCATAACACATAGTTGGAATCACTATACTTAAAAATTCCAGCTCCTGCTGGGTCCAGAGATGACTTTATCATCAGATAAACTTCTGGCCAATAGGTGAGTTGCCATTTAAGCAATGAACTACGTGATCCAACTTCTAGCATGTTATTTTTAGAAAAAGGAGTTGACTGTCCTGCAAATAATTCAAGGCAATCTTCTTACGAGAAGATGGCCTTCAGCCTGTTCTGCCACTGGGATTGTATTGCAGCATATTTGGAACTGCAGCTGATATCTTGGACCACCACTGTGAAATCACTGTCAGCAACAGGGTCAAAGAGCCAGTTTAAAGCTATTCTGATGGCAAAATCTGAGCACTGCTCACTCTTTTAGCAAGGAGATGGATGGTGGTACAGAGAACAATGTGACGAGCAAATGAGAGGATGAAAACCAATCCAAACATTTCTTCCTCCTGAATGAGTTTTCACTTGGAAATTCACAGTGCTTAGCAAAACGACAAAAGAAGAACAAAAAAAGGAATATTGTCTATAATTACTTGGGCTTTACTATGGGAAGGTATCATTGTAAACAGTACAGCCATGAAACCATCTGAAATCTACATTTTTTATCTCTGTACATTGCATTCATAGAATCATAGAAAGGTTTGAGTTGGAAGGGACCTTAAAGACCATCTAGTTCCAACCCCTCTGCCATGGGGAGGGACACCTCCCACTAGATCAGGCTGCTCAAAACCCCATCCAGCCTGGTCTTGAACATTTCCATGGAAGTTGAACTCAATCTCCTATTAATGTCCTTAAGTTTGGGATGACCTTGATGGAAAAAAAGGTCTTGAATTTATGGTGGAAGCTATTCTAGCAGGAACTGAGGTTGAAAAAGACAAGAAAATTGAACCAGAACCAAAGCCTGCTGACTTACACCAGCCTTCCATTCACTTTGTTTTCTTGGAGTAAGAGATTTGTTAGTGAGGAAAAGCCTTTAGCTTCTGCTACTGATAATGGCTTCCAGGGTGAGAAGGAAATTAATTTCATCCCTATACAGTGGATCAACACAAGGCCATTATACCACTTAAGAGCAGAGCTAGTCCTATCCCCAGCTCCATGACTTGGGTCATTTTGAAGTGATACATATAGTTTTTACTACTCCCTGCACTTTGGTAAATTTCAGCCTCAGGGAATAATTTGTAATGAGTAGCTTATTGGGTTAACTTTGTCTTTCCTGTTTGTTCAGGGGCAAGGCAGAATAATAAGCATCTCGTAGTGGATCTAGATACTGGGGCTCACTGAAGAACCAGAAAGATCAGACCTTTTACCTTACCTGATTATTTCACACACTCAGTCACTTCCCTCCCTGCACTACTTTCATGAGGTCTCAACTTCTCTCTACAGCTGGTTTTTATTGGTCTGGGAAGGTTGGGCAGAAGTCATGCCATAGGATCATAGAATCATTTAGGTTGGAAAAGACCTTTAAGATCCTCAAGTCCAACTGTTAACCTGGCAGTGCCACGTCCAACACTAAACAATGTCCCTAAACACCACATCTACACAGGTTTTAAATACCTCCAGGGATGGTGATGCAACCACTTCCCTGGGAAGCCTGTTCCAATGCTTGACACCCCTTTTGGTGAAGGAATTTTTCCTAATATCCAATCTAAACCTCCCTCGATTCATGCTGTGCTGCTGCTCACAGTTGAACATCACCATCCAAGGTTCTTCTTCACCTTCTTCATTCTAGGTCCCCGTCTTCTCTCCAAGACAAGTTCTTTTGAGGAACCCTTGGTTTTGGTCATCTTTACTTCCCATAGCCCCACATCCCTGTTTTTCCTAATCTAAATAGTCTAGGTGCAGAGGCACAACACTTCTCACAACATCAGCCTCCTAATGGGTGCTTATGTCTTATGTGTCTTCATTAATGGGAGGATTCAGGTCATGCAAGGTTTTTTCAGTCCAGGTGCTACCAAAATTTAGAACCAGCCTGTACTGCTTGCAGCTAGCAAGCAGCAGGCTTCTGCTTGAGAGCCCAAAAGTTAAATTTTGGATACTCATCCCCTCATGCAGGCACACACTCAATTATCTGCCACTTGTTAGCATTTACAATTTAAGCAGGTTTTTTTCACCTACAAGAGTTTGTTCCTCAGAAATGTAAGTATCTGAGCAATATTCACCCTCAATGGTTGAACACAGCCAAATCCAAACACAGGGACGCCGATTTCTGCAAGAAATCCGCAGTCAGCCACCTGTCCCCATGGGATTCACTCGGATTAGAGATGCAAGAAAATACAAAACATTCTGGAAATGCAGTCCAATATTACTCTCTTGAATATACAAATGGGTATTTGCTGAAATGTTTGCAGCGTTATCCTAGACCCAATAAAGCAGGCTTTCACTTAACTGCAGCAGGTCTGAATCTGAAATCAGCAGCTGAAACCAAGTCCCAGAAGCAAGTGAATCTCCTAACAGCCATAGAATTATGATTGCCAGCTAGTGTTAAGAAAACTGAGTTACTGTAAGGTTAATGGCATCATGCAAATTCCACTATCTCTTCTTTTGAACAAATTAAGTAAATTAATAAAGATGATCCTCTTCCTGTTTCTGCTTTCCTATAAGAAGGCATGAATCCTGCTCCCAATTAAATTAACAGTTAACTCCGTTTGACTCAAGCTGTACATGATCAGAACCCAAATGAGCTTTAATTTATAAAAAACTTAAAAACACAAGCGGAAGTGTCTGCAGATTTCAAAGATAGAGCAGTGAGCTGCAGAGTTAGCCAGGGACAAGTACAAGCCTACATGACTCAGAAAGGTCTATTCTGATCAGAGGGGTTACTTAAAGAGCTATAAGCAAGTTAAGTTGGTTTTTGATGCACAATGCTCCCTCAGAGCTTTCTGAGTGCATCCTGTAGATCCCGTCTTCGCTGAAACTGAATTGAAAATAGTTCTGTCTAAAGCTGCTTATCTCAAAGATAAATCACCTGAATACGCATCCTATGACTAAAGCTCAGCACACTATTTTGAAATAAAAGTTTTTAAATGGATGGTGTTTCCCAGCATAGCTGAAGATCCATAGTGGACAATAGATTTGGGATGTTCATTGCCGGACTCAGGTGTGTTCCGGTGAGTCCTTTGAAACCCTGTCACACAGGTGTACGTACATAAAGCTCTGTTTTTGGGGTCCACAGCTGGTGGCATGCAGTGAAACCAGTTACCTTTTGGTAAAGACAAGGGATCAAAAGAAAGAGAATAAAATGGGAAAGGGAAAAGGTCTCTCAGTGTTATTTCTGGGTGACCAGACAAGCATCTTCCTGAGACTGAGCTCTCCAGTACAGCAAATTAACACAACAAGGATGATGAAGGATGATTTCCCCCCCACCCCTGTGTCTTCCTCCTAGTCAGTCAGAAAAGCATAGTACTGTCTGTTTTTCACTGGGACCTTCTCAAAACCTCTATTTTTTTTTCCCACTTCTGATGCTCTTGGTGTTGATTGGAGCACACTTTGATCAGGTATGAGTGTTGCAGGCTGATGGGTGGCTAAGCTTTGTGCACGAAGTATTACTGGGTAACACTTATCAGCTAATACCTACTGTGCTATCAGCTGAGGCTTGTTTTTTCTCTGTTATAAACCAAAGGCAAAAAAAATGTGAGGCAGGAAAAGGGAGAGGGGAGCAGGGGGCGATTCTCATGCTCTTGGAGTCTGTACGTGCACGACCCCGAGGATAACACCTCGAGAACAACAGCAGGAGAACAGCAAGGGGAAATGCTGCCCCAGCAGCTGCAAGGGAAAGGCAGGCTGCAGAATTGCAGAAGGAAGGCCCTCAGCATGACACAGGTGAAGGCACTTGAGGCACTGCAATAATACCTTGCTGCAGGAAGGAGCATTCCTGACAGTACCAGTACACCTGCAAAATGTCGAGTGAAACCCTTCACCTGATTCCGTTTTCCTTCCTATCCTGTGACTGTCTCATCCCCTGCATTTTTAAGCTGAGTGGGTAGGAAATATCTCCTGGCAGATGTTTGTGTTGGCAAGTCCCTCAGGGCAGTCATCCCCTTTGTGAATCCAAGGGGCTGTGCCAATGCACACGTCCCCTGTGACACCTCTCTGTCACTTGTCCCTGGCAGGTGTTGCAGTGTCTTGAGCAAACACCTGGAAAGGCCATTTGGAAGCCAGAAGCTCCAGCTAATATTTACTGGGTGCAACGTGGTATAGAACAAGTTACAGCCTACTGTGAAGGTCCTGCAGATTGGCAGAAGATTGCTGTTGGAGGGTCCTATGCAGGTATGGGGTGTGCAGCACTCCACGCGACCCACCACACACATGAAAAAAAAATGGCAGAGAGTGGTTGTAACTGCAGGCAATGCTCAGTTGTCCCTCTGGCTTCATAGATGGAGGACTGGCAGTAGGTACTGGTGATTAACGCAGCATTAGAGAAGATGCTAAAACAGAAATATAGGTCAAAACGCTTTTAAACATACTGCATTAAAGAGCTTATGACACATTTCCTGACATATTGCTGTAAGCAAAGGTTAATCTTTTCTGGGGTCACTTGCAAGCAATTTCTGAGTTGTATTATGCTGATTTTGCAGTCTGCTTTGGGAGAACAGGTCCTACATCGGAAAACTGGAACTCGAGTCAGGTGCTGACTGCTTTGCCTCCAACTATTTTAAGAATAAAGATTTTTGTCTTGTAGCTTTTGCCTCCTGATCCCTTTTATCCTTGGAGAGCCTGCAGACGACTCTGCCTGAAGTCTCCAGGTCCCTCTGCACAGCCTGCCCAGTGGGTGGCCGTGGGAGGGGCAGACGGGACAGGAGAAAATCTGGTAGTTTTCTGCCAGCAACCTGCGCAGCAGGCAAGGTTTGAAGCCCATGCGCGGTATACCAAACACAACAGGTTCGCACGCTCGGCAGTCTTTCATTCTGATGAATCGGCAGTTCTCGTCGGGAATGGGCTCCACCAGAAGATTTCCGGCCAGATTTAATCAGGGATGCTTGAAAGACATCCAAAACACGGGCCAGGAAAGGAAATAACTACAAAAAAATATCAGCTTTTTCGCATTTTCTGAATTGTTTGGTAATTACATTTGTTGAAGATATAATTCATGCATGATTGTTTAGAGTTGTCCCTGCAACGTTTATCAGCTCATGCACAATTATCTTTCCTTCCAGAATCGGTCTGTAATCAGTTCTATAAACCCTTTGAGATATTTGTTTGAAGACAATGTTTTTTGTAGGGAATAAAGATGGGAAAGAAAAAACGTTTTCAAAGCTGCAGCGAAAGAGAAAGCCGGTAATCAGAGAACTAAAAGGAAAACACAGATTTTTCTGACCTAGTGAAAATGGATTCATGAGGAGTTAATTTTTTCCCACTTTCTGCTTTTTCTTCTTACATGCTATATTTTACTTCTCTTGCTAAACAGTGCGAAACTCTGATGCATTACCATAGCTCAAACTTTTTCTAAAGATGAAAAGCTGTATTGGTTTAACTCAATGACTGTATATAAATGCTGTACTATATCAGTACAGTTCAAGTGGTATGATCTTTTTAATTTGAATGCAGCTGCACCAGTAGATGAAGAAAGTCTGGGAAATAAATAAGCAAGGTGGCTGTAACAAACTGTTATGCCAAGATGGCCATGCTCACACTCAGGGTTTATTTGTGTGAATCAGTTGGTAGGAAACATTGCCTATCTGGCAGAGTTACAGTGGTTAAAACCAGGAAAACATTGTCTGTGCACCAGGCCATAAGGATGAAATGTTGTTGAAAGTCTCTGGCTGCTTTGTGCTCCTATAGCAATGTATAGGATCTATAAATCTGGTTTAGAAGCCTAATTAATCAGAGCTACAGCAATTTGCATCACTGGGGCTGCTGAGCCAGAGCACACAGTAAATTCGCCTCCTGGAGCTGGCTGCTGCCCCTGTTTGTGCTGTCTCTACACTTGTGTGACTCTACTGGCACACCCCAGCTTTGTTCTCAACTTGCCATGCTGGGAGGAGAGCTGCGGCGGTTCTTTGCTTCTCAGACGGACTCTGGCACTTGTCCTCCCTTATTCCGATGGCTTGTGAGCATTGTCAAACCCAAGAAGGTTTCCCTGGAGTGATTTGAGCCGTCACTGGAAGCTGGGGCTTGGTTCAGTTCATCTGGTCTCACTCCATTGGGTTTGCACCCCACCAGTGGCATGTTCCCCACTTCCCCTTGGTGTATGATGGCTGCTCTTCCCCTTTACCCAGGAGGCTGCTGCTTTCACGCTCTGCTGGGAAGGCTTGGGTGTAAAGAGCTGGGTTTGGCTGGAGGGTTTTGTTTTGGTTTTGTCGGTGTGTTTGTGCTTATGTCTTTCCTTGGCCAGTCCCAGGCTGCTGAGTTTGCTACCAGCCCTCCTCCTGATCTTATTAAATCTGGTTGTACTTTGCATTACTCAAACCCACCAACGTGCTGTTCTGCGATAAGGAAGACACTGTTTGCTGTGGCTGATCTTGTGACCCAGCGACAAATGGATGCATGGTTGTCTGTGAGACTGGGTGAGCAAGGACAGAAACACAGCTGTCCCCAGTTGAGAGCACTTCAGCAAAGCTGGCTTTCTGCGCCTGTCCTGAGGATGCCAGCCCTCCTGGAGGACATGAGTATTTAAGACTAATACAGCAGTAATCTAGATCTATTTTTTCAGCAATGAAACAGTACAGAGGGCTTACTTACTGATGTCTAAGAAAAAAGCACAGCAGAGTGGCTGTCTAGATAGCAATGCTAACAGTTGAGTGTAAGTTGGAAGAGACGTCTTTGGATGGCTTGGACTGAGAAACCATACGCGTCAAGCATGTGACAATTCAGGATTTGAAGTTTGGTTCTTGTTAATGCAGGTGCCATTTGTAAAATGCAGCTCTGGATCCTGAGCGTGCACAATGCATTTGGCTGCTCAGACCTGTGCTTGATTAGAGCCATCTGACATGGTTAAATGTACTTCTTCCTCACTGCAAGAGTTTACAACATGATATTCAGGTATTGGTTCTTAAAATCAGTATTTATATAGTACCACTAAAATATGAAGTGATTTCCTGAAAAACAGTCTTGATGCTCTCTCCAGGGAGACAACAGTCTGATGCCATAAAACACAAGGTTTTTTTAATTAGTGGAGTGATCCTCTCTTGTTTGGCTTCAGTGAATTACTTGCAAAAGGGCTACAAGTTGAGTGGAGATTTGTAGACACAAGCCAGACTAGAAGTAGACAAAATAAGGCAAGAGGACATATGTTACAGGGTTAATGAGAATGAAAGAGAGCAATTATAGTAATATAGTCAGAAAGTCACACTCAATGTATTATCACAGCAGCAGCACTGGTCTTCCTATTTTTAGTTTTAGTCCTTTGTAAGGGAAGATTAGCTTTTTGCAAAGGGTGTTTTAAGAGAGAATGAGCAAAAGACTAGTGACAAGATTATGAAAGCAGGTCCAGGCATTAGGCATTGATGACAAAAAGACCATTAACAAGAACCAGAGAAGAGGATGAAGGAACCAACCAGTAGAAAGGTTTGGAAAAAAAGAAATCCAGTCTTGCAAAAACAAACCAAAGCACTTGTTCACAATGAATATATATTTTGGTTATGCTTCTGGACATAAAGTCAAAACCAAAAAATATTTCAGGAGAAGGGACTCCAGGAAGATTCCAGTCTGAGAGCTGTAACACAAGTTTTGTTGCTATTATTGTTATTTCTCAGCATCTTCATCATATGCCTGGAGTACTCTTGTTAGTTTTCCTTTTTCTCTTCCAACAAAAAAGTGAAATCAATATGTTCATGAGGAGGAGATAGCAAGGCAGACCATTCTGATTTTCTTGATGAAAAATCAAAAGCTTTTGGGGAGATAAGAAATTTCCATGTGTAAATTCTGGATTTTGGGAAAAGGGCATTTTTTGTTGGAATTATTTCCCCAGGAAAATCCCGACCATTTCTAATGGCTAGCAAAGCTTTTTGGCTAGTGCAGAGAGCAACAGGAAATGTCTCCAGAAGTCTGGACTGTATCAAAGGTAGCTTAGGTTTTGGAATATTTCAGAGGGATTGTGTGATTTCTCTTTTGGGACCTCTGGTTTCTGGAGTCCCTCAGAGAGACCTCCCAGTTGACTCTTCTTATCAGCTCTCAAACAAGCTCTTCCAGCTCCTCTGCAGGCCTGGTTTTGAATATTCCAGAAAATGATTGTCTTGTTAGCCAGTTACTTTGAAATCACTGTTTGCTCAGAAGAATTAAAGCAAAATGAACATTGAATTATTTGGTTTTGGTAGCCAAAATAGATGCACAGCTCCGTTGCCAATATTTATAAAAGTTGGATCAAGACATGAAATACACTTACACCAAATTAAAATTTGAATATCTCTCTCTTCCTCTGTTTGGCTGACTTGTTATAGACTTTTTATGACACGTGCCTTGCGAGGCACTCTGTCTTCCTTTGCGCCTTAGGTTTCATTCATCACAGGGAAACCATTCTTAGTGGAGCGTGCCAGTTTCATAACTGATTTCTTTGAAGCCTCCAGAAGGATCTGGACAGGGTTAATCTTCCGTCTCCCCTACAAATCTGCGCCTTCCCCCATGAAATATATTTACCTCTAATTTATGCAGGGGATAGCCTGGAACTCCTGTAACTAAATTAAGAATCATCTTATTTATTTTTAAATCACATATGTCACCTTGTAATAAGAAGGCTTGTCTGACCGTTTAACAATTCCTAGGCTCAACAGAAGGTAAAATTCATCCCTTCAGAGCCTTTGAGGACTCAGTGTGCACCTTTCAGCATGAACCTGGTCTGCCCACCAGACTTACATTTCCATTGATCTGTACAATAACAAACATGCTAAATGTGACAAAACCAGGTAGCTCATTACTGGCTCTTGAGTGAAACAAACATTTGCCTGCCTTTGGGATAACGCAGGTGACAGCTCGGGGATCCATTCTTGGAACAAGCTCCCTGGGGAGATGGGGTGGATCTGGAGGCTGACTGTCTTTAAGAAGTGCTGCATAGCTTTCTGTGAGGAATCCTTTCCACAACAGGGTAGCATTTAACAGTACTGGCATCCTCTTCCATCAGGTAAACTGCAGATCAGTGAAAAATTAAAGACAGTAATGCAGTCTGAAAATCATTATTTAGATCTTGCCACAAGCAGAATTTTAACATGCATACAGTATAACATCAGCAACTCCACTAACTCACAGTGGGGTGTCCTGACTCTGGTTGCATATCATTATGTTGGTACTGTATGCGGAGGTACTCAAAATACTAAAGAAATAGTAACTCACGTGAGTGTATTAGCCCTATAGGCAGATGAGGCAAATGCAAAGAAAGGGGGATTCCTCTCCCATAACGAAAGCAGCAGAAGCCGAGTGCTCTTAGGGGTGCTAGGTTTAAGCACAAGCAGCTCAGTAACACTGCAGCCGTTTCAATCAAACAAGGTCCTCATCCACAGTGCAACTATACAGGAAAGATGATAGGACTGTCTGAGGAAACTAATGCTCCCTCCGATACCCAAAGATGCCGATGTCTATTTGTATCTCATAACTGCTTTGAGTTTGCTAATCTGATTAGCATCATCCTCTCCTCCTGCCCTCATTCCTTGGTAGTCAAGATCCTCTGGCAAACTGCTCATTCTTGTCATACTCCTGATGCACTGGCTGCAGGGTGCTGTGTACCAGGGTGGCACTGAGCAATCCTCACTGCCCATGGGCAAACAGCATCTTCCTATGCAAGGGAAGCCCTGGAGCAGTGGAAGAGGCTGGTTTTGCAGTCGCTGTAGTTTGATACTTCAGCACAAAGAAGATACACCACAAGGAATTCATCTTCCCACACAGAATCTGTAGGAAACCTCTGTTTAATTCAGTGGAAAGGGAAAAAAAAAAAAAGGCATGTATGGATATTATCAACACCTGCTTTTCACTTTGTAAGGTAAGAATGGGGCTGAGCTTCCCATGGTCTAAAGCTAAATTGTGAGCACAATCCTGGCAACAGATTTTTAAACACCTTGGGTGTTGTAAGAAGCAAAAGAACACCAATTGATTTCAAGATCAAAGGCTGACTGTACAGGGTTGGCAAAAAAAAATAAAAATCCTCTCCAGCAGCACAAATAAGCTATGTAAATCTCAGAGTTGTGATAGCACCACACACCGATATTCTCCCCAGTGTCCCCCCAATATTTTCCTCCAGTTCAGACATGCACCACAAATACCAGGTATCATTTTGGGGAGGATGGGAAGCTCACTGGTCTCTGCTATTTGAGACAAAAGCATGTTACGTAATGTATGTGGTAAAATTAATTTTGCTGGGAGATAAGGGAAATGCCATAAATAGCTGGCAGGCTGCTTGAGAGAGCGAGCGAGCCAGCACTCCCGAGCCTCCCAAAGCTCTTGCTGGCTGTGCCTTTCATCAGCGGAGTCACTGAGGAATATCTGCCGTTCCGGGACAGATAACCTTTGCTCCATGAAAATGCTTTTATTTTAGCAGTTATTTCTTTAAATGGCGCATTAGTTAAACCTCATTTTCTCGTGTACTCAGACATGAATCTAGGTGCTGCTCCATGGGTAAAGCAGAACGCAATGTGCCCCTTCAGCAGACCCCTGGGGTCGCCAGAGACGGTTCAAATGTGATGGGTACCTTTTCCCCTCACCTCCCCAGATGCTCACGAGTTTTTCTCAAAGACCCAGTTCCAGTGTCACTGCTGTGCCGTGGGAAGGTGAAGGATGTCCCTGATGACACCACAACATCAGAAGCTGCCCAGGGCTGTCAACCCACACCTCCATCTTCCCTCATGCACAGCCGGCAAAGCTCTGGCAGCTCCTGGGACAGTGGTCGCAGGTCTTGTTCCCCACAGAAAAGGCTGAGTAATACTGCAGGGCACATTTGCTCCAGGAGCTTGGTGGCTGTCAGCCCACTCTCCGGACCCGCAGCAGCCTGTACATGCTACAGAGTACTTCTAGGAAATGATACAGCCCAAAGATAACAAGGGACTCCTTTTGGTGATGATCTGTTGGTTTATTATGGTTTGGCGCAACACCTTCCAGCGGCGCATGGCCTTCTAGTTTTGGACACATCTATGGCCCAGCCACTGCAGGGACAATACACATCCCTACGCCAGCTTTGATTTAGCTCACTTTAGTGCTTCTGGCAAGGCAGCTGCAGTAGCCCAAGGCTCAGCATGAAAACAAGCCACCAAGGGTTGTTTAATCGCTTGTTTCAGCCAGTTCTGTAGCTTGCAGTGAGCTCCATGGACACACTGAGCAGGTTTACTGTGAAGCTGGCTGATGTGCACCTCCAAAAGCTGCTGCACGGTTGTATCCTTTGTGGACTGTGAGCATGTCCTTACTTCCCCTTGTTTCTTGCCCGTCTGCTCTTCATCACTAAGGTAATAGACGGCGATTCTGCCCAAGGAGAGCTGGACAGGCCCCACCAGACGCTGCTGTCTCTGAACCGGACGGGCGGTGCCTGCAGCTGCCCTTGCAGCCTGTGCCCTGCTCACAGCCAAGCCTGCGAGGGCAAGGGGCAGCCATGCCTCAACTCACTAATGCTTGGCCTTCAGGCCAGCCTGAGTCGGGTCTCTGGGCTCCTCGTCCTGTCTCAGAGCAGCATCTGGTGCTACGCTGGCAAGTGCCAAGTTAACTCCTTTCACCCTTAATTCCCTTTGGCCTGTGTCCAGCTCTGGAGCCCTCAGCACAAGAAGGACATGGACCTCTTGGAGCGGGTCTGGAGGAGGGCCACAAAGATGATGAGAGGGCTGGAGCACCTCTCCTATGGACACAGACTGAGAGAGTTGGGGTTGTTCAGCCTGGAGAAGAGAAGGCTCCGGGGAGACCTTATAGCAGCCTTCTGGTACCTGAAGGGGGCCTACAGGAAGGCTGGGGAGGGGCTGTTTGCAAGGGCAGGTAGCAACAGGGCAAGGGGCAATGGTGTTAAACTAGAGCAGGGTAGGTTTAGATTAGACATTAGGAAGAAGCCCTTTACAATGAGGGTGGTGAGACACTGGCACAGGTTGCCCAGAGAGATGGTGGAGGCCCCATCCCTGGGGAAGGTCCCTTCCAACCCAACACATTCTGTGGTTCTATGATCAAAACACTTTCTGCTTTTCTTTTTTTTTTTCCTTATTTTTTTTTCCTTACCACTGACAATTTTCCCTGAGCAGCTCTTCTATTGGAAATAAATTATGTGTCAGTTTTTGATGTAGATGTGTCAGTTGAAGTCTGAGTGATGAGAAAAGAATAAGATCCGTTTCACCTGTGAAGCGTACTCCCAAGTTTGAAGCAAGCCAGGCCTCAAGAGGCGAAAGTCAGGTGCATTGACTCACTCCTCCAGCCTCTTCTTCTCTTCCTCTTGGGTGACCGCGCCATGTGCCTGCGCTCGGTCCTGGCTGGGCACATACCTAGGGCACAGGGCTTCGAGGGGCTGTGACAGCTCTCCTGGACTCAGGCAGTGTGTTGTCCCCACCTCCTCTCAGAGCTACCTATCAAGCTGACCAAGCCCAGAAATCAGGACAGTGGATGGGGTGAAGAGTGAAAAGATGGAGGAAGAGTTTGCCCTATGTCTCTTGTTGTGGTCTCCTAAATACTATTGATGTATTTCATGGCATTACATCCTAATGCAGAGAAAAGCCACAGTCTCAGCCTTTGCCATGAGCACCCCGACATCTCTGTACACCTTTAACCAAGGTGTAAGGCAGATGTGTGATTAAAATGCAAAACCAGGGACACCACTATTCACAGTAGCAGGTTAAATACTGCAGAATTCATCCCTGTTACTCAGATGCTCTTTCTTGATACAAATCTCCCCAGAAAGACTACGAGGTCGAAATTTACCTGAGAGGAAAGAGAGGGACGGAGAATCTCCAGGAAACATCCATGAATTCAGACCAGCTTTCTAAACAACAAATATTTCAAAAATAGCCAAAGGTCAAAACTGCAATAAACCCTGATCAAGGTCAGCATTTACCTGAACATAAATATCTTCTTAACAGAGTCAGAGGTTTTTTGGGTTGAGTGAAGCTTAACAGAAAGTTTTCCATGCAAATGCTGTTTTGTAAAAAGAAAAGGAGCGGGAAAATCCCTCAGCCAGTTCAAGTTTAAAGTCATGTGTCGCAGGCTCTTATGGACCCCTTGAGATAAGACTTTCATCTAGTCTGAGTGGCAGGTACACTGCGTACAGGGCTTTAAAATCCAGAGTGAGAAAAGATTTCCTGACTTCAGCACGTATATCATGTTTGTGAACGTTGGCTGCTTTGTTTTCATTACACTTGCCTTCCTTGTCAGCACCCCAGCTAAAATAAAGCAATCCCCAGGCAACTTTCACAAACACACAGTGGGAAGAACGTACATTCATTATGTGGGGTCAAACTCAACATTGCACAACTCCATTTACTTTAATTGAATGTGACTCACACAATATACACAGTAGGAAGTGCGTATTTGCCTCCATATGTGGGACCTTGGGAACTTTTTTGAATTAGCTGCAATTATTTGCCCAGCACTGGCACTTGGAATAGAACACCTGAATGAAGAAGTAAATTTTTTAATAGTAATTCCTCTGATCTATGAAAGAAAATAAACTGAAAACCTCATACCATTTCCCACTCACTCTCCCCACCAACAACATAAATATTAAAGCTGCAGCAGTGCCCATATACCCCCATGCCTAACCTAAAAATCAAGATTTGTTCTTGCTTTCGGCAAGTTATTCTTTCAGAACTTTGCACTACACAAACTGAAGGAGCCACAGAAAAGACTGAGAGATTATTTCAGATCCTGCCTGTAAACATTTCTTGGTACTTCATTTCCAGTAGTTGTTTGCATCCAATTATCACTTTGTGATAATACACGTGGGGAGCAGTTTGCCACGTATAAAAGATTGCCCAGTTCCCTGTTTCTAAGTCACTTTTACTTTTGCAAAAGTCCAAGGAAAATGAAAATAAATGAAAAGTCAGGCTGGTGGTCTCTGAAAGGGCAACCTTCTTTCCTAGTCAATAAATAGATCCTTGAAATCCTCTTCTGACAGCCATGGAATTGGACCTCTAGCACTAACGTCAAAGCTGTGATGTAAAGTTGTAGGGTATGATTCTCCCTTCAGTTACAGCGATGCAAATCTTTAATTTCAAGGAAGTCATCAGACTTCAGGAGAGCTTTGCTGGGTTGGCTGTGAAGTAGATGAGATATGGATCTTGTCCCACAGTCCTTTGAATTATTAGCATTATCCCTTGAATCACAACATTGCATTTTCACATTTATAATTACACCCTTATCATACAGGATTTTGATAATCTGTGAAGACCCCCTCTTCGCCCCCCCCCCCAAGGCTTTTGACTCAGGGTGTAAATCTAGAAGAGCAAATCAGCAAGAAACACTGCTGAGTTTCCCTGTATAATCTGTGACATGCCTTTAAAAATGAAGAGGTTATTTTTAATTATAATTGACATTTTTTCTCCTGGTTCTTCCAGAGAAGGCATTCATCTTGCTGGAAAAGTGACGCAGCTTACCACATCATCACAATGGGAGCTCAGTGGAAGAAGCTGTAAACAGACCTCTAGGGACCTTCAAAAAACATCTGTCTGTCAGACTGCAAAGTTTAAAACCAGGGAAGTTGATTTTCCCAGCCCTTCTGAGTGTCCCTGAGAAAGACAGGAAGAAGAAGAAGGAGCCTCTTCCTTGCCTGTACTGCGGCCCTCGGGGTTTGGCATTATGGGGAGCGCCGCACTTGGTGGACATCTCTGTGCTGGGGATGCAGCACTGCCCCCAATCTCCTGGGTCCAAATCTGCAGGCTGGGACCTGTTGCAGCCCCACGGCAAGGCAAGTCCTGGTGATGCTCCCATGCCCATGTCTCTTCTGAGGAGGAAATGTAGGTTCAAATGTAAGTTCAAACTGCTGAAACTGGGGCCAAGATTTCCTGTTGACAGGACTATTTGCTATTGTGGTATGCTGTACACGGAGCTCTCTTCTGTCACCTTGTCCTCCCTTACCCCTCACCACGCATCAGTCCCTGTTAAGTCAGCAAAGGTTGTTCAGAGCCATAAGCACATGGTTGGAAAATGCACTAGGTAAGTGCAGAAAACTCACAGTTAAATTAGGAAGTAGCATCAGTTCAGCAGAGTGTGACTCTTTCCTGGGGATGCAAGTATCAGCACAGCAAAGCACTTTCTGAATCAGACATGCTATTAATAAATACTTTTTTTTTTTTTTTTAAAGAGCTCTGAAAAGAAGTTTGAGGATTGGGAAAATTTGCAGCATTGAACAATGAGCTCCTATGAAGCCTTATGTCCTGGGTTTCTCCCTGAGCACTGGCACAAGCCTTTTCGCTCATTTTTGCAGCGTCCACTGAACCAGCCTATTCAGAGGTGATTATTAGTGCCAGCTACAGCAGAAGCAGCAGCACATTTCTGTTTTTCTCTGCAAACAAACATTTAAGCCCTGCTGGCAGGACAATCATGCCGCAGGGGAAAAAAGGCCCTCAGGTCATCAGATCTGTCAGGATTTACTAACTATCTGTACCAGGAGTGTAACGTCCCCAGCAGGCAACACGATTGACACATGGTGTCTCTCGGCATTATTTTATTGAGTCGACTCCTGTGAGCTACAAAGATCTCTGTGAAGCTTCAGCTCTCTTGACCTAGTGTGGAGGAGACGGTCTCGCCTGAGTTCCTGTAGAAGAGCCAGAGGATGCTGAGGGCTGGGAAAACTCAAAACAGGACAGCGAGGTCAAAGCCCAGCAATGAGTCTCAGCATTTTTGGACCTTGTGAGATCTCCTCAGCAACTGGAGAGAGCACTGATTGCTTTTGTAAGAACTGTTTTGGGAGGAGCTGTGCCTGCTGATGGGTGATAACCAGTGGCTTTTTAAAACATGAAGCTCAGATTTCATGCTGTTGAGTGTTAGCATTGTAATAGTTAAGTCAAATGCTGCTCGGGCAGTACACAGTATACAGCAACTGAAACTGCAGAAGCCCACACAGCAGCAAGGAGATAAATGTAGTAAATCGTGTAGCAGAATTGGGGTCAGATATGTAGCTTATGGGCACGGTATCTTATCATTTCAGAAACCCATACACCAGAGCTGAAACATAAATATCCTGTATCCGTTAACAAAGCAGAAAAAAAATATTTTCAACTAGTGTGGGACAAAGTCAGGATTTTTGTGCAAGGGATAAAAAATATGCCGTAATATGGCCAGAAAAAAGGAGAGAATTTTCCTTCATGGAGGAATCAATTTTGAGGTTATACCTGTTTTAGCAGGACCCAAGGGAAAAGTAAACAAACAAACTACGTGGCATTATAGAGAGACTAAGCCAGAAGGTAAGGCTGGGTAGAATGTTCCTGGAAAATATATATAGCACATCAAAAGCAGCCAGTCAAATAGAATTTGACTCATGGCCTGGTTAAGGCACAGTTCCTCTTCACAGGTAATACAGGGGCTGCCTTTTTACCAACTTACAGGCAAACTTGTAACCCAATACACAAAAAAATGGACAGAGATGGAAATCCAGTTCTGGGGAGGAAAGTGGATTGGGGAAGACTTTTACTTCATTACAAAAACACAGAAAAAAATACACCTGAAGATGCACAGGCAGCAAAGAACGGCATTCAGCAGAATAAACAGCATTCAAGCTATCCACACCAACTGAATCTATCAGATTATGCTAGTAGAAATCTATTTTTTCTTTCAAGCTGTTGAACATTTTGTCATTTGTGCATACAGAGGTAGCTGCAACCTGGGATCAGAAGGGTAGGGGGAAAAAACAAAATAGAAAGGGGGGAAAAATGTGTCTGCATATATAAAACTATCTCAGTTGAACCTCCCCAAATATCCACTTTGTATCTGATTCGGATAAAAGTCCAGGTTAGTTTTCTGTCCTATTTGGACCTGTTTGCTCACCACGCATCACAAAAGCACGTGTATTTTTATTGATTACCTCCGTCCACACCACTATATTCAGTTCTTTTGCTGCATTGTTGCATTGATTTCTTCTGCCCAAATCACACTATTGATCTTCCCTGCTCCTGTTACACATCTCCTGTGTTTCTCTCAGCCACCAGCTTGATATAATAGGGAAAGTGCAAGATTAAGTGCTCGTCGTACAAACACATATGCATATGAAGAATTTACACACAAGGATAAATCCAAGGCCACTGCTCTGTTGCAGGGTCTTTGTATAATGTTATAGGTGTGGGGTTTTTTATAGAATACAAGGATTACATGAAAGTATAAAATGAGGATTGTATGCAATCCTTTGCTCTTGTTCTTCATCAAGGCAATAGCAAACAGTTCAAGGCTAAAACTGAGCTTTCGGCCGTTCTGCCAAAACTATGTTGAAAGGCAGTTTTAGTTAAAGCTATTAACATAGAGATGAAAGTAAGACTTTTCTGCCAAGAACGGACTAGATTTCCAACTGAGGTCAGGACTCACAGTTGCAGCCAGATTTTAAGGAAAGGACAGCATCTGATACACCCTACACTGAGTGTCGTGATTTTTTCAGATACTCTTCTCTGGAGATGCTGAGGTTGTTGGGAAGCCATCTCCTGCCTGTGGATGCAAAGCCTTTGGAAATTCTACTTCAAAACACAATCCATGTATCAGACATAGATGCACATCTTTCACATCTGGTCAGAAACTTTCTGTCTACACTTTTTCTGTGGGTAATTATATATTTCAATCTTTAATATTTTTTTTCTTACTTTGAAATGTATAACTTTACTTGTAAAACCAACAGTTCTTAGTGAAACCCAGAAATTTTACATGGATCAACATTGTTAATTGTTTTCAAATTTTTGGTGAGAAGTTGATATATCTTTCACAGGAGAAAGAGCTTGTGTGTTTTTTAGAGTTGCTGTAATGTTTAATAAAATTACATTTGAAGTAATTTTGTATGTGTTGTTCCAAGCAGAGACATTTTAATATAAAGAAATGAGTAATTCTGTAACATTTTAAAAATGATAGTCTGAATAATTTATTGAAACACGTCATTGATATGGAGAAAATATGCTCTAAGTTTTTTATATGAGATGATATTACAAATTGTACATGATAAGATGTTTAGTACCCAGCAATTATTTTGTAGGCAGAAATTATTTCCCTTGAATTATAAACTGTCACTCTGCCTCCCTGAACTCTGGCAAAGATGCCGAGTTGCTTTGGAGATTTCTGTGTCAAACAAAAAGAGAAACTCTTGCAGAACACTTTTTCTTTCAGTCACTCCTGTTTTGAAGCAAGGGAAAAGGCACATATAAAATAATCCTACCAAAGCAAGAATGGACAATTTGAATGCATAGGGGAAACAGTGCTGTCTGATTATTATTACTGTGCAGTTTCACAGGTCCCTTGGATGTTATTTCCTATCAACTTTATAGCTCTTTCATCCAAAACCCTAAGAATTTGTAACAAAATGTTGTAGCCACAAGGGAGAGATTTTCCTTTTCATATAAAAACCTCATGGTGACACTATGAAAATGGTACTGCTTTGTCACATAAAGATTGTTATCTTTATGTGATGCTAAACGTTTGACAGACCTGCCTGTGACCACCTTGCGGAGGATTTACTAGCCTGGGGAGCCAAAAACAGGCTCAGCATCACCTGACACTGAGCGACCTTTGCGAATTCATCACAAAACAAGATTTTCAAAAATGCTTGCCTAGAGGTTTTGAACCCAGAAAAGCAACAGCAATATTGCTTTTAGGAGAAAGCCGTTACCTTCCTGATTGCAGGGTAACTCCTTAGCTGTGCATAGCAATTACCTAAAACACAATCAGCAATACGCTCTAGCAAGAACCAGGCTTCTTGGTGGGACTGGCAAGCTCTGCATAACTCAAAATGCCAGATCAGTTCTTCTCAAGTATTTGGAGGAGTTATATTGTTGCAATCAGAGGACCTCTCTGCTTATATGGAAGTTATGCTGGTTAAAGCAAAGAAAAAAAATAGCATAGGCAGCGGGACAAATCTGCCAGCAGAAGCCCCTCTCTCTGATGTGTGTTCCCTGCCGCCCACATGCCCTGGGCAGCCCTCTGGAGTGGGTGCCCCTCCCTCGATGTGCTCCTCCAGTATCACAACCAGGTACCACAACCCAGCACAGGGACAAGACGACAAGGCCTTTGCTCCTGGGCCAGGGCATGGCACTTAGGGGTCTCCTTTCACCGTCGAAGGACAGCAGGGTGGTCGTCAGGCTTCCCTGGGTTGACAATAAATGTTGGGATCGTGCAGATGGTGGTGGAATCCCACAGGTCCTCCATGGGGGCTACTGTTGAAGAGCATAACAGACCATGACACGTGGACAAAATTAATCTAAAAATTCCTTTTTGGGGTTGCTTTTATCTCAAGGTGAGTTTTCTGCCTGGTGTTTTCTCCGAGTTCCTACGTATGCTTGAAGTAGCAGGCACGATCCCTTGCTCGTGTTCATTATTGCAGCGCTGTAGCTGACTATGAACATCCAAGCAGTTTTTCAAAGAAAGTCTGGGATATAAGAAACATGCAAAGCAAACTGTATTTTAAGCTGCTCTTTGAAAATGGTCTGAAGGTGACTTGTTTGTTTCTCTGTCATAACCTCTCTTTAAGAGTTTGTAATATCCCCCCAAAGGCACAGGCCTGGTTTAGTGGCCGAGGTGCTTTTATTCCGAGTTATAGCTCGATCAGCAAATAAGCTGCACTGCTGGAGGATATCGACTGCCTACCTCTCACCTGTGTGACCAAACCATGGCCATTTATTATTCTGTTATTTTCAACCCCCAGCTTCTTTAGCCAGCAAGATCTCAAGCCACTGCTTTCCAGCTTTTAAAATCAATTGATAAATAGCATTTGTTTATCTCCAAGGAATCGATGCACAATTACTTTGAACTGTTTCGAGAAAATAGGATTTTTGAGATACTATATCCTCCCTTTACACCCTTCAACAAGCTTGATTTAAAAAGCAAAAAGAAGAAGCATGAGTAGCAATGTGGACTTACAGAAATGTGACTGTTCTGCAGGCAAATTATTTTGTGAAACTGGGATCTTTATTATGAATCTCAGATCTTTCTTTCCTTTGGTCCCAGACTCCTGTCTCCACGGGAAAAAGTTGGGATTCCAGGCTCTAGGGTGTGTTTTAGATCTTAGGATGTATATAGTATGGTATTTACTGTGAATTACCTGTGAAGAAATTCAGAAGAAGAAATGAATCAGACAAAGTAAGAAGTTTTGAATTCCATGTGTAGAAAATCTCAAGCTCACAGTGACTGGCATAATGGGTGAATTTACTCGTGTCCAGAATGTCTGACAAAATCTCCCGAGCCATCTGAGTTTTCAAAACAGCAATAGAGAACTGCAATAAGGGGTCCATCAGTCAGCCAGTGTGAAACTCTATAGCTGTGTGTTTAGTGGCTGCAGAAGAAACAAGTAAACACTACCGTAGCAAGGTAGTTGCATTTGGGTGATGGATCCTGTGTAACTGGAATTTAATTGATTCCATAGGAAAATCCATGTACATAGGCCCATGCCTGCCTGCTGTAAGAAATAAAATTTTAAAATCACTTTAGATATGATAGAGTACTATGACATAACATACTTAAGGAAAAGATGCTTTTCCTCTTTTCTTCAGGTAGTTTTACAATTAAGCTACTTTGAGACTACTTGACATTGACAGAACAGAGTTTACCAGAGAGGTTATATCACGTATCATTGCAGCACATCTTCCTCTTTGCAAGTCTGACTCCAAGGATGCACAGGAATTAACTGAGCTGCTTTCTTGAAAGAGGTCCTGTCTAGAATAGAGGAGTTTTCCAGGGACTTCTTTTAAAAACGGTATTTGAGGGTTTCCAAGGAAAGACAGAGTAAAACTGTAACAAATGACAAGGTAAACTCTACTTTAAGAGAAATTCTGTTAATTTGATTGGTTTAGTTCAGGACTCTGTCTAGAATCATAACTCTTTTTCAAAACATGACCTAAACCCTTAATTATTTATTTTCCTAATTACCAGGGGAAACAGCCATTAACCCAACAATTCAGCATAATGTAGTGATGGTAAAATCTAGAAAAATGGTAGACATAAAAAGCAGGAACATAAGTGTGGAAGAGTTTTAACTGCAGAGAATTAGGAAACCATTAAAGGAGAGGATATACAGAATAAAGGGGAATATGGCTGGGGAGCCGTGATTATAATTTTATTAGGCCTGGGAGTTAAATAAAAGTGAAAACCTGAGAGAAAAGTCAAAACAATTGAATTTGAAGGGCCACTTTGATCAGATTAACTGAGATGGAAGTGCCTCAAGGGATAATACAACCAGCGATCCCAGGGGACACCCAGACTTGCACACAACCTCAGGACACTCTGTCCTCATGCAACGAGGACACAGACAGCTAAAAAGCCCAGGGAGCCTGCACTTACGGTTTTACCCCTACTAATTGGAGTGATAGGGTGGGGTATTGCACTTCTGACCACAATTTATTCCAGGGAATGGGGTTTTTGTAAGAAAGGAGAGCAAGGACAGGCTGAAGTCGAACAAAACAAAAGTGCACAAAGCTCTCCCCCAGATGGGTGAGGCTGTCTTGAGGCAAAGACTCAGAGGGGTGACAATTTAGCTTGTTCAGGGCAGATAACGTTTGGGGAAGCAGCAAGTTCCCCTGAAAATCACTGGGGCGAGATGCTGAAATAAAAATGTTCAGACCAATAGAAAAGATGCTACAGCAGAGGAATATAAAATAATGACCCAGACTGCAGGTCCGGGCCCTTGCCTTAGATCAGTTTGGTTGTATTTTTCCTCCATTTAATACTATGAGATTAAAAAAAAAAAAAAAAAAAAAGGCAATGAGCTGCTCAGAAAGCTGGCTGCATCTGGGAGCAGTCAGGCAAAGGACATGGTAAGGCCATCCCTCCCTGCTGGCACTTCCCGTGTGCTCCGACAACCTCTCCCTGTGCTGTCTATGTGATAGGCAGGGAACACCGCTTCCGGCTTCGCCTTGTAAACCTTTCCTGTACCGGCATGTAAGGAGCTCACTCCTCCTCACAGGAAGGTAAATGAAACAATCCTTCCAACAATTGAAATGTACCAAGTTTGCACGTACGATTGAGACCTCAGGAGACCCAAATAAATGAATAAAGGATCTTCAAATGATTTATGACAACAATTGCTGGGATTATTCTGAAAGTGGCAGGCAAGGAAAGTAAAGATGAAGTTGATAAAGGCATTTACATTGGCAAACAGTACAGACATGGCCAAGAGAATTAGGATACACAAAAAGAAATTCTTTAAAACCACAAGAAAACACCAGCAACTAATGAGTCTTTGAGGCACGACGATGGAAAAGTACAGATGAAGCTGATACTGTTCAGAAAGCTTTTTGTTTCATTGTTCACAATAGAAACCTAAGGTCATTTTCTAGCGATTGAGATATATTTTCCTGGGGGAGAAAGAAGAATGGTAAAAGGCTTCATGATTATACTGGAACAGATAATTAAACAATAAGGAATCGTACAGGTTGACAAGGCACTGGCCCAGAAGATTTCCAGGCACAGCAAAAGCAGCTGAGACAGAGATAAGAATTTGCGGATTGGAGCAGAGGAGAGGATTTTGTTGTGGTCTATATGCAATTACAACACACGGGGGACTAACTCTGTCACCAAAACATCCGTATCCAAAATACCTTTGTAGGACCAGCAGATATGACAGAGGGCCTCCAGGAGACCTATGAATTCTGTATCAGCAGTGGAAACCAAATGGATGCCTTAAGATACTTCATATAGCTCTAGATACTTACGTTTCTCAATCAAGCTTTGGGACTTTTATTCAGAAAGTGGCTGGCATCTGCAGAGGGCAATAGTGTAAATCGGCTCCAGAGGGAACTGGTAGAAATCGAAATCAAAGTATAGAGTCCTTTAGTTTTAGTTGGCATTAGGCTATGCAGGTAAAAATTAATTTATTCTTATTCCTTTCAAAATGCTAGATAATCATCTGGTATTTTAGTCTTTAAATACACCAATAATAGGAATACTCATTAATTATTGACTTGTCCATTGGCAAGAAAGACAGCCTGTAATGTCTAAATGCCCGATTTGGAGGAAATATTTTTGAGCTCAACTCTGAATCCAGTGTTTCTCCTTGAGTAGCTTAAGGTAAGCTGTTTGCCCTCTGAAAGACCTCCTAATTCCTGATATAAGAAAATTCCTTCCTTTTCTGATACAGCTGTGACTCCAGCTATATATCTTTAACTGCACTCATATTAGTTCGTCTGGTCTGGTCAGGATGCTTGTTCTGCTGCAAGCTAAATTGAATTTCCCCTCAGTAATGTTAACAGCCATTTCTCTTGTCCTTTTCTTAGACAGATTTAACACATCACTCCTGGGACTAACTTGATGTCAATGGGCAGAGCTCAACTGATGGCCTCTGTGGACATTAGAAAAAGCATAAAAGCCTGTACATGAAGATGCAGTTATTCCTTATGGCCTAATCCTGAGCCTATTCTGAAAGATGTCAGGAATCCCTGCTGTCCTACAGGCTTTTTCCGTCAAGGCAGGATCAGCTTCATACTCTTCTGTTTAATCTCAAATGAATTATAACAGGCTATTTTGAAACAACTTATGCCATGAAGCTTCCTATTTTTATTTCCACCTTTGAACTTCTAGAAAAGCTTTTTTTTTTTGTGTCGTGGGTTTCTGAGAGCATCTACAAGCAAATCACAGGTTCTCAAGGATAACACTTATTCCTGAGCATTAATGATTGTGTTGAGTTGGATGGGTATTCAGCTTCACTGACTAGCTGCCACAAGGTTCTTGTTCAACAGGTGAAAAATCACAGGCTTCACTGGAGCCATACCAATTTATACCCTGGTGAATGCAAATCGGTATATTCTTTTTCAGCATGTGCCAGGGCAGGAGAAATGAACATCTGCTCTGTTGGTGACGATTTCCTTAAGTCCTTATGTGAGGAGAAGGCTGCCCCTGAAAACCACATAGAATCATAAAATGGCTCAGGTTGGAAGGGACCTTAAAGATCATCTAGTTTCAACCCCCCTGCCATGCGCCAGGACACCTCCAACTAGACCAGGCTGCTCAAAGCCTCATCCAGCCTGGTCTTGAACTCTTCCAGGGATAGGGCATCCACAGCTTCCATGGGCAACCCGTGCTTTGTAAAAATTGCAGATTAAGTCGTAGTTTGAATTTTACTCTCACAGATCTGAATGTTGCATGCAAGCTCATCTGAAGCTTTTTTGTCCCAGCAGTGTCACTGTTTTACCAAGCATTGTTCTCCAGGTATGGATACCTGAGCACAGTAACCAGTTTTCACAAGTGCCGATCTCTTTCCATTTGTGTTATCTTTATGGCTGCTCTGCAAAAATCATGTGTCTATAAGATGTGGTCACAAGTGGCCACGTGATCTAAAGAACTGTAGAACAATCAATAAGCAACCAGTCAAATCTTCTGTGACAAAGATTTTCCAAACAGAACTTTTCTGTGCACTGTGACCGCTGCACTGCTGTACTGCATGTGGTCTCACTTGTCACTTATTGACACAATGGAGGAGGTGTGAAGGGGGAGAGGAGGGAATGGCTCCTTCTAAGGAACCTTGTAGGAAGCAGTTTGAACAACTTACCTGCATTATGCAGAGCCTCAGGTTAGAGGCTGCTGATTGGTTAGATCTCAAACACTGCCAGTATTTTGTGTCTGACTGGTACCTCCTTAACATGTAGCATCAAGATTAATGCAAACTAAAAAATACCTGGAGTCATGGGACGGAGCAGCCTGACACATAATCAAACTCTTCTAAATGTCAAAGGCACCTTAACAAGGTTTAAGGCCAAGTGTGAGGTCCTGCACATGGGTTGGGGCAATCCCAAGCACAAATACAAGCTGGGCAGAGAATGGATTGAGAGCAGCCCTGAGGAGAAGGACTTGGGGGTGTTGGTTGATGAGAAGCTCAACATGAGCTGGCAATGTGTGCTCGCAGCCCAGAAAGCCAACCTCATCCTGGGCTTCATCAAAAGCAGCGTGGCCAGCAGGTCGAGGGAGGTGATTCTGCTCCTCTACTCCACTCTGGTGAGACCCCACCTGGAGTACTGCGTCCAGCTCTGGGGTGCTCAACATAATGACATGGACCTGTTGGAGCGAGTCCACAGGAGGGCCATGAAGATGATGAGAGGACTGAAGCACCTCTGCTATGAAGACAGGCTGAGGGAGTTGGGGTTGTTCAGCCTGGAGAAGAGAAGGCTCCAGGGAGACCTTATAGCAGCCTTCCAGTACCTGAAGGGGGCCTACAGGAAAGATGGGGAGGGACCTTTTACAAGGGCATGTAGTGATAGGATGAGGGGTAATGGCTTTAAACTGGAAGAGGGTAGATTTAGATTAGATATTAGGAAGAAATTCTTTCCTGTGAGGGTGGTGAGGCACTGGAACATGTTGCCCAGGGAAGCTGTGGAAGCCCCATCCCTGGAAGTGTTCAAGGCCAGGCTGGATGGGGCTTTGAGCAGCCTGGTCTAGTGGGAGGTGTCCCTGCCCATGGCAGGGGGGTTGGGACTAGGTGACCTTTAAGGTCCCTTCCAACTCTAACCATTCTATGAGTCTATGATAAGTACCAACAAAGAAGGGATTTATTAATGTTGATTACTTATGCCACAAATAGTGGCCAAGGCTAGAAAAAAGCCCATGTTTCTTGTATAAGAATAATTGCCCTTTCTGGAAGAAAGCAGACATGGGCTGTTTACACACTGGGAGGAAAAAACAAGCCAAGCTAAACTTGTCTTACACTGTTATGTCCATTGCACTGAGACAGTACTTTCTAATTAGTCTATAGCTCAACATGTAATGATGGATATCTAATTTATTTTATCTTGACGTGACAGACCTGGCATAGTAATATTTGGCAATTAGTCACACTTCGCTGGGCCTTAACTTAAGCAGTTTGTAAGTGAAATACAGGTTCAGATATGTCACTGCCATTTCCTGTTATTCCTTATACAAAGGGCTGGTAAAAAACCCATTAAACTACTAAATCACCTGTTGCAAAAGGCTGCAGCATCAGCTTCTCAATCCTGTTTAGTACTGCTAAATTACAGAACAGCACCACTACAGCATGTGTTGTTACTGGCTGATATTTTGTTAAACAGAAAACCAAAAGCAAAAATGTTTGCACAGTTAGAACTTGATGTCAGATTCAACAGCATTTGCCAATATATAAAGTTAAAGCAGAGCTTTAATAGATCTGATTTGCTTTATCTAACAGGTACCCAACAGATAAAGAAAAACAAAAGCCTGGTAAGAGCCAAGATATTTACAGCAGCCACCACTCCATGAAAATGGTGCTGGTTGTTTTTATTGCAGGGAAGCATGGTCACAAATAGTAGTGGTCCTAGAGGAGGGGGATTCATGGTCGTGGGCAGCTGTCCCAAAGGGAAAAGGAGAGCATTTCAGGAACCCAGGAGCAAGAGAAGTAAAGGGTTTGGAGCTGCTCTTCCGCCCCCAACAGTATGTGGTGAGGGTTGCTACAAGTAGAGCTGTCTGGTTCCCAGGATGCAGTTCAACCAGAAGTTTTTGATCTTACTACTACAAGTCAATGATGGTGCTGGTATATTTGGTGTACAGGCGCCAGGAGTGCTTCCAAACTCTTGTGTCTGTGTACCGGCCTTGGATGTTTCTCACCCCACCCCAGTAGGAAGGGGCTGGGCATGTGCACCGGTCACCCCCATCCAAGGATTTGTGCCCATGGGAACAGTACATGGACTAGATAAAAAAGCAGCACACTCTGCTAGGAACCCGAAATGGATGATGGGGGACCCGGGGCACCCTGTGACACCCACCTACCGCTAGTGTAGACACAGCCAGTAAAGACCAACACTTCCGCATCACAGCACCAGGCGTCCAGAGGCTGTTGAAACTCAAGAGCACGTTTTGTTCAGTACACTCATGGAAGGGATCTGAAATCGTGTGTTGCATTTATTTATTTAAATCACCACTAAGCTTAACTGGGAAAGAAAGTGATGAAAAGCATTGCCTTTAGGAAATCCCACTTGGGAGCAGTTTTTGTGCTGTGCAAAGACTTGCAGGAGGCCACAGCATCCCAAGCACTAACTGGAGCATGCCTCTGTCCCTTGCCTCTGGGTGACTCTTGACTGTGAGCCAGGGACACCTCAGCAGGGGACATCGGCAGTGCCATGGCTCTTGCTAGGGTAGGTGTTATGGTTTGAGAAAACCCAAAACGATTTATTCTCATTTGGACGTTTATTCTATCACCTGATGACCCTTCCCCACCCAGAAAGGGGAATCGGGAAAAGCAAGGAAACACGAGGGTTGAAATATAAATAGATTTAATAAAATAAGAGTGAATAATTAACAATAATACCAACGAACCAGTATTACTCTTGATACTAATACAAGATATACAATAATTATACTCATCCAGTTTTATCAGCAGGAAGCTGTGCACTGCCAGCAGTGGACAGCAAATGTCAGACACTGCGAGCGCTACGGCTTCGGGAGGAAGGGAAGGGCTCAGGGGTCTGGCACCGGGGCAAGGAGTTCTCTGGACCACTACCATCAAGGGAGAGAGAGCACTCCTCAGCAAACTTTCTAATTCATATCGAATTTGACGTTCATGGTATAAAATAATCCTGTTGGCCAGCCTGGGTCAAATGCCCGGGTCTCGCTCCTCCTCATCCCTGCACCTGGCAAGGCTCAAAAACACTGAGACCTGGAATCCCACATACCATAGCTGGCTATAAAGTAAATATTTCCACAAATTCAGACACTAGAGTCTTCCAAAAGTGGAATTTTCCCCAGTATTAGAAGAGATATTAGTCCTGTGTCACTCAACCCAGGACAGCAGGCAGCCTTGCATCCTCAAAGGAGGGAGGACAAGTCCATGAGCACAGGCCAGAGCAGGGGGTGGACGTGTGATGCCTTCATGCTTAGCACACAGCACAGGGAGGGAAAAGGGGCCAGCAGCCAAGCCGTGACACTGACTACGCTCGGGATGCCAGCAAAGCTGCAAACCAAGGCACAAAAATGGAGAAACACGCTTTCCCTTTGCTTTTTTTCCTCTTGGCAATAAGTGCTACCTGTCAAAATGGTAGGTAAAGCCATTTCAGACAGGAATGTAATTTACAGCTTGAAGGTGTCCCTTTGAGTCTGTAAACTCCTTGGGGCAGGGATTATGTTTTTGATCTGACACATTAACCAAATGTAAAGCATTGAGCTTTACAACCCAGAACTTCCTAAAAGATAAAGAATAATGATAATAACCTCCCCCCCGCCCCAATCTCTGAAATACGTATCTTGCTATTACAAAGCTCTCTGTTTGCAAGAAAAAAGCTATTTATAGGTTGAAACAGATTTGCAATCATGTGTGATAGAGAAGGAGACTGAGAAGAAATATGCAAACCAAAAAAAGCAATGGCAAAATTTGCATAGTTCTTTAAAGTTTTCTTCAAAAGCTTCTGCAAAATACAACCATCTGTTTTTTTAAGAATATCCTATGGGGGTAGCACGGACTGCTCTCCTTTTTCCTTCTTTTTTTTTTTTTCTTGTTTGAAACAACAAGCTCTACTTGCGAAACAGTCTCTCCCTTTAGCAGGGAAATGTGTGTAATTGTAAACTATTAGAGACAGACATCTGCATAGTAACCTGTACTGCTGTATTCAATTACTCAGTAAGTATTTTAAAGCAGTTAGTATGTGCCAATTTACCTCATGATGAAAATGTTTGTCAGAATAATATGCTTTATTCTAAGCACCTGCTATTTAATATTTGAGAGAGCTGGAAGTGTAATGAGGAAAGAGGAAAATATATGCTTGCAGCTCAAACACAAGCAATTCTGGGGTGAAAAGTGGTACAGCTGAATGGAGACTAGGCCATTTTTCCTCCATTTGTAAACTAGGCACAGAATGACAAGCTAATTCCCAGCAGTCGAGTGCTACAGGCACGGCCATTACCAAGGCTAGTTAATCTTTCAATCTGTGTCTCTATTTGAAGAAAATGGTGCAAAAACAAAACCCAAAGCCTTTTTGTTGCCTGCACAACCCAGCTGTGTGGCTGGCACATTGTCAGAGGGTACAGGGAGTCCAGAGACCACATAGAGCCTCAGGGACCCCTGGCCTAGGACTGAGAGAAAACAGGGGCCTGAACTGCAGCGCAAGGGGACCCTCTGGGCATCCCTCGTGTGACAACTCTGCAGAAATTCTCCTTAAATCAAATGTAGCTTTGAAAGCACTAAGTCGTCTCCCATTCCTATGCCAAGCCGGTCAATTGAGCAGCCATGCAGGTGCCGACAGTACCTCAGACAAGGTGGGGGGTTTAAATCAGCCATTTGAAGCTGTCCAGGATTTCTCTGAGTGAGGATGGACCTGGAGTGCTGCGCGTGGGGAAGGCAATACCTCTGGAAACCCAAAGTGTTCAAACAGCTGCCCGTTTCTTTATACTACCAGGTTTCTTCTGATGATGGTCCTGGAAGGACTCTGTTGTGGCGGTAGTGCAGCAAAGTCATCTGCTGTTTTGATTTCGCCCCCAGTGTTACTGTGTAATGGTTCAAATAAGCATCTTGAATAAACTGGTAAGTGTACGAAGACACCTAGACAGGCTTTAATACAAGACTTTCAGATTTGGGTACCTAAAACTAGGTTTCTGAACCCATCTTGAATCACGTAAATTATCCTAGTTCCAGACGGTCTGAGCAGGCAACAGTTCCCAAATTCAGGCTGTTAATTTAGGTGCTTACTTTTGCATTTGGGAGCTAATGCTACATGTCCATTTTTTCAACTCCTGGCATAGCTCTGTAGGATCCACATAAAGGCTCTGGTGGATTTTCAAGCTCACAATTCCAGCCGTTGCCTGCCTGGAACAAATGAAAAGCTTCAGCTAGCCCTTCTGCCGGCAAACTGGTGGAAATTCACACTGCTTCACAGGCTGAACGCCCTGTGCAAATGCAGAAGGGATGCAGTGAGACAGCCTGCCAGAGAAAGACAGTTGGCAGACTCCTGCCTTAGCACACAGGATCCAGCTGCTCAAAATGCATAGGATGTATCCTGCAGGATGGCACACTGGATGCTTACAGTGACAGGATAATGTGACATAAAGCACTGTCAATGAGCAGGTATGGTGAATGCTAATAGGGCCTCCTCCCATTCCCTGTTGGAGTCAGTCATAGTTTTGCCGTGAACTTTATCAGTAGATGGAAAACAGTGAGCTTATGGAAGCTGACACTGCAAGAAGGGCGTTGTTATTCAGGCAGTGCAGTTACCCAGGGGCAGCGCTGCTCCTTCAGGTTGCACTGGAGCCCTAGTCAGCTGGAAAAAACACCGTATTTGGGGCCAGCATCTGAGCTGGAAGCTGCACGGCAGGTTCAGCCTTCATCCTGCTATCTCCAGCAGGAGCTGAAGCCCTGCTAAGGGCCTCTTCTGGGTGTAGCCGAGGTGAGTGTTTCTTCAGGTCACAGCAGGGAAAATACTGATCAAGCGGCTTTGCTCCTACTCACAGAGAGGAGCTTTTCTGCACAGCAGCTGGCAGTCCTCTCCTCCACCTCACTCCAAGGAGGAGCGTGGAGGCCGCAGCTCTCCCCAGGCCAGCTTCTTCCTCCCAGGTGAAGCAGCTGCCCTTGAGAACAGGTCTCCGCTCTTCTCGCAGGAGCCCGGTCCTCCTCTCCTGCCTCCAGGACAAGGACAGTGGCAACCTTCCCTCTCTACAGCTGCAACTAAGAAAGCACAAGTCTTTTGCAAACACAGTTTCATTCATGATCCTTCAGGTCCGGCATTCAGCAAGCACCCATGGTGCATCACAGGTTGGGGGTGCTATGCCGGAGGAGGGGGTTTCTCTCAGATACACCGCTCAGCGCCTTGAGTGCACAGCCCTGCACAGACCACAGGCCACATTGGTGAGAAAGGAGAGGGTCTTGCGCTCTCTGCCTCCTTCCCTGGGCCTTGGGGCAAGGGGTTCTGGGGGACTATGTGAGGGAGCCCTCTCAGTCCATGCTCTGCCATCATCACCAGTGGGTAGCACGTTTGTGTTAGGACCCAGGCAACTGGTGGATGAAGTGGGTTGAGAACCATTCCTCCAGCTCTTTCTGCCAGGAAAATGTCTTTGAGATTTAAAGATTTTTGTTGTTGAGGCTTTTCCTCCCCCATGAAATATGAGAATATTAAAAAAATAAAATCTTCTTTTTTATTTTCCTCTAATTTTTCACTGGGCACATATTTCTTTGCCTAATCTAGCTGACGGCTCTCCCTCAGCACACTTTAAAAGATTGCCAAGAACATCTGTAGCAGTAGGTGGATACAGTTCTACTGTATTTTACTGACATCTGGAAATTTGGAAATAAGGTGTTAGAATAACATTTATGGAGAGAGTCGAACCAGCTAAGGATTTAAACATTTATTTTGCCCATAGTAGCCTTCCTCTAACACCTTCCCCAATTTATAGGGCTACAGAGTGCAAAGGGAAGTAGTCCAATACTCAATTTAAATCAGTTCATGGTTCAGCTAAAAGGCCACTGTCAGCCAAGTGGTGCAGTTGCACTTGTAGTAAGGAAAAGGAGTTCACACAAATAAGATAGGACAAGAGCAACATCAATCCTCATGGATTAACACCAAAGGTTGTTACATGAATTAGCTACTTTCATAGTAAGCTAAAATTTATCCATTATTATAAAAGTAAATGATTCAACATCTTAGTCTTTGTCAGTAATCTGATTTCTAGCCATGATGACAGATACCAGTGACAAATGACCCGGCCCTTTAGAGAGATAAATGATAGTAACTACATCAAACCATGAAATAACATTCCAGTGGCATCCCTAGCAGTGGCTCTAACAAGTGCATTTCTTAAAACTGAGTAGGGCACTTGATTTTATCCAACTGATTTAATTCTCTAGTCCTCCCATATAATCTGAGGTTTGATACTGGAGCTACTCACACAGAACAGTCAGAGGGAAACCCTGAAGACCAACTTCAAAGTTTAGTTTTCCTCCCTGCTTGCTTTCTTTCCAAGTATAACTGGGTACGTTTTTTGAATAAGAATTTTTTCCTCTCTTACCTAATCTCTCTCCCATATTTCTCACCCTAGCCTCTGCTTCCTCTCCTTTCTTAATTTCATTTTTGGTTCTCTACACTTTCTTTCCCATGTGACATTTGTTGTTACAGCACAATGGCAGCTCTGTCAAACAAGCAGGTTTTGCCTTCCAGCTGAGGATGGTAAGATTTATGTTGTCTGAGCTTCTTGGTAATGAGCCCGGACCTCCTGCTGCAGCTGCTGAGACAGGTTCTCTCCTTGCATTCGGTCTCACCTCATCCGTGGGACTGACAGCTTCACAGGCCCTCTTCACAGGGAGAAATGTGTCCTGTAGGGCATTGAAGACCTGTTCCCTGGGAAAATTAGGAACCAGGACAGTCTGAAGCTGACCTGGTATGATCTAGTGGGACATCACGGAGCACAGGTGACTGTTTTTCATGAAGGGTGGGATTGTTGCCTGAATTTCTGGCAACAAACTGAAGCTAAAAGATGTTCGGCATGACAAAAGACTGACATATGGGCTCTCTGTAGTCCAAAGAGTCTCAGAGCTGCAGAGGTGATGTACCCTTCCCTTTGTAAAAAGTCTGCTCAGTATGAACGAGTCATGCCTGAGGGCTTTGGAGAAGTGAGCAGTAGATAAGGGAGGTATCTGCTTCCCAGCCCCACTGGGCAGCAGAAGCAGCACAGCCCTGCAGGTGCAGACAACTGGCAGCTCTCTTGGATGCCTACAGTCCAGCACCACCAGTAGGTTGGCCTCAGCACACCCTGCTCACCCAGGGATGCCCATGGACCGATGCAGCCCAGCAACCGTGGTGGTGGCTCCCAGAGGCAGCCAGCCTGGGGAAGCTCTCTGGCTCCATGCAATGGTGGGGAGCTTGAGGAGCAGATTTTGAAGCAGGAGATGAGGGCTGGGGGGACATGATCGCTCCCCCACTGCTGGGAGCTTGCTGCTGAGAGCCTCGGGTTGTCAGGCGCTGACCTGACCTACATTGTTAATACCAATTGCCAGCGAGCGAGTTAGGAGAGCTTGCTCGTACACAAATCTGATTAGGTGGAAGCTATTTTTTCTCCCTCCTCTGTGCCTTTCTGTGTTAGGTAAAGTTGGCTGTGTGGGGGAGGATGAGGCATTAGGACTGCTCGCCTCTGCTCAAATGGCAGTAGCTCTGCCCTGCTCAGCTATGTCAGCACTGCCACCTGGTAGGATCTGCCATGGGTCTCCAGCCCCATGTTGCAGAGCCCACAGGGTTCCCCGAGCTACTCCTGGCCAGAGTGAGTGCGGGGAGCAGCAGAGAGACAGGCAAACGTAAGTCTGGTTGTCCCTGGGTGTATGGGACCTCCTGCAAGGGGACCGAGGTGACATCCCTGCAGCACACCTCCTCTGCATCACGCTGGCAGGGTCAGGGTACGCACCCTGCCCGAGGCCCTGCTTAGCCCCTGCGGAAGAGGGGAAGGCAGAGGTTTGGCCTGAGGAATGCTGTGTGCTTCCCTGCTTGTTTGAGCGGGAATTGAGGCAGGAGCGGTGTCACCCCTCCGCCCATCCCAACAGTAGAGCGGACATCAGTGGCCACCCAGGCATTTGCAGGTGGTGGTAGCGGTGCTGAGGATGCACACGACTGCTTCAGGGATATGAAAGGATGATTTCTGACAGCAGCCGAGACTGCTGTGATGCCTGGGGAAAACACGGTGTTGTCACTGCGTAGGCAGCCAGCAAGAAAAGACAAATTTTCCTCCACCTTCTACATCTCCTCACTCATCCACCTCCCCTTTGGTGTGTTTTTATTTTTTTGTTACCAGAAATATTTCAACCGCAATTAAAAAGGCGTTATCAGCATTTAATTGGTTTGGAGTCCTCACTGTGATGTTGAGTCCTCATGCTGATGTCATCCTGGTTGTCATGGATACAGGTGAACAAGCTGCTTGAAGTGCAACATCAGTGCCAGGCTGGAGGGGGATGGGAGGATGGGGTGGGGTGGGGGGGGGCCTGGGGAGAAACCTGAGGCTGAAAATGGGTGAGCAGAAACAGCTGCTGTCACCAGGTGAGTGCCACTGTAAGAGACGGGGAGAAGGACCAGAGAGTGCTTAACAAAGATATTGAGGTTACGGCAAGGTACTCGCACTCTTCAGTGTCAGGTGGGAAGGCAGGCAGCTCCCTGACATTAAACACAACAAGAATAGTCCCCCCTAGACAGCTAACAATTAAGAGAAAAGCCCAGGCTGATGCACCTCCATGTGCACAGTAATTAGAAAGACAAGTAGTGTCTTTCTTTTGGTTCAATCTGTTTTAATAGGTAAGGAGGGAGCAGCAGAAAGGAAATCATGGGAAAAAGCCAGAAAAATGTATATTCTCATGGGAATATGTGTTTTTTTATGTATGCAAAAGACCAACTCTGTGTGTCTGGAGAGATAAAGGGAGACTGTGGGACTAGGGATCTGTTCATATGCATCCATATAAGACCCTCTAAAGAACTTTCCAAGTAACAGCAATAGTAATAAAAATAATAAAGGAATCCCACCTAAACGAGTTGCAGAAGTAGTTCCTCTGCCTGTTCCCATTTCCCCTCTCTCCATCTTCTTCTCTTGCTGAGAAAGAAATTAAAATGTATTTTTCATACAACATCTCTAGCACTCTTTTATGTAATAATCCTCTTTCCGTGAAAGAGGCAGGTCAGCAATAGCTGCAGGCTCCTGCACAATCAGTGCTCATCTCATAAAAATCTCCAGCTTTCCCTGGGATTTTCCAGCCACAACCTATTAAGCATTTGCCTGTGACAAGAAGCCAGCCTGGGGGGAGGGGCTCTTTCAGATGATGCCTGGGCAAATTTGTATTTATTTACGGAGCGGTTGCATGGATTTTTTGTAATGGAGAAATTAGACTTTTTAAAATGATATGTTGTGTTTGAATTAATCTTAATAGGCAGTTATGGCTTAATGCACTCTTTAGCTTTAAGTCTAAATTTATTATTTTGAAATACAAGTTTAGTTTTAAACTGGAGAAGAAGGCATGGAGTGTGCTTTCCCCTATCTTAGTCCCCTCATAGAATCATAGAATCATACAATCATTTAGGTTGGAAAAGACCTTTGGGATCATCGAGTCCAACCATCAACGCCACTCTACAAAGTTCTCCCTTACACCATATCCCCCAACACCACATCTAAATGACTCTTAAACACATTCAGGGATGGTGACTCCACCACCTCCCTGGGCAGCCTGTTCCAGTGTCTGACCACTCTTTCTGTGAAGAATTTTTTCCTAATGTCCGGCCTAAACCTACCCTGCTGCAGCTTGAAGCCATTCCCTCTTGTTCTATCGCTAATGGCCTGTGAGAAGAGACCAGCACCAACCTCTCTACAGTGTCCTTTCAAGTAGTTGTAGAGAGTGATGAGGTCTCCCCTCAGCCTCCTCTTCCTCAAACTAAACAGTCCCAGCTCCTTCAATCGCTCCTCATAAGATTTATTCTCCAGGCCCTTCACCAGCTTCGTTGCCCTCCTCTGCACTCGCTCCAGCACCTCGATATCTCTCTCGTATTGAGGTGCCCAAAACTGGGCACGATACTCAAGGTGTGGCCTCACCAGTGCTGAGTACAGGGGGACAATCACCTCCCTCCTTCTGCTGGTCACACTATTTCTAATACAAGCCAGGATACCATTGGCTTTCTTGGCCACCTGGGCACACTGCTGGCTCATGTTCAGCCGCTTGTCGATTAGAACCCCTGGGTCCTTTTTTTGCCAGGCAGCTCTCCAGCCACACTTCCCCAAGCCTGTAGCGCTGCATGGGGTTGTTGTGGCCCAAGTGCAGGACCCGGCACTTGGCCTTGTTGAAGCTCAAACTGTTAGCGTTGGTCCATCGGTCCAATCTATCCAAGTCTCTCTGTAGAGCCTCCCGATCCTCATGCAGATCAACACTCCCACTTAACTCGATGCCATCTGCGAACTTACTGATGATACTCTCTATGTCCTTATCAAGATCATCAATAAAGATGTTAAACAGAAATGGTCCCAACACCGAGCCCTGAGGAACACCACTTGTGACCAGCCGCCAGCTGGATTTAACTCCATTGACCACCACTCTTTGGGACCGTCCATCCAGCCAGTGCTTGATCCAGCAAATAGTATGCTCATCCAGGCCACGAGCAGCCAGTTTTTCCATGAGAATTCTATGGGGAACAGTGTCAAATGCTTTTTTAACCTCTGACTAAAGGTGTGATTTGCCAAGATACAAAGGAAGGTCGAACACTGGTCTCTAATATACAAATACCAGAACAATGAGTTACAGCTAAGCTTTGCACTACGGCTGACTGCAAATTTGGTGATTTAATATTTCCTGTCAGAAAATTCCTATTCACTTGAATCTAAATTGTGGGTCTCAATACAAATATTTGCTCAGAACAGTGATACAGAACTTTTGAAACTGTGAAAATGCATTTTTTTCATGTAATTAAGTAACCAAACTTTATTTTCTGAGTTTCGAAGTGTCTTTGTATTGCAGTTTAGGCTAACTAGAATGCACATGCATGTACAAAGATATGGTTGCAATCAAAATTAAAAGCTTTGATTTGCGTGAATTGATTGCTCTCCCTTCTCCCTTTTTTATTTTTCAGTTTTTTAGGAAATTTTAGATTTTTCCCCAGTTCAGAACAGGCATTTTTTTCACATCATTTTGGGCTGAGCCTGCTGCACTTTATATAACCACAAGTGTAACAAACAAGCTGTCGAGGAGATTTTTTTTTCCCCGGTGCACCATCTTGAAACTGCCTCATTGTGGTGACCACCACCAAACTCCAGATGTGGACGGCCTTTTCAGCAGCCTCTGCAGAGATCTCTCTGATTTGCCACCATGTCATTTGCAGCCTCTTCCTCTCTGTGGCCATGTGTGACACCGGCAGGGCTGTGTGGGCAGGCAGGTGGGCGGTGAGGGAGTCCCAGTGCCCTGTGAGGACATGAGAGGACAGGAGGCAGATAGACTGAAGAAGCCCACCCTGCCCTGGCAGCCCAAGCCTGGTGGTCCTCCAGCCAACCTGGAAAACCATGGATCTGATCTCAGAGATCATGCCCCGATTTCCCCTGCTTCTCATCTCCCAGGTGCAAGTGCCTATAAAGTTTTTCTGTAGAGCTTACATGGGCCTGTCTGAGTTATGACTGAGGTTGCCGAGTCATATCTCTCCATATCTCATACCTGCTTCAGTTTGAAACTGCATTTTTCTTTTGAACTCTGTTTCTCTCAACTTGGCCACAGTCTGACCTACAGTCCTCCCTCCTTCCTAGTAAAATCAATAAACATGCATGAATTTGAGGGATGGAAATAATACATTCAAAGAGAAGAAACAACCACATCTTAGTGGAGGATGAGCAACATGATGCCTCCTGAAGGGGTAGGTTCACTGAGACAAGCAGGCATCCCTCCTGGCACAAGATAACCCAGCCAGGACTGTTCTTCCAAGGGTTCGCACCTAACCTCAGCCAAGGCCAGGCACTGGCATAAGGCACCGTGTGTTGCACAAGGGTGTCTCTGAGCCTGCGCGGACCTCACACTGATGCGTAAAAGAGCACAGTTTTAACTTAGCAGGGACCTTGATATCTTGATGTTTGATATCTACTGGCTTTCTCAGCCCTCCCAGCAGCATATGTTCACTGGGAGCAGCCAGGCATCTGCTTTTGCACAAGGCTGGAGATCCTGTCAAGTCCCCATCAGTGCCTGGCCACAGCCACCCTCCTGCAAAACTGGATCTGCAAACCCAGCAAGAAGGTGCCAATGGGGCAAGGAACCTTGAACCGCCTTACTGGGGGTGCTGGGGCCAAAGGAAGTGAAGTGGCAGAATTTGGCTTCCATAAATAAAATTTGCCTTGCTATTCTTCGGTCTTCTTGCTATTTAATTTTTTTCCTCGTGTTTCTTTTTCTTTCCATAATCTTTTTGATTTACAGCACAAAGAAAATATTTTGCCATGCCATAAATAATGGTGGGGTTTTCTTCTTCTGCTACTGCTCATCCCCTGCGTAGAGCACAGCAAACTGTGAATAAGTCTATCCCAAACCATACATTAAAAACGCATTGTCAATTTCAGTCACATACGTGCCTAAAAGTGTTTTATACTCCATTGTCACAAACACCACCTACAATCTGCTAGAAATTAATGGGATAAAAGGACGCAAACCACATCTCTGTAGTTTAGTAAGCATTTGACAGACAGCTTGGGTGGGATTTACCTCGTATTGCTTAAGATGTCCACAGCTGAGCTAGTCACCATGGGCTCACTGTAGTCGACAGAGAGAGAGAAATCGGTATATTTAGGGAGCAGCTTATGTTCGTGCTCTGCTTGAGCACCTGCGTTAGGATGAGATGAATACAGTGGGTGGATTGACCAGGTTCCGCTGACTGCAGGTGGTGTCCAGGGGGAGTAGATGGAGGCCTGGGCTGGCTGGCCAGGTGTCTGGGCTGGCTTCCCATTCTTTATGTGCAGTTTCATTGCGTCCTCCACCTGGGTAATTTTCCACTGATTTTCTGTTCTTTTAGGTGTGATCTTGCAACAAATCCTTATGTAAGAAAACATATAATATTGAAGCAAGAAGAAGCTGATACTATAAACATCATTGGGGAAGCACAGTGGCAGTAGTTTATAATGCACTGAAAATAGCTAACGTTGAAATTGTGATCATTCCTTTGTAGTTACGTTGTCAAACCTTCTAAACCTTGCTTTTTTTTTGCTTGTTAAGTGTCATGATCATGAGAATGTCTTCAGATGTCTAGCACATGTTTATGGTCTCTCCTTCTCTCTTCCTTTTTTTTTTTAATAAATGTAAATAAGGAAATCCAATGTCATAGAACAAATTCAACTTTTGACTATATTGGTGTGTGCATCTGCATATTCAGACATGTAGTCTTAATTAGAAAAATCCTGACTTAGGACTCTAAGGAGTCATTGTGTTACGCAGTTGGGGGAGTCTGGTTCAAATATTGTCATCAGCAGCCAGTCGCTGGTGAAGTCAGCAAAGTTGCTCCCATTTGAATTTGCCAAATTTAGCAACAGGGCTTTACTTCATTTCCAGCCCTGCCTCCGTTCCTCATCTTGTGTGAAACGATATAAGCAATTTTCAGCTTAACTTCTCTCCGATAGCGATCTGCGTCATGAAATCATCACACACCAGACACTCTGCTTAACTGCAAGTGCTGGAAGCCTGAGAGCTGAGCCTCTGCTGCAGAGACGCTCAAGGAAGGGTTTATATATGGCTTCTCAAAGGCATTCCTTCTACAGTGAAGGGTGCTCACGGGTCAGTGCTGAAGTAATCAATTGGGCGGTGGGGTGGGGGAAACTTCTGCTTTTGTATCTGTTGCCCCTGCTGTTACTTTCCCTCCCTTAACCTAAGCAAAAAAAAAAATACCCAATCAACCCAAAACAGAACAAAACAAAAAAGGAAAAAAAACAACACCAAAACCCTTAAGAAAAAAAATCACATAAAATCAACAAAAAATATTTCACCCCCAAATGACAGTGAAGCCTATAGGGTAAGGATATCTCTCATTTATTTTTTTACCAGCAGTTGTCACAGCAGGAAATGGCCACTGTAGGCTTATAATTGCTTGATTTCAAAGGGGGAAATCTTTTACCTTCACTTCCCTTCTCTGTCTTTAAATTACTACTTGGAATGTTGATCTTTGTTGCTGCAGTCCTTATCGGCACTGCAGGAGACAGTGATTGCCTTGTATCTGAAAACTACGGTGAAATTAAACCTTAATTGGTTGTTTAAATGGGGTATAATATAGACCTTGAAGATACGTATTCCAAATTGGTTTCAGGTTTACTGTGAAGGTCTGAGCCCATACACCTTGGATGATTAAAAGAAAATACACCAAACTCTCTTCCAGGAAAGAGCCTGATCATTTAGTATGATGTCATTACCAAAATCACAGGAGGAAAACTAGAGAACATTCTCCATGCACGGTCTCCTGTTTCCTCCCTCTGGGATGACAGGTCATGCATCACGGTCCCTCCAAAGAAGAGCAAAAACAAACAGCCAAAATAAATAGATGAAAAGTGGCAACATAAGCATTTACTCATTTCTTGCAAGCTCTCCTAGGGGGAAAAAACGAAACCTTTTGAAAAAGTTAATAGGAAAGGGCAGGAGGATGAGATAGAAACAAGCAGGTGCCCATGGCACCAAAGACAGATTTAGCAAGCTCTATGGTAAGCAAACGCCTGACCGAAGAGGTGTAAAACGTTCCAGCCTCACTTTCCAGGGAGTGCTTAGGAGCATGCACACTCCTGGCTGAACTTGGCCGCAAGTCCACGAGGGAGCTTCCAACCCAAACAACTGTCACGTTCCATATTTCCCATAAAAGCAGCTTTTAGCTGAAACCCTGCATTTGGCTTGGCCTGCAGGAACTCACCGAGTGGATCCGCTCTCTCCGCTCTTTCCACTTTCCTGGAAAGAAGTGCTGCAGTAATAACCCACACAGTATAAAAATGTTGGTACAGCCTTGAATAGCTGAGTTGTGCTCAGCTTTGCCTTCAGATGCAAAATGACAGAGTAGTACCACTGCAGTAAGAAATAAAAGACACGCAAAGCTAACCCATGGCTTCCTGCTGCACTGTGATGGTTACAGGGGCTGCAACCACCCTGGGGTTCAAGGGCTGGAGGGACTTTGTTGAGTTGAGCAGGAGGGGAGCTGGCATGGACCCCAGGCAATGGCTTACACCAAGGCTTTTGCTAGGTGTGCTCTGCTGTGCTTATAGTGTATAGGGCTCCAATACGAGAGGGACAAGAAGTGATGGAAGAAAGGAAGAGGAGTAATCAGTTATTGCAAAATCTGTGCTTTGCAGAGCTGATTACAAGGTGATTTTGAACTGCAGTCTTGCCTGTGGCAGGTGGCTCCAGCAGGAAAAGGATTATGAAGAAGACTTTCAGAGACTTCTCTGCTATTGCTTCTGACTAGCTGTTTGTGCAGTAGCGATGGAACAGTAGATGATTACTGGCAAGATGGCTTCGTTTTCCTATGCCTTGGAATTATACTGGAATAGAGGCAATGTGTATCTTGAGAATCCCAATTCCTGTTCGTTATGTGCATTTTCTTCACAGAATCACAAAATGGTTGATGTTGGAAGAAACCTCTGCAGATCATCTGATCCAACCCATCTGCTCAAGCAGGACCACCTAGAGCACATTGCCCAGGACCACGTTCAGGTGGCTTTTGAATACCGCCAAGGATGGAGACTCCACAACCTCTCTGGGCAACCTATGCCAGGGCTCGGTCAAACAAAGAGTTTTTCCTGATGTTCAGATAGAACCTCCCGTGTTTCAGTTTGGAAAAAACAACTTAGGAACAAAAAAAAAGAAAAATTGTTCAGGGAGGAATTTCAAGGCCTCATCTGTAAAGGACATGAGAACCAGATGAACCTTAGGTTCTTCCTTCAGTGAATTTAATGAAGAATTGCTCATGAACTGGTTGTTTGAATCCCTTACCTAACCATCACTTGGGCATATAGAACTGTAATTTAGAGCCTGGAGAAATCCTAGATAAAAGCTTTTATTTTACTTGCAGCAATGTATCCTTTCTTGATACTAGCAGAGAAAAAACAGTCAAAAAAATTAGAAAAGGAAAGGGAAAAACAAGGTGGATGCTAAGTATAATGGTGTTAAAAACCTAAAGAACACTTTTGTATCTACAGGGATCCTGTGTTTTGTACCCTTTTTTTCTGGGCTACACAAAAGGCAGACTCAAACGCTTCTTTAAAATGTATCTGTGTCTACAAGAATAACCATGACTATTTGTCCTTCAAATGAGAGCACTCAAATTGTCTGTGGTGCAGCCAAGTGTTTTGTTAATGGCTAGCCTCTGCAACTCTAAGCCTTAACACTAGTGGCTACCTTGGTTACTGCACAAGCAGTTTCTTCCTCAGGGAAAAACCAAAGAAACAAAAAAAAAAACCCCATAGACCCTCCTCAAGCCCCACTTTACTACTATTTGCAAAATTCTGGAGAAAACAAATGGTAGCCATCATTCAGATAAGCAACTTTTCATTAGCAAAGATGTTATGGAAAACCTTGCTGATTAAGATTTGTGTTAGAAGGCTTTCAGTGATTTAGTAAAGTGTGTTTTGTGAAAGTCTTTTTTTTTTTTATGGTCACAGAGCACATTCAAATGGTGTATTGGTGTAGGAAAGGCACTTTTGTTCTGCACCATGATGTCATTTAATGAGAAGAGGAGACTGTCTCTTCAGTTCCCCTGCCAGCCCTCTCCCAGCCTCCTCCAGGCACTTTATCCTTCCAGCTGGTCCCGCTGCCAAAGGCACGTGTATTTCCGAGGGGGGCTTTCAGCAGGTTCAACATCTCTCAGCCCGCCAGCGCCCAAGCAGGAGGAGCGGGCTGCAGAATTTAAAATCAATGTTAGACCTTCAGAGACATGACCTGAATGCAAACAGTGTTTGCCTATTACAGTGATTTCATGATTTGATGCCTGAAGTGTTAATTCCTTTATAGAATTCGGACTGTAATACCTTGATGTTGGCAAGAAATAAGAGAATCTTAGATCCTGTGTGACTGACATCACTTCATAGCAAGAGGTAGCCAAGAGATGCAATAGGGATGCCACTACAAAAGCTCCTCGAACAAACCACGTAGGAATAAACAATGTCGAACTCTTGCCATTTTCTCCTGGGTCCCAGCACCAGCCATACCCTTGATGTGAACCCTGTGACATGGTCCCTTGGGGACCCCTTGGGTGCATCCTTTGGTGCACCTGCCTTCCTCCTTGGCAGCACCCATGCTTAGTGGACTGAATTGAGGTGATGCAGTACCGCCCGTGCCAAGACACCATCACATCACATCTTTGCACTGCCCAGTCACATGTGCAGTGAACAACCCTCCTATGGTCATGCTACACCAGGGCCAAGGAGACCTTCCAGAAGAGATCTGGCCCACCTGATCCCTTCTCTCTGCTGCATACCCAGGCCACTGAGAGCCCTTTGTAGACTCTCCTTTACAGAAGGGCTACTTCTGTGGCTGCGCTAGAGCTGAAGCCAGCTTTGCTCTTGGTGAGTGCCATACAAGCAGCACCTCCCTGTCAACAGCCCCTAATGGGATCATGGCCTTTGAGGGAAAGCAGACCCCTGTCATTGGGCCCAGCGCCAGGATCTTCAGCTGAGCAATGAGCAGGGGGTTGCCAAAGCTCCCAAGTACCCTCCTGAGATTAGGGCATGCCTCTATAGCCCAAAACGACTCCTGGCCATACTGTGCTCCTTGGCAGCGGTCATGACCGCTGCCGAGAACCACTTGGAGCACTTTTCTGCTTTGTTTCATGTTAATCAGCATGGTCAGACAGATATCTCTGAGTAGGCAACAAGGCTGTCAGTAGGCAAGACACACAAATACAGGGCTAGAAGAAAGAAGACATCATGTCACTGATGGTGCAGCCTCAGCACCCAAACCCGGGGCTCTGGTGTGGGTCCGCGACCACTTATAGCCCCCACAGAGCCGGGGATGGTGCTGTGCCTGCACCTCTGTGTCACACAAGGTACCTCAGCTCCAGCAGGGCCTGAGGAGCTGCAGATGAGGATGTGGATGGAAAGGTCCTATCCAGGGACACCTCTTTGGGTCAGTCCTCACCAGTGATCAAGTGAAAACACAGAGACATCCTGGGATGACCAGTAATTGGATGTCTCATTTTTTGTAGCTTGCTTCTCTAAGCATTTCTATCTAGTTTTTCTCAAGGAGGAAACTTTGTAAGCTCTTTGGAGATCCTTCTGTTTTCCTGCTATGCTTAGTCTCTCGTCAGGAAAAGATCTACTTTGAATAGGGTAAATGTCCACTTCCTACAAAGGCAAAAATAAACCCACTTTGCAAAGTGCTGTCAGTAGTCAATGTGAATATTTAACTTGCAGGCAGAGCAACAAGGACTGATGCTGGAGTGGTAAAGATGATACTCTGGACAAAATGTATGGAAAAGGCTACTGCCTGTAGTACATTTGCCATATGCTTTGGCAGTATGAGACAGAGAGGATATACAAATGTCACATTTCTTTTAGTGCTGGCACCAAGCAATGCGTATGTATGCAACATGCAGGTCCAAAACTTTGACAGAGCAGAGGAACACCTTTCTTCCCTATCACATGCTTCTCACCTGAAGTATTTGAGGCAAAAAGTAATGTACTCCTGTCAGGAAATGTCTCAGGAGCCACCAGCCAGAACACCAAGATGCATGCTGGATTTTGTTTCACTTGAAGTGGACCATTGTGCTCTGGACTACGGGCACCTGTTTTGTACTTGGGTAGTAAACCACAGCACTGTGCAAGCATGGAGATCATTCCAGAGGAGAAAGCTATTGAACCCATTAATCAAACCTAAGATCCTCTGAAATTGTCTACGCACATGCTCTGATTTGCCTAAATGTAGTTCTGCATTTGTACCAGACTGTCCTGTGAGTGTTTCCAAAACCCTTTTTTGCTCTAAACCTGTAAATAAAAATAAACACATGTGCTTTTAAAAAGAGGCACAGTGGTCCTAGGACTGTCCATATTACTTTATCTAGAAATACTTCTGGCACTGACCAAAGGTGATCTGGCTTTTATGTAGGGCAGCTCCTGTGACAGATGAGAATAAATTGTTTATATGCTTCATTTGTTCTTGTCTGTAGCAGTACTGAATGCCATGTCCCTCCTAAAAACCTCATTTATAGAGCTCCAGTCCCAGGATCATACTGTTTGTAACAACTCTATTGAAGAGTTAATTTTTCCAGGTAATGGCAAAAGGCCAGACTGCAGCCCTTTACAGGAAGAGATTCGGACACATATAGGTTGCTGTAGTCTGAGGGCGAAGCTGGGACAGCAAAGGCTGTGGGAAGAAACTGAGGGTCCTCAAAGTCTCTTGGAGGCAGAGGCTGCTCGCACGGAGATGACACATTTCTGCTTTGGTCTCAAGATCTCCTCCCACTAGTTCCATCCAAGCAACCAAGGCCACCTGCTGCCCACACACAAAGTGTCCTCTACGGCCTGAAGGCACATGGGCGAGGTGTCCTGCCACGCTGAGGGACCCTGTGGCACACTGAAGATGTTGCCAGTGTCAGTGTTCAACAGATAGCATCATTCACAAACCCTCACCAGGCCTTTGCCTGTGGCCTGCAAGCAGTGCTTGGTCTTTGGAGAAAATATGCACTGGTCTTAGCTTTCTGAAACAACTTATTTTACTTTGTTTTTCTCCTTTTTTTGAGAGAAAGAGGAGGGGATGCAGGAGAGGATGGGTGTTAGACACAGCAGTAGTTTGGCCTCTCCTTTGATCACTATAATAAGGGGCCACCTGGCCTGGAAAGCCTTGAGATACACTGCAGATCGGCAAAGTGGGGATGATACCCTGCCTGAGTGCCTGAATGCTCTCTCGTTGGAGAGAGCTCTTGTCCTCATCATTCGCCCTTTCCTCTGAGTAGGTTTAAGGGCTCTACTGTGTCCCTGTTGCAGTAGTTCAATGAGGCTGAATTGAAGCCCTCTCAGATACAGAGTGATGTCTCAGTGCTATCTCATTTTACTCATTCCCTGGTCCATAGCCTTACCCTATCTGTGAAATATCACAGCTCCTCTTTCTGGATGACTTGAATGCATCACATTCAGTGAGGCTGCACTACGGAGAGCTTTTGAAGAACAGTAATAATGAAACCTCTCTTCTGCTTTTTATCCAGTGTGTAAAACCCAAACTTGTGGCGGTTTTATCATCTCTTCTCTACCCAGGCATGAAACATCAACATACAAAACAGTTAAGTGCTCTGTTCCTCAAAGCTGTCTTCAGTCAACAAACCCCTGCCACCCGTAAGGGATTAAATTCACACTTTTTGTGACAGACAAAGCTGTAGCTAGAAATTAGCTGTAATGCACTCAGAACAGCTTCTTTAGCTTCTGGATGAGGCAAAAGTGGGTGTGTATGTGTTACATGTGAGGTGGCCCTTGCACTTCATAATCTATGCTCCTCTAGAGCCTTTTATCTGGGATCTCCGTGGAGCTGACATACTACAAAGTAAAGGACTTTGGGCTACTATGGCAGGCAGGTTTTTGCGATTTCTTCTCCTCTTGGATGACTATTTGCACGGGCACTGCCATTGTTAAATGATTTGAGAGGGAAAGATTTGCACTCTGTTTCTGACATCTGCCTTCCATTGCATCTACACACTTGCTCTGCTTATAACAGTTTCTGCAAGGAAAAAAAAATCCTTTAGAAGTATATAACTATTTTTTCTGTCATCAAAGAAACCAATTTCACCAAGAGCCTTATTAATAGTGGAGGTGGAAGTAGAACTCTAACAGCAAAAACCCAGCAGGCATAATATGCTTGTTTTTCTTTTTTTTTTTTTTTTCTTATTAATGCTAATCCCACAGTGTTTATTGCTTTTTTTGGAAGAGTCTGATTAGAACAAAAAGAACTGATATTAGCATTAATTGAGAAAAGTTAATTTCATGATGCAGACAGGTAAATGATCTGGTTGGGACAATGCAAAACTGATGAAACCCGGATCCTTGCTACCATTTTCAGAAGAAGGTATTATGGAGTGTTAATTCTGCATTATGTATTATTAATTAGGCATCTATTTTTATTCTGTCAACAAAACAGGATTACTTCAGAATAATTTTTCTTTCATTCTTTCTGCTTTATTACCAAGTAGTGATGGATGCTAGTTGAATATCTACAAACTTGCCATGCTTTTCTACCCAGTTTCTGGATCTCCCTCTGGCAACATATGTGTAGATTCAACACTGGTCCCAGTGATGTCAGTCTCTATTGAATTTACTGAGATGGTCTAGACTGTCACCTTTCATATCCAGTTCTCTGCTGAGGAATGTGCTGAACTGATTGACCAAAGGAAGTGCCCTTGGAATTATCAGAGCAAACATACAGGACTCCTATTTCAGCCTGTAGAAAAAAATAGACTCTGAATTAGATGTTTGGTTATCTTTTAGTTCTGTAGATCTCTCCCTTTGGGTCTGCCTCTAAAGAACAACATCAAAGCAGCCCTGCAGGAGAAGCCAGGTCCTGCATCCCTCCTGCTTGGAGAATATTTCACTTCTGCCTTTTGCACGCTGCCTGAAGTGAGATGGGACACCTCCAGCTGCTCTCCGGTTAGGCATCTGTTGGGAGGAGAAAGCTCCGGGTCCATGAGGACTCACGCCAGGAAGATCCCTAAAGGATGTACTTCTCTAGCCTTTATTCTACAGAGTTTTCTTTCCTGTGAAACAGTGCACTCCCTCGCTTCGTTGACAAGCCGAGAGGGCCAAAACCTAGAATACTGAAAAAATTACTACTGCATAAAATCGGCAGCCATGATTTGTGCAGAAAACACGGAAAATTTAATACATCTCACAAGAGTTCTGTTTTACACTAATAGACTTAATTAACTCTTTCTTAGATAATTCTGAAAGTGAGATCTCAGAAGAAGTGGACAAATAAATCCTGGTATTTTAATTTTAAATATTTTTTTTTAATCTATAACGTGCTTTGATTTTGACAGTTGTGCTTTTTTTTATGGCCTAATGCATCACAGATTTTGGGTAATTTTGGCATAGAATAAAAGGAACAAAATTAAAACATAAAATGCCATAGATCTTTTCTCCCCTATTTTTTTGCACCACTAAAACCTGAAGCATTCATTTTAATCCCCGATTTCTGATGGGGATGTTTATTTTATGCACAGTTGAGCATGGAAATCGTCTGTGCTTATTTTCATTGGATTGCTTTTGCCTCCTCAGATTAATTCTGAAGAATGGGGCCTTGACATTTGTCTAAGTTGTCCTTTTGAACTTTCAAATTAGAATTCATAAAACACCTTGTGACAAAATCCTAACATTTTCACTGTGCGTTTTCGCAGATTTTTAAAGAAGCCCTAATTTCTTATGTATCATCCCTCTGTTACTGTAGAAGCTTCCTACTTCCATCTTGGCCCTTTTGCCAAGGAAGCCTCGCTGAAAGAAAGGGTATTTTCACTTGGGCAGTGAGCGATGTTTGCCCGGACAGATGGCTTTGAGGATCAAAAATAGCTTGTAGCCTGCTGACTTAGGCTGAGGTGGAGGTGAGGGTTGTCATGTCTGTCTATAAACATCTGTGCACCCGTCTCATTGCTGCCCACAGAAACTGTGCCAAGTGCATTTTTTTCCCATGGAAAGGAAAAATCATGCTGAAGAACTAAGACAGCCTTGGCTATGTGCACTTTTTGGAGGACTCTCTGGTGACTTTTTGAAGTCATCAAGTTTTCATCGTTTTCATCGTACCTATTTACTGGGGCTTCTTTTATGAGGAGCATCAGAACGTAAGAAAGGGTAATGTTGTCTCCTCCTTGGTGTTTGCTGTCCTGAAGGAGATTTCAACCAAAAAGCACTTAATGTTGTTAAGGGGTTGGTATTAAATATTGTGTTGAGGTAGAGGGAGGTAAAAAACAGAACATCCATCCCAACACCCATTGGGTCAGGTCCTGGTACAACTGTCACCTACAGGCTTCTCACAGGTCAGACTTCTCCTCTCCTTCTGTAAAAAACCATGCACAGCTAGGGCATAGCTAAGAAGTAAATAGAAAGGAACAAACTCTGAAGGACAGCCCTTACCTTTTTTCTGAGCTCTTGCATGGCTACATGCACCCCTGAGAAATGAAGGCAAGTTAAAACCAAAGAATCACCTCGTAATTCAGATCTGTGACAGAACATGGATGTGCTTCCGAAAACTGAAGCCCTCTGAGACCTGGAGAGCTTGTGGTTTGGCCCATGATGCCTTCACATTACGGTTATTTGCCTATGGTAGCTTTCACACAGCTCCAGCCCGACAATCAGGTACTGTTTCTGCCTTACAGCCGAGCAACCACTGCCCCCAAGTGCCCATTTGAAGGCTATTTTTTACGTTGGGGGTTCACAAGGTTTTGCATGTGTGTGATAGTGGGGTTAGCAGTGAGACCGTCGCACAGACCGCTGTCCGTGCAGTCTCAGCCTGGCTAGCTCTGGCAGCTGCTCACATGGACGAATCACGTCCTTTACTGTCCCACAACCCATTTTCTCTCACTGAACACCTGTTACCTCTCAGAAACCATGATTTTTTTAATGTCTCCATTTCCTATGGTATTGCCGTTATACCCTGCACAGTGAAAATCAATTCCTTGAAAGTTACTTCATTGTCAAGATCAGGGCCAGACTACCATGAAGTGTTGGTCCTCCGTATACTAAAAACCCTAGGTTTTATTATGTTTCCATCGAGAGTAACAGTTCTGTGTCATCCAGCATCATTATACCTTCTCTTTGCTTTTCAAACCAAATCGAAGGCACTCTTTTTACTTGGGCAATAATATTCCCCAGCATTCATTTTCCCAGGAAAAAGAAACTTCCCCTATGAAGCTTAGGCCCTTTCTTACCTGAGCAATTACCTCCTTCAAGATTTCTTGCTGCCTTATCAACAGCAACTCTTTTCAAGACCCTGGCTTTCCTAGCTTTTTTGCCCCCGTACTTCTTTTCTGGATGTACCGTCCATCTTCCCATCCTCATGCCCCTTGAATTTATGAAATTCCTTTCCACACTTACCTACATTATCCTGTTTCCTTGCAGAAGCTACTTTCTCTGCTGTCCTCCTCTTTCTAGTCTCCTCCACAATATATCTCCACACTGCAATGGCCCTCCCTTTTCTCTGATCCCTTCCTGCCCTTGCCTGACTCCCTCCTAGCGGGACTGATCCTGATCATCTTGATGGCTCCCATGATGGGTGTCCTAGTGCCAGGGTTACGCACTTGGTTCCAGGGTGTCTCTCCACCAGCATAAGTCCATCCAGTGCCACCAGCTGCTCTCTGTGACCTTAGCTGATGGCCACTTTGTTGTCCCTTGTGTGACCCACCCTGTGGGTCTCTCCATCAGTTTTTGGACTAGGAGTGTTGAATAGCTCCTGATAAATGCTTTCAGGTGTCCTGCGTGCATCAGCACCAAAAGGTGTAGCATCCAAGCCTCTCCAGGCTTCAGCCTCCACCAGCCTCTCAGACTGAGAACCTCTGAGTCCCATGCTGCTTTGTGGGGATCGACCTCTTCCCCAGCTGGGGATATATTGCACAGACAGGAGTCTCACTGCTGCTTTTCAGACTCCAAGGCTGGCTTGATTATCATCAACCAGGTAACCTGGCATCCATCAGGGCATTATTCGTGCCGCTGCACAGATAATGAGGTTTGATGTGACCTGGTCAGATCACAATGGAAAGTACTTTGAAGGGGCTTCGCAGTTCTAAACTGGTGCAAACTGGAAGTGTTGGTGATTCCCAGTGGTTAGAAATTACAGCCACAGCAGTTGTGCTCTTCAGCATAACCCCAGCCATCAGTGGTGCTCAGTGAGAAATTCATTGCCTATCATGTGGTACTGTTTTATTCAAATGTATTGAAGGTAATTAAACACATTCAGTTTAAACACATTCATAGTGTCCATAATGCTTGCTTTGTATTTGGGATAACAATATATGAATGGAATGATGGTATTTGAATCTCAGGCATCTGATATTACAGTTAAATAAAACAGGCCGTGAATACACACTACAATAATATTTACTTGAAACGAAGGATAGAAAGGAAAGAAGAGAGACCACAATAATGCTTTCAGGCCCCAGTAGATTTGTGATTTGTGCTAACTTGGCTGTAATAATCTTCTGTATCTAGGTTGATGTGTCCATCAAAAATGTTGGCATGAAAACCAAGGAAAAAATTAGATGTCAGTAAGCTAAAAGCCATTTTTTTCCCTCTGTGACAGAAACAGCCTCATTCTGATCCCTTTGTCACTATTAGAAATTCAGAGCAACTGATTTAAGAGTTCATTTTTTAATGTGTACACACACATTAGGAAAAACATATGGAAACGCTTTCTCTATTCAGGCCAGTGAGTAATGCAGCAGTGTCTGGATTCCTCTCCCACACACAGAGTGATCGAGCAGAAACCCTGCTGGTAGGCTGAGCAAGGGAAAAAAAAGTCCTGGTTTGTTAATGTGATACTTTGCAATCAGGTCAGCAACAATTCTGAGGATGTTCTTCCAATGACTCCCCAGCGGTATCATGGCTTTACAAAGCCTGTCTGGAAGCAGCAAATAATTGCCAGCAGGCAAAAGAGAATTTTAAGACAAAGAAAAAAAAACAGGAGAGAAAACATGAAATCAGGTATCTACCTGTTCTGCCCAAGAGGCAGCTGAGAGCCCGGCAGCCTGTGGTGCTCAGGGGAGGAGGATTTCAGGGGAAAACCTCCAGAGCAAAGCTCCTGGGGGTGGTGTTGAGAGCTGCTGGGCAGGTCCGGTCTCACTCACAGACTGGCCACTCTCTTTCCACCTCTTGCTTCATCTTACCTTTTGATTACTTTTGGGTTTTACTCTTTAACGTTTAAGTATGCAGAACACGTCCACCAATTTCATTTCTCATTTTTATTGAAGTTAAATCACCAGTGGAAAGGGAGCCTTGCTAGAAGACCGGACCCAGACAGGCACTTACATAGACTAGAGAAATACGCAGCCATAATGTCTTTATTTTACCTCTTGAATTCTCTCCTTCCTACGTCAGTGGTCATTTTATTCTGGAAGCTTATCTAATGTGTATAGAAAAGACCTGTATGAACTCAAGGTGCTCTTTCATCCTGTATAGATAGTGTGCTGTAGAAACTGGAAATTAACTTTTCTTCGGGTTTTGTAGTTTACCTTTTCACTTCACACCAGCTCAAAGTTTCATGCTATTTTTCCAGGTTAACTAGAGCCCGTAAGTGGCCGAGTTTTGCTCAGCCTGAGTATTTGAGAAATGATGTACCTGACGCACCTGAAATAGGGCACGACCGTAAGACACAGGGAGGAAGGGCATGGCCGTAAGACACAGGGAGACTGTTGAGAAGGACTTTTCTCTTTCACTGGGCTTGGCGAAACAGTGAAAAGCACCTCGCCTGCTAGTGCGGTCAGGGCATGTTATGTTGCATAAGTGAGCCTGACTGCCTTTCTCCAGCTAAAGCGGTGCTCTCCCCTAGCGCTGTCAGGAGGTGTTATTTCCAGAACCGTGAGCCTGTTGGTTATCCATTTGTGTTTCACACATACCCTGCCTTTCAAAACAGACAAGCCTATTTCCAAGCAGACTGAGTCTCATTAACAGCATAATCCGGAAAAGAAATAACGCGTTTGTAATTTACACATAGCTGAAAAAGCAATTGTAAACTCTTAAGCATTCAGCATTACAGTCTGGCTTTGGTTATGTTACATGATGGTATGAGCTTTAGAACAAATTTAACTGCAGCGCTCCTTTGTTTCACCGTATCTGAGTATTTGATAGCATTAGAGGTAGAGATTAGCATTGCCCCCTTTCCTAGATGGCATCTAACTCACTTTCTGATGTATTTACTGTCAGAATGAGGATTGAGCTGTGCGATGCATATTACCTATTCCGTCTCTATACTGCACTGACTTGTTTACAGGCCAGATTTAACACAGATACCACAGCAAGCTCCTGAGGCGAATAATAGATTGCAAAATGGGTATTAGCCAACATTTTATTCTAGTCTTGTGGCAGCAATACCGTAAATGGGATCATGTTCTTCACTGTAGCTTAATTATATTAGACTTTCCTCGAACTAATTACCAGCTCATTTACTCAGAGCTGATAGACAAGGTGCTCTAGATTAAAAAAAAAGCCCTTATATTCACTTTCTTACTGGTGTCGTGCTTCTCATTCAAAAACGTTGAGGGACCCTTCTTCCTCCTCGCTGTCCTGGTTCCCTCTGTGCAGCTGGCAGTTTAACTGCAAGGTTCTCTGCTGCTTTCCAGGTCTCGGGTCATGCACAAATACCTATGAAACATTTATCAAAAACCTCAGATGCTCCTGTCTGAGTTCGGCTTCTGTTCAAAATGAGCTGCAGATCACAGGGATGTTGTGCGTGTTTCATTAACTTTTCATCAAATCTAGCCACTAGGCTTCTCCGCTAGAATTTTCCTTAATGAACAACTTGACTATTCACTACCAGCTAGCTTTTTTCCACTCTGAACTCTGCTCTGTGGAAACTGTCCCGTGAGGTGAATTGCGTAGTAGCTTGCGATAGGAATAGTGGTCTTCTTTCCCTTCCCTTCTGACAAAAGACGAAGCCATGCAAATGTGTACAGCATAGAAACTGGAATCGTTGCTCTGGCATGTGACATGAGGAAAGCTGGATTAATTCAAACCTGTGTCTAATATAAAAGGAAGCATCTGCAGTTTACCCACATAGACGATGATGGCAGAAAGAAAGAGGGGCTGCATTTGAACCTGAATTTGTAGGGCACACTCAGCTTTTGGGCCTTCCTTATTTATACTCAGGATCTGAAAGAAATCCAAGGCTGTTATTTGGTACCATGAGGTCTTCCCTCTCCTGCACTGTGCACCTTGGGAGCAGTCCCAAGAGGGTCGGTGGCTCCAGGTGCCTGCAGGTGGCACACAGGGAGCGCTGAGCAGAGTGGGAAGCGCACGTGGGCGCACACATGCACAGAGACCCCAGGGGCTGGCGATAATAAAGATAATTTCCTAACTTGGTTACTGCTTCAACGCAGCCTTCATATCTCACAGTGCTGTAGCAGCCCTCAGCTGACTTGAAAGACCTGCTCACAAACACGTTTGCCATTAGTGATATGCTTAGGGAGGGAAAAAAAAAGAAAAAAAGGAGGAAAACAATCAGAGATATTAGTTTAAAACAGGAATATCCGTCTCCAAGTAAGAATTAGCTAAAAATCATCATAGCTAATGAAAAAAATATGTGGAAAGAAAAGGTCTTCTCCAGTGGAGAGCAAATACATGCAAAAGGAGCTAAGCCACTTCTAATTTGGCATACATAGCATTTAGACACTTGCCACTGCCCAGCTTGCAACAACAAATGCATGAGTTTAACTTTACGTCGATGAGGTACAAGAACATAGCTTATGATAAACCTAGTTTGGGGACTGAAAGACATTTTATATGGATTTTAACACCTTCTGAAGGTGCAAGACATGAACTCTGAAAAGAAATACTTCTGTATGAAGGTAACTTCACAGTGCCACAGCGTCAGGCCCATAGAGCATCATGGATTAGTGACCAGGGAGGGAGGACGAGCTGTTCTGGATATTGGGCAAGGGGCACCAAGGACTGCGGGCACTTTCATCTCCCACCTTGGGCCGCCTCTTCTTCTGGCCTTTTAGTTTGCAAAATCTGTGAGTCCTAGCAGTGGCAAAGCTGCTTAGGTATAGACAGGTAGGCACAGTTCAGCAAGGTCCTTCAAGATGTCCCATTTGTATTCTGAAACTCTTGTCATTCACCAGGATGAAGAACAGAGAAGTTTGTCTCACTGGGCTGTTCTGAGTTTTTCCTTTTGAGCTAACATCACACTTTATACAAGAACAGAAGAAGAAAAACAGAAAAACCCTTTTTTTTTCCTCAGGAGAAGGAGTTAACATATAGACAGAGGCATTTTTACATTATATCAATATTAGCTATTTCAGAGAACAAAAGTTCTGGCAGCAATTCCACTGAAAAACTTTTAATCAACCTAAGTGACATAAAAAAATTGAGAAGGCTGGTGCAAGTGGCATTTTGTTTGGCTTGACCATAATTTCTCTCTTTGTCATTAGTGTGGTCACCAGAAGAAAACGCTTCACAGTGCATTAACGGTTTTTTATTAAGCCACATCGCTGACGCAACTGTGCCTTTTGTGTCTAATGTACATCAACATAACAAGGTATTAACTGGTGCCTGGAGTTCACTCTGAAGGGTGGAGAAAAACATCACAACAAACAAACTGGTAAACAGTTATTGGTGGCGTTATTTGCAGGGAGAGTTGAGGGGAATACTGCCAGACTGTAATTATTGCATTTCACTGATTCACAATATGAAATATTGCGAATGCAGAAGTTTTCTGGGTCTGTTTCTGAAAACACGTTTGGTAGTGACTGGCAGCCTTGGTGATGCACAAAATGACTACAGCTATGAACACCCGAAGGGCAGTAAGAGAAAGAGCCTCTGCAGCCTGCGAGCAGGGGCTGCTGTGTACCCTGCTGCAGGCGGAGGTGGGCTGCGGGGACCTCCAAGGGAACAGGAGCGGATACCCCTCACAAAGCTCTGGCAGTCACCACAGCCATTTTTGGGGTACAGATACATACAACTACACTGGAAACAGTATAAGCCTACTGCTGTAGTGGGGATCCAGCACATCTGCCCTGTCTCTCCCACTTGCGTGTGCAAAACACAGCTTTGAGCGGAGGAAGGAGCAAGGGGAGGGGAGCTGGGCTAGGGAAGGGATGGGGCAGAGCAGAAGTCCACTCCAGGCAATCTTCCTGTTTGTTCCAATCACCTTCCTCACACAAAGCCTGTGTGAGGCTTTGGGTGAACCTTGCTTTGTTGGTGTCAGAGGTGTCCTTCCACAGTTTTTAAATAGGTCTAAGATGTGTGGGATTCAGAAATGCAAATGGTATCCTGATCCTCTCCTCTCCTTCACTTCTTCCCCAGTGTTTTGGGTCTTTGTGGGCCTGTGTTTCAAAATACATCTCCAGTCCTTTCAAGTCAGAAAGGTTTTTTATCTCTCTGTTTGTGTCTTTTACATATAGCTTGCACAGCTATTTTATTTATTTCCACGTTCCTTTGTTTCTACGTACACATATATATAACTTCTTTACCTTCGTTCATACTGATGTGCCCTTTATGTGGCATTCCTTGTCAAGGAAGTAAATACTCAGGACCCATAAAAAACAAAACTCAGCTCAGGTGTGGGGAATGTAGTAGACTTCACCTTGGCAGCAGAGTTACAGCTGGAAAACAGAGGAACTGGAGATTTCTCTTCACCCGTCACTGCTCCAATTATAAATGTGATTATGCTAGGGAAGCGATCCATCAGACCTCATCAGACCAAATAGATCAGAAGTGATCCATCAGACCTCAAATAACAAACCAAATGAGGCTAGCACTCCTCAGCTCTGTGTTTTCTTTTCTCTTCCCCTTGCTATTTATTTGCTTGCATCTTGCTTGTCATCCAGTGCCTCCAAGCACACCCAGCCCTCTTTCCTAATGTAGCGTCTCCTTTAATAATGTAGTCTGTGCGAATTGCAGCCTGGCGAACTGCAGACTCATCAGGGTGGCAGAGGCACAACACGAGTAGGTGCTTTCCCCTTGTAATCCTTTACCGTCAAAGAAGCCAACAAATACAAAATCTTCATTTGCTTTGAGACACCCTGTGGCAAAGCAGATCAAGCTGCTCTTTTCCTTCGTTACAACTGTGTCTTCTCTCTGCAAGATTAACAAGCATTACCACGGATTTGGGGTATCTGTACTGTTGGGGATCGCTTGCAGCCATCGCTAGCCGAAGTGCAACAGCATAGCAATCACTGTTACACTGCTCGTCAAAGCCAGCAATCTCTGCTTCTTCCTCACCATTAAAGCAATCAGCGCTGTGCCCTGAATCGGCCGTGTCAGCGCCTGTCATCCGACTCACGCATGATGTGAAAGAACGCGCTTCTAGGAAACTGGTCCTTTTCTTCAGGGCAGACAAGGCAACGTTCTGAGATAAAAGGAAAGTTTACTAGACAGCACTGATTTAATGACGTTAATAAACTGTAGCCATTAGTCCAATTACATAAGAGCGGGTTGCCCTGCCAGCCCTGATACCAGAGGATGATAAATGCAGATTAATTTCAGCTTCTTTACCTTATTCAGTTCTCCAGATAGGGGATGAAATGCCTGAGTTTATCTTTTCGTAAATGGCTCTGATATAGTTTAATTCTGACTTACAAAGGGCTTTCTGGCCAGCAAAATAAATCCTTTGCTCTCTTCTGAAGTAGGGCTGAAATTGCTCTCAGCTTGCAGGCTGAAAGGTGAGAATTTGAGGTGGTCTTCCCATTTTTTTTTGTGCTGGAAATATTTCCCTAGAAATGCAGAAAAGAAGCAGTGCTTGGTCTGTTTTCTAGCAGCTGTTTGGGAAGATACCCATCTCACTGGTTACCACTGCAGTGCTGCCAGGCAGAGTTGGGGGGAAACCAGGTGGTTTTGTGCCATCATGTCATGACAAGGCACTGAACAAACAGGACAGTGTCACTGTCATCTATACCATTAGTTTGAAAGGCACCAAACAGGACCTGAGCTGCCAAGCCATACAATTCCCAGGCACAAACACACACGTGCACAGAGATGGCACATTGTCAGTGCTTCGGTTCATGGGTGACCCCACAGCCCTGCTCTCAAAGCTACATTTCTGTGCGACCAGGGCACTGAGACTCTGCTAGCATGGGCCACGGAGAGGCAGCGATGCTAGGAGCTACTTATGGGGCCATCCCTTGCCCTCCCGGTGCTGTCTCATGGCTTTGAAGATATGCCTTTAATTAACTGCTTACAGCCAATGTTGAACTGGGGGCAAGAGAGGAGAGGACATCCCACTGCCTGTTTGCATTCTACCTGGCATTTAGCTTAATTTCCTGTATTTACATTTTGCCACTTGATCCTGTCCCTTGAGCCTTGCACAAGGGTCTAAACAACAGTTACTGTGCTGGAAGTGCTAAGTTAGGCTAGACAAGCCTTTTTAAATTTATTTAAAGTATTAGCTCAGAGCTGTTATAATTATCCTATTATAAAGCATATTTGCAAAAGTAACAATCTTGGACATGGGTCTTTCAGGCCAAGTTTCTTCTCAAAATGAACTCTCACAGCACTTAATATCACTGTGAGATTGTTAATTATACTTTGGCAGAAATGGGACCCATGTAATTAGGCTGATGTGTTTGACAGACTGTTTTTCACAAGAAAATTGACCACAAATACTTCTTGACCAACCTAACAACCTTCCCATTTGAAAGGCTCTATGCAAATGTGAAAGATATGGTCAGTCTTGCCTCCCTAGTGGGCTTGATATGATTTGGCAGGACTTAACAAGTAGTTTGAAGCCAATTTGTTAGTGGAATGAAGTAAGAGGTGATGAAAGAGCTTGACGTCTTGAGCGGTGAGAAGGCAGTTGGCCACACAGCTTCTCCTACGCATTTTTTTTCCAATTTCAATCACCTCTAGGTGATGAGACCTAGATGAGAGGAGGGACAGCTAGAAGGTATCTGCACCCCACCATGCATGCTCTGTCTCACATGCCAGAGCTCCCTTGCAACATACCCCGCCCTCAAGAAGGGCAGAGAAGGCAGAGCTAAGGCCAGCAGCAGCCATGGCCCACGGAAGGATCTCATGTTTTGGAGAACTCAGAGTTGGTGCCTGTAAATTTGGCAGACAGGAAGGACTGTTTGGTCATGAGTAAAACAGAGCTTGTTTTCAGGGCATCCCGCAGTGAGATTGCAGTATGCAACCAGTTCAGTTCATGAATAGCTGTACTGGATCTGGTTGGGATGGAGTTAATTTTCTTCATAGCACCCCCTTTGGTGCTGCGTTTTGGGTTTGTGACACACCAATGTTTTGGCTATTGCTGAATAGTGTTTGCATGGTGTCAAGGCTTTCTCGGTTTCTCACTCTGGGAGTAGGTTGGGGTGGGCAAGAGGCTGGGAGAGGACATAGCCAGGATAGCTGATCTGGACTGACCAAAGACATATTCCATACCGTATAGTGTCATGCTTGGCAATAAAACTGGGGTAAGGGAAAAAGAGGGATGGATTTTGGCTTCCAAGGTGCCCATTACTTGGATACCGTCTGGGCATCAGTCTGGTTGTGGGAGGTGGTGAGAGTTTATCACCTTTGCATTGCTTGGGCTTTCCCCTTTTCCTTCACCTGTTACACTGTCTTCATCTTGACCCACAAGTTTCTTGCTTTTGCTCTTCCTGTTCTCTCCCCTGTCCCACTGGGAGTGAGGGAGTAAGTGAGCAGCTGTGTGGGTGCTTGGCTGCTGGCCAAAGTCAACCCACAGTAGTTGAGGATTAAAACACTGGTACCCTGAGACCCAGATGTTCCAAAACCTACCATGGCATCCTTCCTGCCCATCTGTCAGGAGTCTCTGACAGGAAGGGCCCTTCACGGCCTTTAGAGTACATGTTTGAGAGTGGGGTAGAGAAGGGGGGAAAGGGACATTGTTTTTCTAAAGCTTTATTTAGAAAACGGAAAATAAAAGGTGCAACTGGACAAAATGACAAATTTTGCCAAAGGGGTCTAGTACCCTCATGCGCCTTTGCTTTCAGAGTGCAAGGACAGCCAAATGCCCCTCATGTTCAGGCTTTCATTTCACCTCCTTGCAAAAGTTACTGAACAGAAAATCACACAGTTCGTAAGTTTTTAAAGAAGTGAGCTGGTAAACATGGGATGGCTGACCCACTTTGCTCTCAGCAACCGATTGGAGCTTGCTCTTCATGAGCCCAAATTAAGGCAATGTGCCTTGGCTTAAATTCTGCTTAGTGAGGTTTAAGCTAAGGGATTCTATTTCACAACAGGGAGAAGATAAGGACCTGCACAGGGATATTTAGAGGGCCTGAGCTGAAGGAAGCTGACTCAGGGAGCGCAGTCACGTGCCTGGATTTGGTCAAGAATAATATTCTTGTCTCACACCCCATGTCCAGCAGAGCACCCTGGTGTGGAACAAATTGTGTCCCCTCCCCAGCATGGGCCCAGTCTCTTTTTAGGATAAAGGGCTCTTTGCTGAATTGGTGGAAAATTTCAGAGTTTTTGTTTTCTTAATGCAAGATTTAGTTTAGATTATTATATTAAAGTAGGCTTTGTGACAGAAAATAATTACATTGGAAAGATCTGTCAGCCTTCTTTGTTTTCTGCAGGATTTTGTCCATTCTATCCCTGTCACTACAGAAAGGCATACTTTAAAAAAAAAACAAAACGCTCGAAATCAGAAGTTAAATTGTTGAAGTGCAAGAAATGCCCTAGAATCATGTTCCAAGGACAATACTTCTGTTTAGTGCAAAATTACTAATGCCTTCAAAAGCTGTTACTAACTAGAGCTGCCTCAACACCACCACAGGCTGAAATGATCTTTGAGATTCAAAGCCCGTTTTTCTCATTCCATTTGATTTGTCAAATAAATGTGATAAATAGTTTGATAAATGGCTGCTGAAAGTTAAACCTCACATGGAGGTGCCTTTTTGGTTAGGAGCAAAGAGGGCTGCGTATAGACTGAGGGAGAAGGTCTGGGCCATAGTACCCACAGAGAAGCAGATGAACAGTTTTTGTGAATGAGGTTAGCGATGTGGGTTTTTTAAGTGTTATATTCCCATAACTGCTATCACTCATAAACATTGATGTTGGTTCAATGCCCAGCCTTTTCGACCTCATGAGAATCCCTGCAAGGCTCCACTGTGGTAGCTTCTCTACAAACTGATGACAGCCTGCGCTTTCCATTATCCTGGAATACTTGATACATTTTTACTACACCGGGTACCTTGGCGTGAGTGTTCTGCTTCTGGCTGCATTTACTGACAAGCTGCCATGTTTTCATGGAGTTGCGCATTAAGATGTTTGCTAAGAGGGATGAATTTCCTTATACCTCAGTGATGTTTAAAACAAGCTTTTTGGATAATTCCTGTGGTTTCTTCTCCAATTGAAATGTATTCCCTAAACTTTGTGAAACTGCAGGCTGATCTATTTCAAACTCCAGAAACCTTTCTACTTCTCAACAGTATTTTAACTGTAATACCTACACTACTGACTCTGAGAGAGTGAAGTGTCATTATCTTCAGCTTTCCAAGCAGACACAGACTAATACAGAAAAGGAATTTTCATCTCACTTAGCTTCAGCCATGTAAAAGTCTAAGATCTGATCTAAGCTTGTTTTTTGTAGGGTCCTTCTATAGTCCTCATGGAGAGAGAGATCCCTTCAGAAGGTGATTAATTCCACCTCTCAAAGGCACTTTTCTTAAAAGTGGGACAGTTTGCCCTCTGGAGATGCCTTGGCTGTGGGAATACAAGAAGGATATGAAAGAGCAATGAGCAGTAGCTGGGTTGCCTGATTTCTTAACTCAGCACCTCTACCTCCCTATAAAAGTACACAAACAACTGATAACATAAACAGTTCATCCCAACACTGTGGGTTTTGTACAATGAATTATTGTAATTTTACATGCAGTTTATTTGAGCTTTTGCATGCTTATTTGTATATGTATGTATTTAATTTTACTGTATTCAGTTTTATATAGTGACAACAACACTCAGCAAACTCCACTGCAAAGTTTTCAGGTAGTGACCAAGGTTGGAGTGGGTGCAGAATCGAGTATTTTCACTAGAACCACTGTTTGTTCAGAGGCTGCTATACAGCTCACAGATCAATTCTTATTTTGTTCTATGTCTCTGCGTATTATAATTTGTAGGGGTATCATGCTTTGGTAAAGGTAAGTGCCTGAGTTGATACAGCTCTTGTGTGCCACAACTATGTGTGCATTTACTTGCAGAGTAATGTATGCACAGCGGCTATGAGACCTGTTGGTTACCATCAGCGTCTGGATGCTGGGAGCATTTCTTATGCTTTTATGTTTGCAATTCTGTATCTTCAATGCACAGAACAACCACATGCTAACATCTGTTTCACTATCTGTTGATAGTTAAGAAAAGTTGAATCTTAAAGCAGTTGTGTGCCCAAACTTCCTTCTTTCCTAAAGAAGAAAACTGTATAAAAAAGAGACATATTTTCAGATGCGGGTTTTTTTTGGTGGACTTAAAGATATGAAAGACTTCTAAGGCTTGGGAAAAGGTTTACAAAACAACATGCTTCAACTAACTGTTCACTCTCTTGTAGATGTTCAGCATTCTGAAACCCATAAGTAAATACATACTTTTTCTGCTCAAGTTAGTGAGCTCAAAGTAATGGAATAAGAATTTGCCATAGTTCATAAACATAGACATCATTGCCATTCAATGTTGCCATTCAGTGTTAATGTTGGCATTTGAACTTCCCATCCGTATTTCCATATTTCTGTTTATATATTTGGGTAGAAGTGATTTTTGGAGTCCAGAGAAGAAAACTTGCAAGCATGGAGGAAAGAAGAATCTTCACAATTCTTCGCAGGGTGACTTTCTGAAGGTGGAACAGCCTGTGAAAGAAACGTTACTGAACAGGCAAGGATCAACAAGCAGGCTCCAGCCTGCGAGTCCACCCCTCCCAGCTTCAGCCTTAAACACCACGGAGCCCATGGTTGTGCACCTTCAGGTAAGAAGAGAAGGCTAAACTCATAAAGGACAAGTTCAGCTATGCAAAGTAATTAATGAGCAAACTTTTCTCCATTCACACTGAGTGACCCCTTACTGAAAGGAGCGGGACTACTTGGGAAGAAAGGTAATTGCTTTAAGTGAGCAACTGCTGTAATTTTCCAGCCCTTTCTACACTGCAAAAATAGCCCTGACTGTACAGTTATATAAATGGATTGCTAGGGGTAAAGGGATTCATCAGCAAGGATCTGGTTCTGCAGTAGGAAGCTGGAGGACCTAAAGATATACGTGCATAAACTCCTCAGTACCAGTTACATTTAAGTAGAACGAGTCCCATGAGTAGGGGCTGTGATTTAACAAATGGCCTCCGTTCTCTACCCCAGGTCTCACCCTGTCAACAATGGCAGAGTTATGGTGGATATGCCAAGAGCAGCCCAGCAAAGCCTGTTTGCTTTCAAAACACTGCTCCCTATGGATAAGCCAAGAGCCTACTTGGCAGCCGCGTGGGGAAGTTTGCACTGATTATGATCTGACTGAACAAAATAATTTGGGGCCTAATGTATGCAAGGCAGTACCTTTTCCCAGTGCTTGTTCAAATTTAAAGGAGCACTGGGCCGGTTCCAGGTAAGGTGTGACCATGGCCAGCCGTAAGTGATTTCTGTCATTTTAAGGCGACCAGGTGCTGGCTAGTGAGAGTACAGCTTGCAGGGCTGAAAAGGAAGCGGACTTTCACTCTGCTCTTTATGGATAATTAAATGTTGCTAGAATTCAATGGGAGAAGGCTGATACTGCACCTGTAACTGTCTTCTCCAGGAGAGAAGAGAGCCATGGCTGTAATACTACATACAGATCTGTACAGTCATGAGGTGGAAAGCAAAGGGCACTCAGCAGGCAGCCAATGTAACTTCACTCCTGAGCGAGTGAAAAGCAAGAAAGGGAATTCGTTATCTCCTTTTGCAGCTTTAAGGGAAGGCCTGCTATGAGGAAGACTCCCTAGCATGAAATGGATTTGGAGACCAACTCTAGCACACGTTAATTTGCAAATAATCACCAGGATACCTAAACCACTGAAGTGTTTGTATTAAGAATAAGGGAATCATGTGGAATATATGTCTGCTTGTGCCTATATAGTAATAACATGGGCTGCCTTTGATTTTTACGGCAAGATTTTTCTACTGCTCTACCCTTTAAAACTCTCAGATCTGAAGAAAGTCAGAAAAACCCTTCCTGAGAGCATTCACATAAACATTTGTTTGCAGAAGCGTGTTATTTTTTAATAAGCAGCAGCTAAATGGATTGGCATTCCTTCCAAAACGGGGGGCTACCTGCATGTGGGTGTTCTGCAGAAGCACAGGGATAAACCATGCTGCAAGTTGAATTCCACAAAAAAACCTGTGCCGGGTAATGTCTGGGTTACAGCTTAAGATAAGGGAGGTGTAGGTTAAGTCCAAGCTCTGGCAGATTCAAGGGAGTGCTTTTCATTGCTGGGAGATCCAAGTCACACAAAGTAAAACTTAAGCACTCAACCGAGACCAAGTATTACCTCACCGCAGGGAACAGAATCGCGCACTCTGAAAGAAGTTGTAGAAAGGCCATTCTGAAAAGTTTTCTGTTGCTGAAAGTGTTACAACTAGCTCTACTCTACATTGAAAATGCAACTATGCATGTGCAGCTACCCGTCAGCTAGTTCTCCCCATGGAAAGTAAGGTTTTTGTGCTAAACTGCTTCTCACAACATGTCATAGAAGGAGTCTGCATCCATAAGGTCACCGAAGCCCCTCCAGCCCACGATGAAAGGCAAGGGAAGTCCCACAGGACCTATATCAGGACTGCAAAGACAAGATGCCTTTGGTTTCAGTCTGTAAAAGTTGTTATTCTTCAATATCTAGAATAACTTTTATTCTTCTGTTTGGCAGAAAATGAAAACACAGAGAAACAGCCCGCAGTGGAATTCTTCTTCCTTAGGACTTGCTTGTCTGAATTTCTGTGGAATGAAAGAGGTTGAGGATGAACTCGTTATCAGGAAGGCGGCATTGCTGATCAAAGCACCAGTGCTGACAAAGGAGGCCAAAGTGCTGTCAGAAGAAACCAGAAGTGGAGCAGCAGGCGACACCAAAACACTTGAGGAGGCTCAAGACCTTGGTCAAAGGAAAAGATCCAGTGCCGAAGGAGTTGCAGTGGCACGGAGCGAGGGTGCAGAGACTGCTGGGGAGAGAAGAGGGATAGTCAGGCAATAAAGCAAGAAGAATCAGGCTGAACAGTTGGAGAAGAAATGGATGGTAACCAAGAGAAAGACAAGATGGAGTGCAGGTCAAAGGAAAAAGCGCTGGCACATGAAGAGCAGGACACTCTCAGCACAGCACGGAACTGGTTCACCGGAGTATTGCAAACTAAGGAGTTTGTTTCAAGCCAGGGGTCATGTCAGATATTGCTGTAATTCAGGTTAGTCAATTGGCCTAGCTTCTGGCCAGGGGCTGCCAGGCACAACATCAGAATGCAAAGCAACAGGCTGGATTCGTGTTATTGAAATCAAATAGAATGTTAAAAATCCTGCTACAGGGGCTGATTCGTTATAATACTTTTCCATGAAACAGTCAATATTCTCTGTCAGTTCCTTGATGTTTTATTAGGCATAAAAAGTGGAGACTTAAGAAACATATCATAGTCAGACAGGGAAAGTAAGGTTTTACTGGCACAGGCTCAAAATGTCTGCATAGGCTGGAAAAGTAGATGGACCCACCTGCATCTAGGTGGATCATGTAGGTTGTCCCACGTGAGCACTAAAAGTCTTATATCACATTTCATTTTAAAAGTAACAGTAAAAAGCAATTAAATGACGTGTATACTGTCTTTTTATCTCATCGCTTCTATAGCTCACCTTTCTTTGGAGTATGACCTTAGACAGAAAGAAAATAACTATTTCGTTTTGGAACCCCCTATAATTGACATCAATGGGTGGGGGTTTTTTCACACAAATGCATTAGGTTTTTAATGGTAGGATTCTCTGAATGGCTGAGGAGACGTTGAACTTCAAACCTAACTTTTGAAGAGTGCTAGTAGTATCAGGCGTAATGAGTGTGAAATTTTAATAGAATATACCCACATGGATGGGAAGTGAAGAGGAAATTTTTTATTAGGGAGTTGAAATGCAAGGCATAATCCTACAGCAGATTAAAATCGGAGATAATGAAGGTATTTAAAATTATCAAATATGTCTGTAGTTTATGACAGGGATGCTGCCATCATGAACGCAATATGTATCAGTGTAATTTCACTGGGAAACTTTTAAAACATTTTAAGCTTTACATCAATAGTTTTGCTTTCTGTTAAATCCTTCTCTCCAGAAGTCAAGCCAAATCTGAACAAATTGCATGGACTTTTCTTAGAGGACTGTGGTCTCCACTTCAGTGTAAAGCAGAGTAACTGACAGCACACATCAGCAGTGTGTTAATGACGGCAGGAGAGCTACTGTTTCATAAGAAGTATCACAAAAATGACATACACTCCCAAGGACAAAAAAAGGAGAGAGGAGCTATGCCAAAAGGTTTTGGACGGAGTATTCACATTCTGAGTGCTTTCACCGCATAACGGCCTTCCTTCACTGCTAGCTTTCACATTTTGATGAAATAGCACTTCATCCTTATTATCTGTGAGATGAGTTTTGTGAGATGTTCATAGGCTGAACTCTGCGGACCAAATCATTCAAGATTTTCTATGGGACTGATTCCGCACCAGGAAAATTGATGTGAATTTTATTGCTGATTTGCCAGGGCATCTGATGCTTTTATCTTAGAAAATGTTCATATGAAACAAAGTTTAAAGTACTTTTGATATTACATTTTATTCTAGTATGCTAACAGAAATTAAATGAGACAGTGCTGATATAGACTTAGATGATGTGGACTGTATAAAATTGAAGGCTCTGAAGAGCAGCCTGCAAGTAGCAGGCAACAGCAGCAACAAGTAGCAAGCAAAAATAATCTTTAAAAATACATTCATTTTTACTGAATAAGATTGTGCTGGTAACATACTAGACATGTTTAGAATATGGTAGGCAAACTGGTGAAACGTTCCCTGAAAACTGTGGAAATGCAAAAGGTCTGCCCAGCCTCATCCCTCCTTCCTTTCCCTGCCCAAGAAAAAGCAATAAATAACACTGAGAGTTTCTATACTTTCTGTTCAGACTGTAGTTTCCAGTTGACACTTTGATGTGATATTCAACTTTGAAAGAGAAAATGTTTGTCTTTTAATGTAGATTGAATACTAACTGTAAAATGGGATGTTTCCTAAAATTTCAGATGTGCTGTTCCCTTTTGTCATCTGATTCTATTCTGCCAATTTCTGGGGAGATGGACTGAGAAGTCATTCACTGGACTATGCAAAATGAGCCAGAATATTGCTTTGTCTTCAGAGATCATTCTTTTATTCCTTTCTATCACTAATGTTTGCATTATATTGTTATATTATTTCATATTACATTACATTATGTTATATTAAATTCTGGTTTCTGGTGCTGTATCTATTAGAGTGTTACGGGTAAGCTGAACAAGCACCTGCTTACTACCGCCAGTGTTTGTGACAATTATTAAAAACACAAATCTCTGCTTTGCACTAAATTGCATTTCAAGGGTTTCTGCCTTGCATAAAAAAGCAGACTTGTGATGGTGACACAGTGCCATAGATCTTGCAATAGGTCCTTGCTACAGCACGAAGCATGGGAAGGGCTGGAGGAGGGAGCAGGGCATCAGCCCCCATCTCCCCCAGGCACTGTCTGCCTGATGGTGCTTCAGCAGAGAGTTTCCCTGGGCTCTGCACAGCTCCAGCAGCCACGATGTCCCCAGCACTCAGACACCATGGAAGAAAAACTAAGCGTCAGCAGTTGGCTGGCTCTGGTCACTATTAAAAAGTCCCTCTGTAGGGCATGGAGACGGGTTTTATTGGCTATGAGTGTCCATTGGTCACGCACCAGGAGCCCTCTTACAAGCCTTGATAAATATAGAATAGTGAGTAACGCTACAGAAATGCTAGCAGCTCGTACTGAGACTGACTGTGTTTCTGACTGAATGTGGAAAAGTAAATGTTCAGAGATATTTATTCAGTACATGGAGAGCTTTGGTTTAAACCAGGTGCCCATGAGACATTCAGTGCACATCCCAAGGTTTCCCAAAGCAAATGTTCAGTCTCCTAGCGAAGGCCCCATGATTAAGGGTCTCTCCAAAAAAAAAAAAAAAGGATGCAGATATCACTCTTTTATCTTTAGCACACATACACCTATTGGAATATAGTCTGATGAAGATGATCTGAAGAGTAACCATGTCCTTACACAGCTAAAGGTTTTAAGCATGAGAAACTGAACCTGACTATTTTGACATGCTCCACAGATACCTGCAATATGCCAGAAAGTAAAGACCCTAGATACAGCTATAATGGCTTCCAGAATGGATACCATCAACAATCCCTGACAGGTTTCCAGTGCTGAGTAGGTTTAATTTTACTCACATAAAAGTATATCATTCAAGGAGCTCATGCCATTTTCTGATAGACATCCATATAGGACAAAACCAGCATGTTTCATATGAGCTGTGCTCTGGTGTTGAGGAACCAGAGTTCCAGCAACACCATCCATGAGCGTTTCAGATAAAAAAAAATCCTATTGCAATTAAAAAGAATGAGATTAAGCAGTAAAATCCTTGTAAAGCCAGCACATTGTCCATGTGGGGAACTGCAGTGGCAATGGCAGGGTATTGTAGCCTGGGAAGGTAGTTTGGGCAGTACCAATAATGTTCCTTGCTGGTGTAAGCAAACCCCAAATCATAGAATCATAGAATCATAGAACCATAGGGTTGGAAGGGACCCCTGGAGATCATCTAGTCCAACCCCCCTCCCAGAGCAGGGTCACCTACAGCAGGTTGCACAGGAACACGTCCAGGTGGGTTTGGAATGTCTCCAGAGACGGAGACTCCACCACCTCTCTGGGCAGCCTGTGCCAGTGCTCTGCCACCCTCAAAGTAAAGAAGTTCCTCCTCATGTTTAGCTGGAACTTCCTATGTTCAAGTTTGTGCCCGTTACCCCTTGTCCTGTCGCTGGGCATCACTGAAAAAAGGCTGGCCCCATCCTCCTGACACCCACCCTTTAAGTATTTATAAGCATTGATAAGATCCCCCTTCAGCCGTCTTTTTTCCAGGCTGAAGAGACCCAAGTCCCTCAGCCTTTCTTCATAAGAGAGGTGTTCCAGTCCCCTAATCATCTTGGTAGCCCTTTGCTGCACCCTCTCCAGCAGTTAGTTCCCTGTCCCTCTTGAACCGGGGAGCCCAGAACTGGACACAGTACTCCAGGTGCGGCCTCACCAGGGCAGAGTAGAGGGGGAGGATGACCTCCCTTGACCTGCTGGCCACACTCTTCTTAATGCACCCCAGGATGCCATTGGCCTTCTTGGCCACAAGGGCACATTGCTGGCTCATGGTCATCCTGTTGTCCACCAGGACTCCCAGGTCTCTTTCCACCGAGCTGCTCTCCAGCAGGTCAGCCCCCAACCTGTACTGGTGCATGGGGTTATTCCTCCCCAGGTGCAGCACCCTACACTTGCCCCTGTTGAATTTCACTCTATCCCCTCATCCAGGTCATTGATGAATATATTGAAGAGGACTGGACCCAGTACTGACCCCTGGGGAACACCACTCGTCACTGACCTCCAAATGACAAAACAGGACTGAATTCACCCACATCAGAAGCAGATGCCACTCCATTGACTGCAAGCTCTAAGCCAGCCTACATTTAGCTCAGCACACCTCTCATAAGACTGAGTATTGCTGACAGATCCTTTTATGCCCCTCTCTTTCTACCTGCAGAAGATTCCCTCTTTCTGTATGCAGGAACAAAGTCAAGAGAGAGTGGCCAAGATCTCGAGTTAGTTTGACTTCATTTCCCCGAATCACAGTCTAGCAGCAGAATTAACCCTTCAGTCTGCTGAAACCATTTGGTATCAGCCCAAAGCATCCCAGCAGGCACCTGTCGGAACACTGCTTCCTCCTGTGTCTCCCTATTGCCTTCAGCTCTCTAAAAGGCAGGTGTTTCCAGCTTAGTGTTTGTGATCTGTGGAGAGGTTAAAGAAAGCTAATGCAATCTGGTTCCAGTTCAGCAGAGCTTGTAAGCACATAGCTTAATGTGATTGGAGTCCCTGGGACTATTACGTTGTGTGTTATTAACCATGTGCTTACGTGCTTTGCTAGCCTGGGAAAGGACTTTTGTAGATCTCTAATAGAGAGTAGGACTGTCTAGACAGGGCCCAAAACAACCATTGTTTTTCAGTAGTTGTTTGGTAGGAGTCTTTCTTCCTCCGTGCATTTTACAACAAGATTTTGTCGGAATATTGCAGAGACCCCAAGAGCCCGAGGTCTGAATGCACGGGATTTACACATTACATCAGTGGATCACAGAATCACAGAATCACATAATGGTTTGGGTTGGAAGGGACCTTAAAGATGATCTAGTTCCAACGCGCCTGCCATGGGCAGGAACACCTCCCACTAGACCAGGCTGTTCACAGCCTCATCCAGCCTGGCCTTGAACACTTCCAGGGATGGGGCATTGACAACTTCCCTGGGCAACCCGTTCCAGTGCCTCACCACCCTCACAGTAAAGAATTTCTTCCTGATATACAATCTAAATCTACCCTCTTTCAGTTTGAGGTCATTACCCTGTTCCTGTCATTACACTCCCTGATAAAGAGTCCCTCCCCATCTCTCCTGTAGGCCCCCTTCAGGTACTGGAAGGCTGCTATAAGGTCTCCCTGGAGCCTTCTCTTCTCCAGGCTGAACAACCCCAACTCTCTCAGCCTGTCAAGGATCCTGAAGTCCAAAGCTCGGTGGTTTGCCATCTCTTCTAAGAAAAGTTCCAGAGGAGGCAAATCATATAGCTATTTCAACCAGCCAGCTGTGTTGGGTTCCCTCTTTCTTGCTCCCTATTGCCTGCTGCAACTGAAGTGAGCTACTGTAAGTCTGCGAGAAAAAAGTGCATTGCCTACATGTTTTTATCAGCTGGGTCAATTGCTCACTTTTCTCACCTTCACAATGTCAAGACTGAAGATGATGAGTCCTCTGCTCCACAGATCTGATCTGCCCGAGAACTGATCTAGCTTTTTACCTTCGTTTCCATTTTCAGCTATTGATTTAATGCATGAAGATGACTGGGGGTTGGGAAACTGTAGTAACTGAAGAGCAGTTCTTGTACCCTTACAGAACGTTCCTTCATGCTGAGCCCTGATGGGCCTTGCTGTCCACTTGTTGGATGCTTTTCGTCATGGATCCCTCAACAGCACCTGCAAATGCCTCCTCATGAATGCCTACGATGATGCAGGTAGGTTCTACTACCATGGATGGATCTCCAATGAATGTCCAAATTAACAAAGCATAAAAATAGCAACAGTTCCTTAAAATCAGTCACAGACTTTAATGGTATGAAACCCCAGTGTCGGAGTCTTTCCATGGAAAATTAAATTTCTTCCAAGACAGCACATATTAACATTATAAATTAAAAGATAACAAAGTCATAAATCTCAGTCAAAAAACTGATTGACCTTAGATCATAGAGCTGCTGTGCCAGAATACTCTCCTGTAAACTGGGAAAGAGAGGGATGTAGCATTTAAAAGTTATAGTTATAACATTTAGGAAAAGCAGTGCATTTTTCTTTTCTATGTATCAGAAATTGAACCTTTCAGTGTTCATTCCCTGGTTGTTTGTACCATTTCAAAAGAGCAATTGCAATTAAAGGAACCTAAGACCTTCTTTTGTCCTCGAAGGAGACTCATGCAGTCCTCTGGTGTAATGCAGCTGGGTGCAGCAAACAAAATCTTGTAAGCCATTTGTCTAAGTATAGCGGTGTCATACTAAACCAAAGAAAGCTTCCTCTAGCCATGTGTGCCAATGCTAGACACAGGAATCTTGTGAGAATATCAGATGACCCATCATAAAACTCACGTGGTTCACAACAAAAATGGAAAGCGCAGTAAAAATCTGTGGATATTTTCCTACCCTTTGGAAAGGGTAGGAATTCAATTCCAATTCAGGGTTGTCCCTGGCATTGACCTATCTAAGTTTCTGATGAACATATCACTGATTTTCAATAGATACAAGAGACTATAAAGCTTAATTCTCAGGTTAGCACACAATTTGCCTCTCAAAACATGCAAAGTAAAGCATGTAAAAATGACCTGGGGTGTGTGCATGGGGGTGTGTGTGTGTTTATGTGTACACAGAGGTGCACTACAGATTGACAAGTGATTCTTTGCAGTAGGATCACACAGTTCAGGTTGTAGCAAGGTGGAGGGCCGGTCTCTTCTCCCAAGTAACAGGTGATAGGACAAAAGGAAACAGCCTCAAGTTGTGCCAGGGGAGGTTTAGATTGGATATTAGGAAAAAATTCTTCACTGAAAGGGTTGTCAAGTGTTGGAAGAGGCTGCCCAGGGAAGTGGTTGAGTCACCATCCCTGGAGGTATTTAAAAGTTGTGTAGATGTAGCGCTGAGGGACATGGTTTAATGGTAACTTGGCAGTGATAGGTTAATGGTTGGACTTGATGATCTTAAAGGTCTCTTTCAGCCTAAACTATTCTATGATTCTATGATTCACTACCTAAACAAGAAGGTTAAGCTTTTTTTCTGCCTGATTTGGGCAGGGATAAGGCCAGAAGAAAAAAGGAAACAATATAAGATTTTTAGAATATATGAACTGTAGAAATATAGAAAGTCAGGCAACCTAAATAAAATTGCGTGCCTCTGAATTGATGCAGAAGGGCTGCACTTCCAAGGGGTGTTCTGGAAGTGCTATAAGCTTATGGAAATGGGAGAGCTGGCACAACCAAGGGGACAAAAGAAAAAGCAATAGGTCCCTGTGTCAGGCCCACGGCATATAAATTCAGGCAACCCATTTGCGAGAGAGGGGGTGATTTTACTGTTGTTTAAAAAAACGAACCCTGAAGCAGTGTGGTCCCAGCTTTGAGTCAGCCAGACCAAGCTATTGTCCTAGTACACAGAACAATCAGAAGTGATGAAAAAGATCTGTGGGATTTTGTCTCTAGTTTGCCTTTCTAAATCAGGAGAAAAAATGTGAATAGCCTTTTCTTTAATGTTTTTTAGGTGGAATTAGCCGAGATTGGAGCTTTTTCCTTGTAAAGACAGAACCACCAAGGGCCAGTTGTCCATGAAAAAGCAAATGATTCCCATTGTCTTTCCTAGAGGAATAACAAAATGGGGATAGTCCCATTTCTATTTCCTTGCCACAGGAGAGGGGTTAAAAAAAATAAAAATGAAACCCAGCAGTAGAGATTTCCAAGTGAAAAGGTACAGAGAAAACATCATTTGACTTTCTTATATTTTTTTATGGCAAATTTTGCATGTTTGAAGTTGCAATTAGCTCACGGTGCAGCTGGATGAAACTAATACAACACGCCTGCTGGGGGCGGCCATCTCTAAGCAAACCCTGCTATAAACCAAAGAATCCAAAGGATGTGCAAAACCGAGGATGCCGGGGGCCGGGGGCGGGGGAACACGACACCCTCCGCGCCGGGTCGGTGGAGTGGAGCATCCTCCCTTCGGTCTCCGCCAGCAGGAGCTGCGGTTGCCATGGGAGCAGGGATGCTTTCCAGCGCATCGGCCTAAAATCTGTGCTCCAGCGCTCTGCCCTTATGACCGTGTGGACCTTTTCTCTGCAAGGGCGGGTGACATGCCAGACTTTGGGAGTTCTCCATGCTTCTTGAAAGGCGGGTGGGCGACTCAGCCCTGAAATTATTTTCTGCCCCGCTGGATTTTTTTTTTTTTTTCGGGGGGGGGGATTAGGGGAGATGGAGTGTCCTCTTTATCATTTGAGCATACACTGCGCGCAAAGGGCTCTGTAAAGAGCCGGCGCTGGGTGCCGGGCAGGGATGCACGGAGATGCGGGGGGCGGGCGGTGAGGCGCGGAACCGCCGCGGGCAGCTCCGCTCTCGCTCCCTGGTGCGGAGCTGCGCGGGGCGGTGCGGAGCTGCCGGCGGCTTTCCCGAGCGGATGCCGCCCTCTCGCGGGCTGCGGGGCCGGTGCTGGTGAGCTCCAGGCAACCTTCGTCTTGTAGAGAAAGAAAAAAAATAAAATTGAAATAAATCCGGGCTACCCTCTGCTCTCGGTGCAAATACCGAACTTTCTTTTCCAAACGCAGGGCGCATGCATGTAGACTTAGCAGAAGCAGCCCTTTTTTTCTCTCTCTCTTTTTTTCCACATTATACATTCATTTATGTATTTACAGGTCTATTTGCACGCGCCTCCCACCGCTGGGGTACACGGGTGTCATAACAACTGCTGGCACAGACAGAAAGCTTCTGTCAGAGGCAGAACCAATTCTGCACAGACGAACCAATTGTGGGTCTGCTGTAGTGTTTAATTAGAGGTCTGGCGAAGCAAACACGCTGCCCTTCAAAACCAACACTCACCAGGCACTGGCTCTCCCAGGCAGCTCGCTGAAGAAGGCACTGTGTGTGAGAGCTTTCCCATGAGAGTATGTTGTCACTGGTTTCAGACAGCAACAAGCCCTGCAAAAGCTGCCCTGCAGACACAACTTGCATGTCTTCTTTACCAGTTCTTACGATAAAGAAATTCTCCCTTTCGTAGCAAGGCTCCAAGAAGGAAGGTAATCTGGAGCCAGTCTGAGATTTCGGACACTGGTTTAAACTATGTGACCTCATCTGGTCAAAGCTACAAAGGCCGATGGTGTCCCTGCCCTGCCCAAGAGTTTTCCTGTTGCCGTAGGCAAGGTGCATGTTACTGGGACTTGACCTGGGTGCACCAACACCTCTGAGATGCTGAGAGGTCTCAGGTTCTCACATGGAAAACATGTAAGATTGTGCCTCTCTGCTCTGCTTGGGTGTACAGGAGAGAGTGAGAGGACTCAGCTAGAATGAGAGAGGATCTATGAAAACTATCACAACAAAACTTTAAGCATAACAGTGTCTGAAGTGTCTCCAGAAGCAAACGTGCTGGCTACCCGAGTTCTGGCTGCACTGTCGCCCTCTCAGGAACCACAACAGGTGAGTTTGCACTGGAAAGGAGTTTACATCTTCCTGACTCACCTGGGCAAAGATGATCCATTCCCATTATCTGAGAATCTAGGTTGAACACAAACACCACTCAGTGATTATTTGTAAGTTGGATGTAATATTCCAACAGCTGTAACACTGTATGGTCCGAGATGTTTTCAGGCTGTTGTGTTCTGTAGGCATTTCTTGGTTGGCAGCAGGCTTCAGGGCTACAGAAACAAGAAAGGCTGCAAACCAGCAGCAACAAGGAAGTCCACGCTTGCACCCCACCTGGCCCCAGGCTGCAGGGGACCAAGGAGCACAGAATGCCTAGGGCAGCGGATAACATTTTTTCCACTAAATTAATCTTTCCATGGAAATGGAGTGAAGGAGCTCCCAAGACTTCATCTCAAGAGCAAATCCTATTTATTTGCTGTGTTATTCACAATGCCTTTGGATCAGTAGTGCCCAGCTTTCCGGCTACCAGCACATTTGTGCAGCTGCACCTCAGACCTTCACAGCAGTTTGGGCACCACAAGGAAATAGGACTGCAGAGTTGTTGGTCTTGGGAGGATGACAGCAAAAAAAAAAAAAAAGCATTAATACAAAAGGTTTGGAGGATATAGCCATGGTGCTAGAGGGACACAAAAGCATTTTACACTGAGTTATTTTTCCCAAAATGTAAAGGGTAAGAAAGCACCACAGGAACAGCTCCAGTACAAACAGTCACTTGCCAGTGTTGAAAATGCTCCATAAGTGTGAAGGCTCTTCCCAAGGACTTTACTGCTTATCATAGGCAATAACAATTTATTTCAGTGTCTTCACTGTTAGGTATAATGGCCAAACAGAGGTATGAAAGACCCAAGCTGACACTCTGGTTGAAATCTATTGCTCTGCCTAATCATTGTATAACCAGTCACAGCTAAACAACAAATCACCAGTGTGGCTATAAATTGTGTATTTGCATAAATAAATAAAGAGACAGTCTTGTGCATTCAGCTTTCCCATTGCATAATGTGGTTTCTCTAAGACACTTGGGGGCTTCTGAGTATTGCTTCTCAAGCTCCTAAATCTTCAGCGGCACCAGCATTGTCAGTTTTTCATCAGGTTGAAAAGCACCAACGTTTTTGTTTTGCTGAGTCTGTAGAACATTTGGGCGCATTTGGGCTGCACCCACTTTAGGGAAAGGGATCCAAACCATACAGAAAAGGAAAGACAGAAGAGGTGTCCTGGACATCTTTAGCCATGAAATAATCGGTTACCCTGCTTTACAAAGGTAGGGGGACTCACCACACTCTTCTGGGAGCTGCCCAATCCTGCCTCCAAACCAAAATCCCCCCTGCAGCTTTACTGTAGTGCGTGGTTAAAAAGCTCCTGCTTTTCAGCCCATTGTGGATGTAATCATTGTTATGTCTTCTCATTTGTAGCGCATTTGTCCTCTTTGGAAAAAAAAAAAAAGACAGCAAATGTATGCAGAATATGATGATCATCCATAGATTTCATGTTTTCTGGATGAACAGAGGGAGCAGCTGGCTACTAATCACATCTATATGAACCTTTACATTATGTTTGCTCCATCTCAGTCTCTTTGTTACTTGTTATTGCTTTTCCTTTCTGCTGCTTGATACGGGTGAAGTAGGCTTGGACGCTTTGTGGTTCCTTTAATAGGCTCGGTGCAGCAAAGCGCTTTCAGCTCAAGCGTGCTTCTGTTGATTTCAGGGAAGGAAAAGCAAATTTAAGGGCATCTGCACTAGTGACTGCTGACTCAGTCCTTTCAGTTTTGCTCCAAATCCTTGTAAGAATTCATTTACTCACATTTAAGGTAGGCCTCTCAATATCTCCTCACCTTAAAAATGGCCCTTTGCCACAATTTGTATCTACGAAGAGTGAAGCACATGGCTTTTTTCCGCATCTTCTTTCATACTCTCAGTGCCAAGATCTGCATTTTAGGTAGAAACACAAAATAGCTGGAGTTAAAGAGAGGCTTGGGAGGTCATCATAAGAAAGATAATATGACAAAGGGATGAAAGACTTGGCAGATCTGAATCCTTTGTTATTTCTTTTTAAAAATCTGATCATCATGGCTCTGTTTAGGTATTTGTGTGCATACCGCACAGGTGGTTTATTTTTCATATTGTTAACAACATGAAACATAAATTACTAAACATCCATCTGAAAGAATGAAATTTGTCATTCAAAAGTCATCTATTTTAAGTTATTCTGATTCTGTGGACGCAATGTGGCCCAGCAAAAGGCTCAACTTGCCTCACTAGTTTAGAAATGGGCTTTCAGACTGCCCAGTCCTCTGGTCTGTGCCTGTCGTTCCAGCTGTTCCAGGAGCCCTGAGAGCCACCAAACACAACAGCCCGGCAGAGTTTCAAATCCAAGGTTAAGGCAATCAAGTGAGGGGGATCGTGGTATTGCCTGGTCCATATTAAAGACAAGTTCGTGTGCTGAGCTTCAGAGCTATTGAAGGAAATTCCATTCTTTTATCCAGCTGAAGATCTCAGAAAAATATTTACCAACGAGCTGTTATCTCTAAGATTCCCTAAATAATTTATAAATAATTTACCTTGAGCAAGTTTTTCTGGACAACTCTGGGCAGGTGCTGCCTTGGACCTGTGTGACATCCATAGCAAAACCCCAGAAGAGAACAATGGTTGTCTGCCTCCTGTAACAGAGGTGTGAGCTCCTACCCTCCCCAACACGGGAGGCATTAATAGCACAGAGCAGGCCTCTGAAGAGGTTGTCGTAGTTAAAATACCAAAACAATCATTTCGCCAATCATTGGCAAAAGCCAAAAGAAGGCCTCAGATCAGCTTCTCAGCTTCATCACATCACACCTTCCTGATGATCTTCTCCAGGGCCAGCCATTTGCTTTAAAGGTTGCTTTAGGTCTCTTTGGCAGCACACTGTATGGCTCTGGAGCAGTACAGCTTTGATCTTGTTTTAACCACTGAGCATGAATCCTGCTAACACAGATAGAATGTCTCACCATGTTCCTTTTTATTTTGGAAAGAAAAGGACTCCACTAGCAACCCTGTCAGACCACGACTTCTCCTGACTTGGTTTATTTTTGCTCTATTTCCACCCGCGTACTCACCAGATGTAGTCTGCTGATGATTTAAGAAAGGCTGAACCTTTCTGCCAGAGTCCAGTTTATTAATTCCAACACAAAAATTCTGAAAGTAATGCCAAACAAATGATACATAAGCCATGTCTCTAGAGCTCCTGACACTCTTTAACCTGTCTTAATTTCTCCCCTCGCAACTCCTTCTGGAGCTGGTCATCAAACAAGAACAACTAACCTTCAGTCCATGTCCTTACAGGAGCAGACCATCTGCGATAAACATACTGGTGTTCATCTGGCCAACACAAAGCACCTCTACACTTAATAATGCTGATGTAATTTTTGTTGGGGTTTCTGATCATTACATTGCACTCAATTGATTAAACAAGAAATCTTGATTGTTAGTACTTTTGTCGGTATCTTGAGCCCCGGCTTGGCTATGGTCTCTAACTAGAAACATCGACATGAGACATACCCCACTGAAACAGAGCATTTGTTGTAAATGAGAAGAATAAAATAATAGAAAGCCCATAGTATATCTATCAGTCTGAAAGAAACCAAAGCCTGAGTGATAAACCCGGCTCTTCTTTGTAAGGGTGTAATCCTAAAATGACTTCTTCAGAAGCATGGTTTCCAATCCTGGGAGCAGAGTGCAAGGGAAGTTACTCACATTCTTGCTCTGTCAGGAGCCTGCAGGTTCAGGGCCGTATTCTCAGCTCTACCAGTGAGCATCACTTCTCCACAGCCAGGCACAGGCAGTGTCACCTAGGTCTGGTCCAGTGGCTTTTCTCAGAAGGGTGCTTAATTCTTTCCCACTAACTTTCTATCCCTCTAAAAGCCCGTACAGCTTTCTTCTTATCAGTATTTGAAAAGGGACAGTGTGGGTTCCTCATCTCAAATGTTCTTCAGACTCTTTTCAGTATCCACTGATTACTCCTTACAGACAGTCCTGTCAGGTCGACTTAAATAAGGTGCACCAAAGTGAAAGCTATTATCAGAAGTGGAATATTTTATTGATCCCTGCATTCATTTACCACATAGACATTTGGGTTTTCGGCAAAGTCAGTCAGAGGTTTTGGTTTTTTCTACATTACTCCCTTTTCTTGGGTAAACCAAGTCATGCATGAGAAATAGGGGTTAGCAGTGTAATTTCGTGCCTAATGAAGCTTGAAATTACCAGTGGTGTCCACTGATGAATTAGTAGTGGACATTGATCCAAATTATGGAGTTTAAGCCTTTTTAGTTCAGCAATTCATTAGCAACAATTAGCATACAGCATGTGGGACATCAGGTGTTCTTTGGTACAGCAATCAGTTAACTTTCTGTGCAGCCTGCCAAGCAAGTCATCTCAGGGTGTAGCTGTGACAGCACAGGTGGGGACTGGTCCATGTGTGAGCCGAAACCAGAAGAACTGTGGAGGAGAAGTGCATGCACAAGAACCTGATCCTGCATTAATGAGAGCATTGCTACGCAACCGTCACGTTACTCATTGATGAGGACTATGTCTAATCCAGGTCATCCCGAGCATGTCTTTCCTTGTCCTGTTCTTCTTTACTTTGGGGTCTCATGAGCTAGTAAGTAACCCCACGGACATCCCGAGGTTTACTGTGAGGGGATCAGTGCAGATGCCCATCTGTGCTGTGATCTTCAGCAGAGGTGTCCCCCCAGGCTCACAGGTCAGCACAGCCCAATTTTCTTGCCCAGTGCCGAAGCTAAGAAGATGAGAAGACTCAGCTTTTCTTCAGTTCAACAGGCATGAGAGCAACTATTTGCCAAACTGTTTCAACAGTGCTGAAGCATTTGAGATGTGCACAGCAGCTAACGTGCCGATGCTTTTTCTAAACTCTTCCCAAGCAGCTCGTTTTCTTTAACCAGGCCCTATCATCTTGCTGTCCTCTTGCATGAACAACTTGTTCAGTTGGAAAAGTAGAACTGAATTTTATTTCACAGGATACTTATTCGCACTTAGCTAGTAGCTTGATTTAGCATAGCCTAGCATACTTAACTGGCCCCTCTGCACTGGTATGCAAGTAAACCCACGAAGTATATGTTAGAAAAATGCCCGTTTTTAATGTTTACACCTGATAATCCCAAATAGAGCTCTTCACACAAAACAAGTATTACCAAGAACCTTAAAACATGAGATTAGACTGCGTAAGATAATACCGTGCATGAAATACAGAAATGGGGGGGGGGGGGCGCGGCGTGTAAAGTAGTTCTTTGTTCTGTCCTTGGGGGAGCCACTGATTTCTCTCAGCACTGGAAGCCAAACAGGCAGAAATGACCAGGCAGTTCCCAGTGCTTGCCCACAACTCTTTCTCCAGACCCCTCTCCTTCCCCTCATTTCTCTCCACTCGCTTCTTACACCCTGCCCCGGGCTCTGCAGCGCTGCAGCTGCCGGAGCTTGGCCATGCCTGGTCCCCCTGCCCAGACCCACGCGTTTCGCGGGGCAAGCGGGAGTCCTGCAGCTCAGGGCCAGTGCCCAGCTCCAGCCAAACTCAGCTGAGGACTTCTTGTCTGCAGCATTCACAGTCCTGGAGTATCAATTATCAGGAGTGTACAAATCTCACAGCATCGGCCTAAAATATCCCCAGACATTCTCTATCAACATTAAACATACTGCGCAGGGGTTTTCTTAGAGCACATCAAAGTGGTAAAATAATGTCCAATGCAGAAACAACATTTTTTTATCTACAGGAATTAAATATTCAATTAAGATAGAGTGGGGCTGAGTCAATGCCATTGGAGGCTGGTCAGGCCCAGCCTTCAAGAGAATATTCTGTTTCAGGGCGATGCAGGCCATGGTCTAGGTGGGACGCAGGACTAAGAAATGCCACCAGAGTGGCTTCTGCTGTTTCTAAGGAGAGTTGCCCAGTAGGAGTCTCAAAAATTCAGGTTCCCAGAGACTGTCCAAGGCAGAAAAGATCATCAGATCTTTCAAAAAAGGTAAGCACTTCCAAAGTTCTTGTGGCATCAGAAGTTACAGTATCCTTTGAAAGAAGTGATGACATTTTGTGTTTCATTATTGTTTATTTGATTTGATTCTGTGCAAGAGCTTATGTTGGAAGGGAGTTTGAGTATGTTAACAGTATAACTGGGGAAAAAAAAAAAGGCAAAGACAAAAAATCACATCCATTAATGTCCAAAATCTTAATTTGAGTTTAAAGACCAGGGGTCTTTAATATCCAGTACAACTCTGGAGTTTTGCTTTTCTGGCCGGCAGCCAGGCATGAAGGCGTGCTGATGCCTTTACTGAACTATTTCTGAAGCTTTCAGAGAATCACACTTTATCTCCTGAAAACCTGAAATACAAGACATCAGGTAGCAAAGGGTATTGCAGCAGCAGAGACTGGCAGGCTTTTTAAAAGACTCATTATAAAGCCCCGTTCCTTATCTATCAGCCGAGGGGCCACGTGCTCCTTTGCCGCAGCATGTCTTTCACGGCTGCGAAGTGACCCATTGGGAAAGCAAATTCCTCGGCTTTTCCAGCCAGCCCATCAGAGGCGGCATGGGGACCAGCTGCAGCCTCCTCAGCAGCTGGGTACTGCAGGAGGTGGCTCCCCCAAACCCAACTCAGCTGCTTTCCTTGGAGAGGCTTTCCCACATGGTTTGGAGGAAGAGCACCCAGAGCATCCCATGGTTGCCCTCCCATTTGGGACAGTGCCCTCCTTGCTCACAGCTTACTCACCCCTCGACAAATTGCATCCCTGAGGCAATTCAGGGAGTCTGCTCAGCAGGAGCGGGGATGGTCTAATCCATCCTTGATCTAGTTTGTGAAGACACACATTACCAAAAAACACCGATCAGAAAAAGCCCCGAAGATCAGTCTGACAAAAGGTGTGTGAGGAAGGGAAGGGAAGAGGGAAGAGGGAAGAGGAGATATCCACAGGCACTGGTACCAGAGGAGTCACAGTGATTGTGTGTAGGTGTCTCCAGGAACAGCAAGTGGCAGGGTAGGAAGGGGAGGCTGCTGAGGTGCAGTGCTGACCCCTGCTGAAGCTGGGTAAGTCCGCTTCGAATGGCGGATAGGCTATGTAAGCTAGAAGGAAGCTCTGGTAAATGGGAAGGTAGGGTCAAAGAAGCTCCAAGGCTGGGAAAATAATCTAAAACATTGCCTTTCCATCTTGTACCCCAGAGCCCTCCCCCAGACAGTGAAATACTCAACCAAAATTAAGTTGCCATGAAAAAACTTGATCCTTTGCCTTCTCGGAGCACATTTTTTTTTTTCTTTACTGCTTTTAAAAAGAAATCACCCGACTCTGAAAAATAGCGGGTATCTTTTACTTCTCCAGAGGCATCCAGCATTAACAGAGCTGACATCTATCTTGCATGCCTGCCCACAGGCAAGCGGGGCAATCCCAGGATGTGACTGATTACCCACCAAGATGGCAAGTCACACAGTCCAGGCTGATGTGGGGGTCAAGTCCCAGGAGCTAGAGAGAAAGAGGCAATGGAGTGACAACCTATGACTGCATAACTCTTTATTGTCACTGTTTTGGCTTAGATATCTTCCTTGCTGTTAATTAGTTGCTAGGGTTTACCATCGATATTCTTATTCATGTTCTGGGAGCAGGAGAAGTGATTCAAGCCAGCTATGTCGGACCACAGGAATGATACTATTTTTGGCCTGTGAGATATCTGTAATCCACTATTCAAGGTCCGTTACAAGGAACACCTATAGCCCCTGATGTTAAATCTTTAGGTTAAGCTTAGCCAGCTTATGGTTTTATCTCTGAATATCTACATATAAGCCACTAGTGCCTCAACTGTAATGGTGGCTGACACACAAGCACATAATATGTTGTCTTTCTCTCACCAGATACAACTCAGGCTGTAAACTCCCTTGGGAAATGTCATGATGCTATCTAAATCTTTGTAAAGACAACCCTTTCTAACATGTTTAAGAATATGAAGTCTGTCACATTCTTGCTTATTGCCATGTTTTTAAAATTTCTCAGTTAAATGTCGCTGAAGCGAAGGAGGTGAGCATCATTATTTCAATTAAGTTATGTGAAAGACCAGCAACGTGCTCTGACACTGGTGAGATCAGCAGCCTCAGAAAGCTTGTTCCATTTCTGTGGCTCTTAGCATTCAGTGAATTTAAACAGAAACAGAGGTGAAGCTCCACCTCTGTCTCACTTTCCCCAGCAGCACTTCTCCTACGCCTGGGCCACCGCTCCTATCCTGAACCCTGGAGCACCTGAGGAAGGGACCCAGATGGGTGTGGGACTTTCCTCTTCAGGTCTACGCAGAGCTCATGAGGCTTGGGAAGGGGAGTCCTGCGACAGAGTGGGATCCAACCTGTGGCGACAGCACTTCAGTGGGGAATATCAGTGTAGGTGGGCATTTCCTCTGTCCCAGCCCCATGGCCTCTGAACAGGAATGCGTCATGTCTTGGCCTCCGTCACGGGAGAGGGGCGTGGGACCTGGCAGGGGTGGCATGGGCAGGTGGTCTGCGAGGAGCAGATAAGGGACAAAAAGATAAGCGAACACAGGGACGTATTCAGTGTCCAGGCAGGTTGAGAGCCTGTTCTTGCTGTGGTCCCTGGCAGATAACCTGCCATTTGTTGTGGCAGCTGTGTCTGTCCCTGCTTGGAAAGCAGCACCTGGTTTATAGTACCTATCTTATAGTGCCAACACCGTGCATTAAGTGGATTTTGCATAACATGTTTGCAAATATTGTATCAATATTTCATATGTCATTCAGCCTGTGTTTTGGTCTGGAAGGAAAGAAAGCAAGCATTTATGGCAGCTGAGTATTAGTACAAGCACTGTAGATAAGTGTGGAAGGAGATCTGTATTTCTAATTGTCACAGAACATCTTGTCTCCAGAGGCTTGCTCCTGAGGGTGCCATACATTTTTATATAAATCATTATGCTTGGACAGAAATCATAATTGTGCTACTGGAAATGGTGTATTTTTGTACCAGCTGCCTCAGGCCTGGCTGTAGAGAAACAAGAATAAAGAAATCAACCCTTGAAAGCTCAGCATTTCTCTTCTAAGACCCATGCCAAAAATTTGGGGTGTTTTCTCAAAGTTACTGCAACTGTTGGATTCTCCATACAACTGAGATGCAAAGCAAGTACTGCCAATACTTCTGACTCCGCCAAAAATGTTGTGGTTATGAGACTTTGTCTTTGGATTCCAGGTTCACTGTGCGGTTTTTAAAGAAGGGAGCTGCTGCTGTCCATAGCTGCAGAGAAGAAGCTGCAGCTATAACTTTGGTATAAGCTAACAATGCAAAAGAAATAGTAGAAATACCTCTTTTCTTTCTGGGTTTTTCTCTTTTTCTAAATCTCAAAGTTTTAAGCCCATTTTTGATTTAGCAGGGCCTGTCTGATGGTGCTTGGGTATATGCCACCCACAATCCCGGAAACTTTGTGAGAATAAGACCATGTGTACCCCATGATCTGGGGGCAACCACTGCCCATGTGGTTCCCTTCTGTCACCTGCCTATGTACCTAGTCATCAGGCTTTATAGATCAACCGATGGCTTCAGTCTTGCCTTCATGGCTAGCTGGAGAGTGACTGCTTGGCCACAGAGAAGTCATTTCTCACAGCTTACAAATTGTCAGAAGAGCTGGAGTAGTTGGGCAAGAAGAACATCACATCCATGGGCTGCTGGGCTTCAAAAAGGCTCCCAACAACACTTTCAGAGCATGAAAAGAAAGAGGAATGAGAGGATGGAGAGTGCCTCTGAGGTGTGAGGTCTCTCTGATGGTCGCCTTCTCCTCCTCCCCAGCACACAGTGGGACCAAACCCACTGCTTGGAGCTCCTAAGCCTCTGGAAGGAAAAACAGATGCTGGGTCCTGTGAGAAGAGCCATCTCTGTAGTATCTCAGCTTTTATATCCCCTCTTAATCAGATGGAGTGTGGCCAGAGATGCAAGTAAATGCAAAATAATCGGGGAGAACTGTGGCTCTTATCAGCCTCAAAGGTTGAAATTACCGTGAAGTCTGACTTTGTGGAAGTTTGAACGGATTCCTCAGCAGTGTTTCACCCACGTGTGCATGGGTGCTGCACACCTGCTCCCGCAAGAGGTGCTGCAAGTGTGGTGGTGTGCGGTCACAGCAGTGGCCACAGGCTGCCTCCCAGCCGGGGCTGTTCTTCTGACAGTAGATAAAAGCCTGTGCCATGAATTGCGTAAGCCAAATTGCACAAGAAAAAGTGCTGCCTTATGGCACTGCATCATTTGAATTACAGCTTTGCATGACCAATTTGATGATTAGATTTTAGCCCTGCCTGTGCCTATGCAATCTGCCGAAATAAGCAAGAGTTAAGAAAAATTATTTTTTCTTGCTTACCTACTTTTGCAGTGGGTGTTGCAGGCACCTACCTGCTATTCATGGAAATGAGAGAAAAGTTCAGCTGACTACTACGTTGCCTGTACTAAAAAAACCTCAGTAGCTGCTAGCAAAAATTCAGAAATCAATTGCTTTAAGGATATGAAATTATCAGTTAATACAATGTTTAATGGGTACTCCAGGATGTTTATGTTTTCTACATTCGTGCCACCAGAGCTGCAATCCTAGGCAAGAGAAAAGCATCCTCACTCCTTTTTTTTTTCTTTTCTTTTACAGGTGCTGAAAAATACCTGCTGCCTTCTGGAACGGATTTCTGCTAGATAGCCAGAAAACACATTTGTTAACTACCTGAATATTCTGGTTTTTAATGCGTTGGTTTATTTATAATGGGCTTTTCCTTTTCTGAATGAGCATTTTCATTGTTAAAGGCTTTGTCAGCTTCTGGTCTAACGGATTGTGGAAGTAATCTTAGCACGTGGACTTTCTTTATTCTAAATTCCTTCAGACTAGTGCCGAGTGGAGGCTAATGTGTGCTTGAACCTTAGAGGATTTTGCGTGCTTGTGTGTGTACACATGTATATATGAATAAAAAATTTTACACACACACAGCTCCTCTGTTACAAGGATCTGAGAACAAGGATGAGATTTTGGCTGCAGACATCACTGCCAAATGTTTGCTGGCCATACTCTTGTCTGACAGACTTTTGTGCTGCAATATTAGCGGGTTGATGGCTGGCAACTATCAAAATGCAGGCAAAACTAAAAGCATGAAAGCTGGATAGTTACCTGAGCTGTCCAAATATCTCTAACTAAAAATCAGTTTATGTTTATTTATTTAGATAGAGTTGGTGATGGGCTCAATAAGAAATTTCCCCGAGGGAGCAGAATAAAGTCAGCACATCTGCCTTGGGGATGATAAAACAGGAAACTTTTCTCTTGGGATCTCAGCACTTCCCTTTCCAGTCTCAGCCATGACAAAGAAGCACTGAAGTGTGCAAAAATATAAGTAGGAGCCCTGATCCTGTCTCTTGAGCTCGTGCATCTCATCAGTCTACATGCCCAAAGTGACAGTGAATCTGGAGGCGGCATCCCTACATGCTGTGCAGGGACACACCTGGTCCATGTAATTTCCTTTCCAGTTCTAGTTGGTGCTGGAAGGAAAGTTTTTATTTTTATTTTGCTGAAGGATCTCTATTTTCTTTGCAAGCATGTGTTTATATTGCCTACCACTGTCACACATTTACCTGTAAATACAATTTACGCAGGATAAATTGTGCCTGTGAAATACACCCCTCTCCCTATGAACTGTACGGACAACCTAGTTGTCTTCTTCTTAGATGAAATCAAGACAGATGAATTGCACTCAGAGTCACCCTCTCATAATTTGGCCTGACAAAAAGGGATACTTTTGCTTATGGGTATTGTAGAAATAAACTGGTAATGTCTTTTCACATATGGCAGGCTTGAAACTGTTTAGTTCACCTGGGTGCTTAAACAGAAGCCATGCAGGCAGGAGATACAGCTTCTTCTCCAGGCTTGGGGAGGAGAAGCCCCACACCCGGCATGCCGTGTAGGTTGGCAGCTAGTTTGCTGGTCTCCAATGAGTCCATTGCACTTGCCTGCAGCCCGTTTTGCTTGCCCTGAGCTACCAGACCATGGCTTTTTTCCCAGTTGGAGGGAAAGCCCCATGCTAAGCACGGGCTGAAGGCCTGGGACCTCCCTGCGGGGGGTCAGTGGGGTGCTGACAGGGAACACAGCTGCTGCAAGGGGCTGGAGACACCAGATTATCACCCCCACACTGCGGCAGCTCCGCGGGGTTTGTCACTGAAGTGGTCCAGGTCTGCAGGGAGTTGACTGGGAGCAGGTGGCTCGGCTGCCCAGCCGTGCAGCCAGCAGGACCAGAAGCATCGTGTGCTGGCAGGGTGACGGACGACAAGGAAGAGGGCATCAGTCCTTGCATCTGCAACTTTCTCCTCTGCTTGAGTTTCCCAGTGCAGCCTGCCCCTGTGCAGCTGTTGTGCATGGCCAAAATGCCCCCCGCTATTCCCTGTCTGTGGATGACCACTGCAACCTGTCTCCCAAATCACCAAGTCAGAGCTGCTCCACCCAAATGGCCATTTGTTCTCCGACAATATTAACCTCTCAGCTCCGCATCTGCACTGACCGCTGAATGCAGCAGGCAGGATAACCAAAGCTTTTGTATCAAGAAGGATTTTCTACTTTATTGCGTACCACTGAACAGTAAGTTAAAAAAACCCTCCACATGTATATAATCAACATGTTTTATTCCATAAGTATACGAATGACATGGAATAATACATGAACAGATATTTTTCTTCTGTGGAAAATAAGATGAAAAGATCTAGCATAGTCCTGATGGAAGAATATTTAATAAATGGGATTATTTCCAATCAGATTAGTCACTAAGGGATCTGAATGTGATCAGCACACCTCAGACAAACAAGGAATCTGAGGAGATGGCAAGCATGAACTAGAAAAGAGTATCAATTGAAATGAAAACAGGCTTGACTCTTTCACAAAGTTGTGGTTCACAGGCACAGAAAAAATTATAACAAAGAGTTCTGGGAGTGGCTCACACTAATACCCATGTTCTAGCCCACAGTTACAGAGGAATTGTAGACCTAATATTTAATTTTAATTTTGTTTGTTCCTTCTCTTCCCAGGAATCTCCTGTTGATAGGCACTCTTTCATGACATTAATGCTTTCTCAGGAAAAAAAAAATTATAACTGAGTATTATCTCTTTAGAAATATATTTGAAAGCCAGTCAAATTGCAGAAGAGATAAAATTCTTTTTTCAAAAGAGTCGGTGATTCATCACTGTGTAACCTTCAACACCTGCACACACACAACGCCCCACAGGTAAAAAGTTCAGGCAGATATAAAACCTCCCATACAGGAGGTTTCCACAGTTCAGAAAGAGTACTTTCACACTGAAGAGCAAACACAATGAATTGTTTATTGCTGTAGGCTCCTTTTAATAGCTCTACGACATTCAAGATAGTAAAACTAAAACCTGCCAGAAGTCAAAATCCAAAGGGCACCAAATAAGATACATGCTTAATTAAGCATTGTACAGTTGACCCACAGGAACAGTCTTTATGCTGAGGCATTGCATTAGGTAAGGCAAGCAGCTCCAGTGCGTGCACTAGAGGCTGGCGGAGCTGCAGGAAGTGACCTCAGGTGTCTCTGTCACATAGACAAGTCCAGAAAGAGAAATGATGGTACAGAAAAATAGGAAGTGAGAGGCACAGTCAGACTGCTCGTTAATGGTGCTGGCACCTTCTGGCTTGGCTGGCACCTTCAGTCTGTGCTGTCACTCTCAGACAGACTCTGCAACCTGTGGAGAAGTGACAAGCTTCCTCAGAAAGGGCAGAAATCAGGCTTTGGAGGCCACATCTTTCTTCCAGTGCCTTTTTAATGCATTGCAAATGCACGAGCAAAGGTGCTGCGAATCACTCCTCCTGGCCAGATGCATCTGCTTCCAAACCCTGGCATAGGCATCACAGAATCAGAGAGTCACAGAACGGTAGGGGTTGGAAGGGACCTCCGGACATCATCTAGTCCAACCCCCCTGCCACAGCAGGGTCACCTACAGCAGGTTGCACAGGAACGCGTCCAGGCGGGTTTGAAATGTCTCCAGAGACGGAGATTCTGCCACCTCTCTGGGCAGCCTGGTCCAGTGCTCTGCCACTGGAGTAAAGAAGTTCCTCCTCATGTTTAGGTGGAACTTCTTATGCTCAAGTTTGTGCCTGTTACCTCTTGTCCTGTCGCTGGGCACCACCGAAAAGAGCCTGGCCCCATCCTCCTGACACCCACCCTTTAAGTATTTATAAGCATATTTATAAGGATACTTACAAACATCATACTGCCCTGGGCCAATGGTGCCATCCCCTGTCCCTGCTGCCTCCCCTGGCACTGGCTACCCAGCGTGGCGGGCAGAGGGTTTCACCATGAAAGGTAGCCCCAGTGGACACTGCTGATGGAGCCGTGCCCATGCCTGTCCAGACTAGCACCGGGTGATTTTTTTCTCTCCCGCTGTGACCAAGAAGTAAACATACACTCCATGTGTGGTTTTATCTCAGTCCTCTTTTCACATGCATAAGATGAAGATTGAACTCATAATGATGCCTGTATTTCATAACACTACTCAGAAGAATGAAAACCACTTTTATGGCTGTGGGAAAGTATCAGAAGATCGGCAAGGAGGACTGTAAATACGCTCAAGAGACTTGCACCTGGGGTGCTGGGAAACACATATATCACACTAATTGTTGTTCAGTCTTACGTGCTTGCTAGTAGAACATCTACAGTTAGGTAATGTAAGTCTGTGATGGACTCAGGGACCTTATCTAGCCACTTTTGAGAATCCTGCCCTGTTGTTGAAGAAGATCAAAGCACAGTGGGAAAACTATGCCTGCTTGAACCCTTCAAATATCATCAAGAACAGGGAGTCTGTGTGCTCTCGCTCTCTCTCTCTCTCTCTCTTGCTAACAAGGCCTCTCTTGCTAATAAGGACTCTCTCTCGCTCCGTGGTGCCCACGTCCCTTGTTTGTGTGCCTCTGCCCAGGTCCTGCTTCAGAGATTCCCCGATCCATGAGGTATCAAGATTAAATTTGTTCTTTGCCTTTCATCCGAGGTTTTGTGGTTGTTCCTGAGTCCTGCCCGCATTGGCTCACACAACGCTTCCTTAAGAAATACCTCAAAATATTTAGAAAATTGCACCGATTGCACTATCTATTAAACAGTTCATTAAGAAAAGAGACAACTGGCCATGCATTTTTCTCAGGAGCACAAGGTACCCGCAGAGCTGCCTGCTGCTGCTGCACCCCTCATTGCCAACCCTACGGGAGGACGCGCAGCTTCACAGTCTGGTCGTATGGCAACAGCAAGGACTTTGCCACGACAACCAGGCACCTGGGCTGGCATGCCAAGTACTACACCGTACGTGCAGCATGTGCCAAAGGCGTAAGCAGAATATAAATACATCTACCTCCTGCTGCTGTAAATTATACTTATATCTGTTCTCAGCATTTTGGCTCTAGGTAAATCGGTGCCACCGAGGCAAGCAGCGAGCAGCTCCCATCTGAGAACAGTTTTCCTGTCCTTCCTCTCTGTTGCCCCGACACTCCAAATTGAACTTTGAATGCTTTGCTCTGCCTGTATCGTGTATAATAACCCTGTGAGACCCTGCATACACGTGTTGGTTGCCATGCACAGTTGAATACCGCAGGGCTGCATGCCTATTTGTTAATCAAGAAGGGACACATAGCCAGGCACTTCTATTTGCTTTCTGGGACTGTCTTTTTGAAGTTGGCAGTGATTACTGCTAAACAGAGCTCTGAGAAACAATGAAGGTGGTGTTGATGGATATCATCATAGGGTACAGCCAGTTTTTCTCCTTTTACTGGAAGCACATTGTGAGACTTACCTTGATCGGAGATTAATTTCAGGGTGGGGTTTTTTTTTTTGTAAATCTAGAGCCAGATTAAGACATTTTTTCTTTGAAGCAGTCAAAGAATTCAATATGTTACAAAGTTGCATGAAGCAGAAGTAACCAATAGTATTCTATAACATGTTCCGATATCACCAGATAAGCGATAGTGACTATCATAAATACTGCTGAGATCATATAGTTACGCCAGAGGTCAATAAAAATTGCTAACAATTCTCATGATTTTAACTTTAACCAATTTATTCACAGTTCTTAACTACAAAAGCTCCTCATTCGATGCTTTGGCCAATTTCTAATAATTTATTATCTGAATTTGAGCAATTGTGCAAGAGAAAAGGATGGGCTTCTCTCTAAGTCAGTCTTAGGAACGAGCATGATGTTATTTCCAAGGTCTGTTTTAACATCCAAAATCAATGCTTAGAAGCTTAAAACCATTTTAGGATCTGAGATTCTCTATTTGGGTTTGCAAAAAGGAAAACACACAATTAATGTAATTTACTCCATAGAAAAATGCGATTTTTTTTGAGTCACACTAGAAAGAGTGCTGCATCTACAGGGTGACTTCCAGTCAAGGACTCTCAAGGAAAGAAGAAATGGCATCTTGGCAATGAGCTTTTCTGTCCTTCACCGTTCAGCTGCCTGACAGAGGTGGGGAAAGGTGCCTGCGTGACTGATTTCTACCTGGTGGTACTTAGGACTCGGTCCAATTGCAAAGTGCCTGGGGTCACCACACAGGGAGAGAAGGGCTGGCAGAGAGAGTTGTTAAGCTCCCAAACCCCTGCAGCAAATTTGCTTCTTGGGAGGGGTGCTGAGGATTTTAGGTATTCGGTGAAGTGGTTGTTAATCTAGAAGAGATATGAAGCTGTCCACATGGCTTCAGCTGACCGCATCCCGTACAGGATTTGCAGAGGAGAACAGACTTTATTTCTTTTTGCATGCTTTCTGTAGGTTTCCAACGTTGTTTTACCTGATAGACGGGGAGAGGGCATGACAAACTTCTCTGACCTACTTTTAGCAAATGTTTTTGATGTTTTTTGTTGTTGTATCAAAGGCTGGAGTTCAATGGCTGTTACTGGATTCTTTATTTCGGCTGGCGTTTCCACCGGCCTCTTTCTTATTCTCAGATCAAATCTTATTGTACTCCTTTGGTATTTAACTGCATCCACTAATGATCTCCACTGATCTCCCCATATTCCTACAATGACTGCTCTTCTTCTAAAATCCTGTTCAAACTACAGCCAGGGTTTGTGATCTATAACCAATTCTTCTTCTCCAAATGTACTATCATGTTTGCATTGTTGTTATCCCTTACAGAAACTTTGATCTAATCTCAGATGATACCAGCAATCCATGAACTATATACAAACCACTTTTCTATGGAGCTGGTAATTAAAGGAACATTTTGTTAATATCACTGAAAGTGCATTGTAAAACCTGATGCACGGAAATTATCTGATAGTCGGGTTGGCGGTGAAGGACACATAGAAAACGATAGCAGCAATGACTCGGCAAGGTATAAATCTATTTCGTGTCTTTTAAAGAACATGAGCAAAGGTCAGTTCTTCACATAAAGCCCTATTGACTAGCTGGAGCGTACGTTGTGCAATACCAACACTCTCCGCTCCAAAGGTCAGAGGAACTTGCACTCATATGGTATCTACAGCCTGAAAAATTAGTCTGGCCAAATCAGCAGGAGCTCCTAAGCTAAGAATGGAATTAAGTCACAGTAATAAGCCCTCAGAAATATAGTAATGTAAATCTGGTACACAGCGATGGAGTCAGAGACCTGAAACATACAGGTTGAATGTTAAACCTGTGCCTGCTGAGGAGCTGTGTCTGGGAGGGAAGACTCAAAAAACTCCCCTCCTGTCCGGAGGCAAAGCCCGCGCTGCCAGAGCTGCTCCTTGCCATCACCTTACACAGCTGCTTGAGGTCTTTGCATGCCTTTTGGCCAAAACTCTTGCAGAAATCTCCCACTAGCAGCGGTTTGGGCAGCTCTTTTCAAAGGTGACCCCACGCTCTGAACTGCTTGCGTAGCTGTTTTGCCTCCAGCTTGCTCCTTCCGTTGTGCAATGAAATGAAAGCACCACATGTGCTGCCAAGCAAAGTCTTCCCCCATGAAGATGGGAGGAAGGAGCTCCAGAGGTCTGAGCAGTACCTGGAGCACTTCTTCTAGACCTTCCTTGCAGTCTCTCCCACCTACTGACTTCATATTGGCGCTTATATTGGAGCTGAAAGTTTTAGTAGAACTAAGCATACAGAAGGATTTATTCAATCTAAGCTTGTTGAAGTCATTTCAGGGCTTCTTTTATTTGAAAGCAAACAAAGACATATACGCATTTTTTGAAATCTTTATTACTATGGTCAGTGAATATATTCTATCTCATAGTTATTAAAATAAATTCCCTTTATAGGCAAATGAATCATGAAGATAAATTAGAGAGAAAGGGAAAGACTTCATGTCTGTCTTAACGCTGGTGTTGAACTAACACACATAATTAAAAACAAAGACTAGTGAGCTAGAGGTTAAAAACGAGTTACCAGCATGATCTTTTTAGTCACACATACTAACTTTAACTTGAATTGCCTCTATTTGTTTTGTTAGCATGAGTCATATATCTGAAACTATGCTGCTTTCACATCTTATGTTAAAAAAAAAAACAACCCCCATACACATGGGGATTGTAAATTTTTAAAGGCAACAATAATATTTTGTGATAGCCTAGTACAGCCCCTGAAAGATGTTTATCAAGAGGTTGTCTGGAATCTGCTGGTGCCACTGCAGTGGAACTTAACTAGCTATGAAATTATAAAAATATCTAAAAATCATTGCTTTCTTTCAGAAAAGCTGTGTACAGGAAAAGGCTGAGTCCTGGGAAAAAATGGGTTTATCTCACTTCACCTACTTCTTCCTGAAGAAGAAGACACTGTGTACGTGTCTTTTAATACTAGGAAGCAAACTCTCCTCTCTGCCTGCAGCCATACCAAACAACCACTTCTTTGCGCAACAGCTGCCTGGGCATTCCTGACTTCTTGTGGTACACAGGATTTGGGCTTTATTTCACCCACTGATGAAGCCTGCCCAACACTCATTAGCATGATGCTCAAATTTTCAAGATCTACTTCGTCTAAAAATATTTGACAATTTTGAGACTTATACAAAGAGGGGAGTTTTATGCTGTTAAAAAAATCAATAAAAATTTTAGTCAGACTGCACAACCATGGAGGGAAGCTACTTTGAAAATTTTTAATGAGGTAATTCCATTTCCTTCCCAAACTATCTTCTGATTTTTTTTTTTTTTACCCCACATGCCTAGGTGTTTTGTATTATAAAGTGAAATAAAGAGTTGGAAATATTTTACGAAGTGAAATTATTGATGGTATCCTAACACAGAAAGAAAATATCTACCTAACTCTTTAGTGGCTAACAATACTTAAAATTTTATTCCACATTTCTGTGAAGTCAAAGTATCTCTTTCTGGCCTGGGCTAGTAAGACTGTACCCAGTGAGTATGTTTCTCTGAGGGAATAGAAAACTTCATTTTGTGTAGCTGAGGACATTCTCCTTTAGGGTATAAGTCTCAGCTTGTATTTTGTTTTTCTGTTCCCCGGTGTAGAGGAGCACTTTGAAATTTGGATGAATGTTTTAAATATATTCTAGTAGATTTACCCAGGGACATTGAAGTCATAGTAGTTGACCTTTTCCTCGTGGCTTTAGGAAAACTCCTTCCATGCAGTTGCCTATTTTCCTCATCCCTACTGAAAGTTTCCAGGCCCCCAAATGCAGTGCAATCACATGAATGATGCCTTCTGCATCCAGCACTGTGGAGGGGACCAAGGTCTCTGGACTGGTGCAGGAGCCGGAAAGCAAGTAAGCAGGTCTAGTGCCAACTGGTTGCTGAAGAGCAGAAACTCTGCCAGTCGTGGGGGCTGGCTCGGAGCACCCCACTCCCACATACCTCTCTGTGTCCCACTGCCACCTCCTTGCACTCAGGATGGTCACCGCACCAGAAGGTCTGTCGGATGCTCATTAATTGAGGGAGAGGGAAACACGGGTCAAGGAGAGAGTGAACCCTGAATTTTTATTGCCTGTGTTTATATTTCAGAAGATTCCTGGTTGCGATTAGAAGGTAAAATGAACTAATCAAATGCTAATAGCCAAGGGTGACAATAACTTACTTCAAGTTGCTTATTCATGGATTGGAGTTTAGTGCGATGCCTGAAATAGTGCTAGCCAGGAAGCATGAAATCACTATAGTTGTTGAAAACATGCCAGTAAAAATTAACAGTGATGAATAAACATGTCACAGCCATCTTTGTCTACAAAAGCATTTTTCATACCAGTGAAGACTGTTTTACAATATCAGAATGGCGATTGTTTCTGGTCATTTTGAATACACACCTACGTAAAAAAGTGGACTCGAAAATCTAAGAATACACATCCTCGTCAATAAAAATGCCCATTAATACTCTACAATACCATTCACAGCTTACCAAGTTGATTCTTACCAATTTTTACCAATCTGTCAGAAAATCTCTTCACAAATCCCCTCCTGGGGCCATTCCAGTCGGTCTAAAAAACTACCTTTTTGATGGACCAGAGGGAGGCAGAGAGATTGTATGAACTTTTCCTAGAATGGATCTGCTGGATCTGCTTTGGGCAGAGGGCTGGACTGCCCATTTGTTGCTATTGGAGAATACACATTTTCTCTCTTTCCACTTTCATAAAACCCTTGGAGAGACTTTGGTCTGGGGTTGCTTGTTTGGATTTTGTTTGTTTCAAAGGAAAGTGCTCTAAAGCTTGAAATATTTTATTGAACAATATTTTATTTTTTTTTCTACTTATGGTGTACAACATTGTGTATTTACATGTGCTACATTGCCTTTTATCATTTCTCTTACTGATAAAGTCCTTGCAAAAAAAAACAACAACTCTGTAAACATCATTAGTACTGTAAATTAATCGATGACCCCAAATTGAGCATAAGGCAGTCTCAGATACTGTTCCAAAATAGAAAACTGTCCTTAGAAAATACAGTAGCACCTACAGCTGAGGCTTGAAGTTAGTTCATATTGTGCGTGCTGTGGCCCAACAAATGGACTCCCAACAGAACGAGTCTGATGTTTGGAAGAGTTCAGGTTATTTTTTGCCGTTTTTCATATTTCAGCTTGAAGTAACCCAGAGTACTAACCATATAATTACCAGAATTAAAATGTTTGTGAATGTAAATTTATGTGAATCAAGCTTTCCAAAAGGCTCCACTACTCTCTGGAAAGCTCATCTTTGTGCCTGCAAAGTAGAGTGCTAATCAACACAGATGATGAGTTAATGGCAGAAATTTCAGCTGGCGGTAACACTTGAGATTGCATGTTCTAGGATATTTCAGATAAGCTCTGTTGATGTTGTTAAGGTACTAGAATTATGTCACTTTAGAGTTGGCTAAATGGTGGTAATTATGATCTTAATAATGACAATCAGTCTTCTAGTGATAATGCATTCTTGCCTTACAGAACTTCGGTTCTCTCTATTTACCTGTCAAAAGATATTCATAAACCAAATAAAGAACTAAAAGATTATGCTGCATACGTGAATGCACAATAGATAATGATTTTTATGTTGACAAAAACATTTTATTTTAATGTCAGGGATTTTCCCTGTGTTTGTATTCCAATTTTCAGATGCATTGGCAAAATAAAATAACAGTGAAACCAGGAAGGAATGCAAAACATCTGTGTCTTCCACAACGATGATGACTGATTTTACTCATCATTTGTGGTACTGAGCAGACGAAAAATAACATGTAACTGTGACTACTGATGACGTGACCTGAGAAGTTTGACTTTCTCACATCAGTAGTTGTCAAAACTGAAAGCAAAATACTTGTAGTACAACAAAGAACTTAGTGATCGCACTTATCTTTGGACATTTGTCTTCATGTTCTTTGCTAAAGAAACTGACGCATTTTTGCGCATTCCCGTGTCTGCGTGACAATTTTTATTGCTGCTGACACAGCTGTGATCTGGAGTGAAAGCCTTGCTTTGGATGGTCCACTGTATTTCTCAGCAGCTTTCAGGGTTTTTTCCTGGTAAATGTGAAAGTCTGTATCAGTCCTGTGACTTTCTATACCTTCACATTAATGATCACGCACATTCTGCAAGCTCAGCAAATAATTACAGTCATTCACTGAAGCAGATGTAAATCAACCAGGTAGATTGCTAGGAAATGGTTTCAGCAACAGCAGCGTCCTATGCTCACCCTGCAGCATTGCTCTCTGCTTTTTTATAGTCTATAAGGAATAGAGTGCATTGGCAAGCATTTCTTTATTATACAATTCTCTGTTCTGAGCAACAATTAACTTATTTTCAAATAAAATTTTATCTGTTTGGAATAAAATTTCCTTTACTGTTAAGTTTGCAATCCTTTTATTTTCTGCTGATTTCTGAGCAGATTCCAAATTTCTCTTTGAAATTGTGGTCATAACACTTCTGAAAGGAGGATCACTCTCAATATGACGCATCACCTGCTTCCTTGCCTACTTCTTGCATTTTCTGCAAGTCCTCAGCAAACTCTGATGGACCCAGCTGTGAGGTTGACAAGGTCTCCTTGATCATCTCCTATTGGGTTCATCCTGTTGCTCTCTAGCAAGGCTTCAGCATCTGCTTGTTGGTGTTTTTTTTCCCAAATCCTGCATGTCTTCAGATCTATATGAGTTAAAGTAGAATTATTCTGAGGTCTCTTATTTGCATCACAGAGATGCTAAGGGCTTAGCAGCTACACAGTTATGGCAGCCGTTGCTACCCCTGGAGGTTGCGAATGCCCGAGGTAATCCTTGGTAGCCCCCTTAGATATTTTTTCAGTCTTTAATGCAGGGGTTGAGGCAATCACAATGCATACAATTCACACTTTGATGTCATCTCTCATTGTTAGAGCTGCTCCAAGGTAAAACCACTTCCATCTCCATTGCTCCTTCACAAGCCTGTTGCAGCTCCTTTTTAGCACTAGAGAACTTTTGGCAAGCTTGTCTATCAGCAAGTTATCTAGATACACACAAGTTTCCTGTTCTTATCACAGAGGATGTTTTTGTTGTTTTCTTCCAAACTTGGCTTCTGTATTATGAGGGAGGTGCTGCTTCTTATTGGTCGGATTCCCTGTGACCTGCTCACTGGGGCCAGCAGAGCTGTGAGAGCGGCTACCCCTATCACCGTCAAGAAGCAAAGACTTTTTTCCCCAATAAGCGCAGACAGCTGTTAGCACATTGCATTTTTCCATTTCGGAATACATATCACTCTCACAGTCTCAGACTGTCTCCTTTTTGCTCACTTTACTCTGGTATGCAAGCAGCAGCAATCCTGGTGATAATGAGCTTCTGTGTCAGCAGACAATCCCTCAGAGCAGTAGGGATCTTGCTGTTCCTCTTATTTGCTATAGCACCTGGTACTTTTGTGTGTGCAGCCAGTCCGCACACTTAATTAGCACTGCAAGTCTGCTTTACTTTTTTAAGTACCTGATTTTACTTTGAATGAAGATTCATTATTCTGTCTCTTGTATTGTCAATCCACGTGGAGCCTGATGATTTCAGAGATGTTTCTGCCTTCAGTCACTGTTGTCATAGAATCATAGAATGGTTTGGGTTGAAGGGACCTTTAAATATCACCTAGTCCAACCCCCCTGCAATAAGCAGGGACATCCTCAACTAGATCAAATTGCCCAGAGCCCCGTCCCCAGGGATGGGACACCTCTCTGGGCAACCCGTGCTGGTGTTTCACCACCTTCATTGTAAAACAATTCTACCTCGTATCTAGTCTGAATCTGACCTCCTTTAGTTTAAAACCATTACCCCATGTCCTATCACTACAGGCCCTATTAAAAAGTCTTTCCCCATTTTTCTTATAAGACCCCTTTAAGTACTGAAAGGCCGCAGTAAATTATCCCTGGAGCCTTCTCTTCTCCAGGCTGAACAACCCCAGCTCTCCCAGCCTGTCCTCATAGCATAGGTGCTCCAGCCCCCTCATCATCTTTTGTGTCCCTCCTCTGGACCTGCTCCAACATGTCCACATCTTGCTCATTCGGCACGATTAGCACAACCCAAAAGTCCTATTTTTTCCCCACTGTAAGAAAGCCAAGGCATTTCTGAGGACACCAACTTTGTAGTGTTGTGCTTTTATTCACTTTGGTCATACTCAGATATGGCATATGATTGCAGAACTGGGCAACTCTCAGAACTTATCTCAATATTTAACATAAAGTGGCATTAGGATTTTCTGTAATTCTATGAATTGTAAAGGTCTTCTGTGCTTACTTGTAAAGGGATGGACAGACTCTCTATTTTTTCTACTTAGTTTCACAGAAATGACATTTACACTTTGGCAATAAAAATTGTACGAGCTGTAAAACGCACAAAAAAAAAATAAATCACAACCATCATGTATTTCAGAGCCGTAACAGTAGAAGTACAAACAAAACTGGTATTTTGGCAACCCGTTATTATTTCAGGCATTGTCTTTGGGAAGCTACTTTCATGCAAAAGTTAACCCGTCATTCCCTGGCTCGTGGATGGAGTGCTGTTCGATTCCGGGACACGGTGAGGCTTGTATACTGCTGTAACCTGTGACACTGTAGCTCCGTGGATCTCCTCACCTTCTCCCACACTCACTGCTGGCATACTTTATAAATTTTAGTAAATAAAAGGGGCTTGGTGGGTGCAAGCAGCCAGAGCTGTTGCATCCCGCAGCAGGGATGCTGTAGCCTATCAGCCTCCCATCCTTTCTGGTGGACCCAGGAGGGGCTGGTGGGAAACCCAGCCGGCACCGAGACTTTCCCAGGCAAAACCTACACCGGCAGGCAGCGTTTGGCGCCGGTCTTCTCCGAGCTGGCACCGTCGCACTCCCGCTCCTCCGGGACCCCGCACCGCCCCGTCGGGCCGGGCGGAGGGCGAGCACCCGGGGAGGGGGCGTGACTACGTTAGACCCCGCCCCTAACTGATGCCCATTGGTGGAGGCAGCTTGGAGCCCCGCCCAGGGGGCGTGTCCGGGGCGGGCGGGACGGCGCGGCGCTGCCCGCCCGTCCGCCACAGCCGGATCGGAGCCGCCGCCGCCGCCGCGGGAGGGCGGGATGGAGACAGCGGCAAGGACGGGGGGCAGCGCCATGACCGAGAAATACGACGTGGTGGTGGTCGGGGGCGGCATCTCAGGTGGGTCCGGAGCGGGTGGTGCGGCTACCGCTCATCCGCCGGCCTCCCCCGTGGCATCCCAGCCACCGGGAGCGGTCCCAGAGCCCGCCCTGCCCCGGGGGGCACCGGCGTTCGGGGCCGGGGTGCTCCCGGCTGGGCAGCGCGGGAGGGCCTGGGGGCGGCGGGGCCCGGGGGTGGCTGGTCCCCATGGCTGGCTTGAAGGCTTGGGCGATGGTTAGAGAGGTGTCGGGTCCTCAGGGGTTTCGGGTACACTTTGGGGGGGGAAAAAAAAAAACAGGAAAAAATAATCCAGGTTGCTTTTTTAGGAGGTAATTGCTGCTTCTTGCGTTGTTTTGTACTTCGTGCTCATCGGAAGAGAGTCTGTAGAAAAACTGACTTTATAATGTCCACAGGTGCAGGAGGATGCAGGGATACCGGCTGGGATTTTTGCATCCCGAGAAAGATGGTATTTTGAAGTTGTGGGGGTTTAGGCAGGTCTTGCAGGGATAACAGTTGTATTATTTTGATAAATGCTTTAGAAAGACATCTGGGAATATCTATAAAAACAGTTTGGGTTTTGTTACTGTGAGAAGAGTTGAACTCCGTAGACAGCCAAGTTCTCCTGATGTAATGGACTAGGAAAAGTACTTCCCAAAATACTGTTCAGATTCAGATCTACTTTAATGCTAGCAAGTGCACTGTGGCCCCTGATCCACCTTCTTGAAAAACAGAAGACATTTTTCTTATGGCACCTGATGGTACCTAAGATGATAATGTTGCTACATTGGAGAAAATCTGTCTTTGGTTTGTCCATCAGATAAATACTGTGTTAGCAGCTTTGGCCAGGTTTCAGTTTTCAGGGAGTCTTTACTTTACTAATGGTTCAGAAAAGGTGAATTATGTGACTGAGTGACTTCAGTGATACTTCAACCATTTAAAATTATTTTTTATTAGAATTGAGAAGGAGTCAGAGGCTTTCCTTTCTTTAATCTGCAATGAATTAATGCACAAAACAACAAATCATTTACTTCATTACATTGTTTCATTTCCTAAAATAACAGTAATTGTTTAAGTATTTTTTGTGACAACGTAATTATATAAATAATCCATAGTATCACTGAACAGAAGGAAAGAGTTTGGACTTAGTTTTGTTTGGATTTTAAATTTTACCAGATACCTGTGTATTTTCCCGCTAGCACAAGTCATTTGGTCTTCATCCTTAAAGTTCCTGTAATGCACAGAGTGCCCTTAGGGAATTAACCACCCGTACCATGTGCAGGTGATGGCGATGTGATCTTAACGTGGCTTTTAGGATTCTGAGAAGCTCCTCTTATTGCGGGTCCCTTGCTTCTCCGGCTTTCCAAACTGTAGCAGTGTTTTGGAAAACACATCGAGCATTTCCAAGTGGTATCTTGCCTCACTAGTGCAAGAATCAGTAAGTTACTTCAGAACGCTTATGCCTTGGATTAAAGCCTGTTGTGGAGTCTGAAATGGAGCCAAGCAGGAAATTTCAAGGTGTTACAGCCCCTGAAAATTTGTCAGTGGCATTAGGAAGACAAATAAACATGTCACAGCACTCTTGGGGTGCAGGAATATTGTTCTTGCCAGTGGCAACGCTTATGTCATGCCAGTGGCATAGAAATGGGTGTTAGCCTGTTATGAATTAGAGCAGGCATCATTTTAAGAAAGCAGCCTTAGAAAAATGGACAATAAATGCCTTATTTCATAATCAATCCATCTTGAATATACAATACCTTTCATACCTGGGCACTATAATTCCTATCAGCTCCTGGTTTGTTTTGCTTTTCACACAGCTTCTCTGTCGCTGCTGTTCCTGTACCAATAGACCTACACCTCAGTTCTGTAAGAGTTTAGACAGGGCTGCTTTCTGGTCTTAAAAAAAGTGATCTGTATCTGGAATTTTGGTTCTGGTGAGAAAAACAGTAAAACACGCTCCATTCAGACAGGGTTTCCCCTCCACGTCTTTCTGACTCCAGTCTTGACTTGCTGCTGCTTATTTCTCTGAAGATATATTTGCAGTTGCCTCGTCTGGTGAGATTACTGTCTTCTCTCCTTCTGCTGTATTTTAGATACTAGTTATCTGATGCTTGCAAGAAAGGATGGGAAACTCTCGGGTGAACTCGTTCTTTACTAGAAATATATTAAATGTATATCAGGTATAAGCAAGCTGCTTATTATATTAGGTTTGAGCTTCCCAGCAGTGAGATTGTGGCTTTTTCAATTATTTGTACAATATTTGCAAAATGAAGCTCAAATCCTGTCTGGCACCTCTGGAGCTATCTGTTCCTCGAAGTGAAGCATGGTCTTGAGAGCCAGCTTCTGTACAACCTGACAGGCTCTTCTCGTCCGTGCTCCTGGCCTCTGTGTGCACACACACGTCTGTACGTGGTCATTCACAGGGACACAGAATCGACTCTGCCTGGTAGGAAGCTGGAATCCAGGGAGCTTCTGCAAAGGGTGCTTCACGGTGGAGAAGCTCTTGGAAGACGAACTCAGCCCTGGTGGCCTCCACCGCTGAGACTTTCCTGCTGTACCCTGTGGAATCGTGTTCGAACTGTTCAGATTGCATCCGCAAGTGTGATTGGACACCCTACGGAGAGGGAGCTGCAGATCTTGAGCTAGATTCCGCTTTTCACATGGGCATACGTGTTAAAAATGTGGATGGTGGCCAGGAAAGGCCCCAGGCACATGTTTGTATCATTCTTAATAAATAGTGTCCCTTGTAATACAGTTAATATTAATTATAATATTTTATACTCAAGCATATTAAACAAATGGATGCCTGAAGTTAAAGACTTTCCCCATACCCACAGGAAGTCCTTGTTTTTATGCCTTGAATATTGCTCCCATTTTCTATTTATAGGGTTTTTCTACTGGACTGAAGCGGGTGTTCTGGTTTGGATTGATATTGATCTTTTGCCTGTGCGTTTTGGTTTAGGCTATGTAATCTCCTCATTTGTTAAACACAGCAAGCTGACAGCACGTGACGTGCCATGGATGCATGTCTGATTAATCGGCAGGATCGTAACCCTGACATCCTGTCAGAGGGTCTTCTGACACTTGAGTTAAGCGGCTACACTAGTTGAGGACTAGGAGATTGTTATCCTCTCCGTGGACAAACTACTGTATTGATGGCTTCCAGAAGTTGTCTCTTTTATGCACCAAGTTGCTGCCATACTTCTTTTGACACGTTGTCCCCATCTCAGCTCCATTAGCTGCTCTGCAAGCTAAGCCCACAATTACAGGGAAATTCAGGTTTTCACAGACTGACAGGGGTTGGAAGGGACCTCTGGGGATCATCTAGTCCAACCCCCCTGCCACAGCAGGGTCACCTACAGCAGGTTGCACAGGAACGCATCCAGGCGGGTTTGGAATGTCTCCAGAGTTGGAGACTCCGCCACCTCTCTGGGCAGCCTGGTCCAGTGCTCTGCCACCCTCAAAGTAAAGAAGTTCCTCCTCATATTTAGATGGAACTTCCTATGTTCAAGTTTGTGCCCGTTACCTCTTGTCCTGTCACTGGGCACCACTGAAAAGAGCCTGGCCCCATCCTCCTGACACCCACCCTCTAAGCATTTATAAGTGTTGATATGATCCCCCCTCAGCCATCTTTTTTCCAGGCTGAAGAGACCCAAATCCCTCAGCCTTTCTTCATAAGAGAGGTGTTCCAGTCCCCTCATCATCTTGGTAGCCCTCACCATCTCCAGCACTTCCCTGTCCTTGTTGAACCGGGGAGCCCAGAACTGGACACAGTTCTGGTTCCATAGCCCTAGGATGCAATGTGCACTGGTGCTCCGAGATACGAAATGGGTTGTAAGGAGGTCCGGGGTGTCTCAGTCACTCCTTAGGGACTGCTTGTTAATGACTGGACAGCATGAAGTCCTCAGAGAGTTTTGACAGAAACCTCAGCTATTTCAGCTTTTCAGATCTAGAAAATGGCTGCTGCCTACATGTGACCTGTAATTCCTCAGAACTTTCTAACTGACCTTATTGGGGCATATTTTCACATGGATAACAAAATGCACTATGTTGACTCAAAGGCTACTTCCTTGCCAAATTTCAAGTGGCTGCTAAAACTTCCAAAATAGGAAAAAAAAAAAAAAAAGCCATCAGTTTTCGAAATCGAAGAAGAATGTTTCCTGAAGGTTTGGAAACAGCCAGCCAATTTTGACCAAGATTTTCCAGCAAAAAATAATCAGCCTGAAAAACACGCTCTGAAAATTCAAGCTTAAATAGTTCAAAATTTGGCAAAAAAGAGTGTAAACAAAACACCTCAACTTTTTCAGTGGGAAGTTTGGGGTACGTTTGTATGCCGGCCTGGCCTTAGACATGAATTTTGGACACCAGAAGGCCCAGTTTATCAGAAGAAGGCATGGAGGATTAAGACTGTTTGTCTACATAATGCAAGCCAGAGACATAACAGATACGGAGAACTATGTCCAGAAGCAGGCAAGTCCAAGAGAACTTGTACGCAAACATCTTTTGGAAGAAATTTCAGCACATCATGTTACAAGGACAAAGCACAAGGGAAACACAGCTATAATTGAAACTTGCACTGAAGATTAGCATTCCTTGACATGGATAGTTCTTATTTCCAAATAAACCCACATTTGTTCTTAGCTCGAAACAAGGAGATCTCATGGCTCAGTAAAACAGATGCTTAGGTTTGCCAGCAGTGTGCAGGAAACAGCAGTGTTTTCTATTGCACTTACGGAGGAGGCCAAGGGCCACAAATTGTAGGAGAAGCTGGCATGTAAAAATAGTAGTAATTAGTCTTTATATTGAAATAAAACATATGATACACTATTAACGCTTTTTTTTTTTCCCCTCTTCATGGAAGAGCGCTATGCGTTGGCATCTCCTGCTCCGCGGTGTGTGATCGACAACCTTACCACTTGAGCTACCTACGCATTGGCTGTGCTCTCCGAGTGAAAGACTGAATAACGAGGAAATGCAGATTTTCCTTACTTGGTATTAACGGCGGCACAACTTATGTTGTATACTGCTCTGTTTGTTTTGACAGCGTGCCAAGCTGCTGGTGGGTGGTAGTGTCAGATAAACTGTCAAATACACAGTTACTGGTGGAAGATATTATCAGTCCCACCTGTGTAAATCTGGAGCAGTTTTCAGTAGATTTTTTTTCGAGTGTTACTTCTAAATTTACCCAGAATTTGACCTGTAGGAATGCAATAGCTGGTTCATAAAATGTACCCTGCGTTTATCTCTTTACATCTGCCCTGCTCTGGGCTCTGGCTACCTGTTTCCTTCACGCTTTATCATAGAGTCGTAGAATCGCCTAGGTGGGAGGAGACCTTTGAGATCATCGAGCCCAACCATCAACCTAACTCTTTCAAAAATCATCACTAAACCATATCTCTAAGCACTCTGTCTACCCGTCTTTTAAATACCTCCAGGGATGGTGACTCAATCACTTCCCTGGGCAGCCTTCTGATAAAAGGTGATAATATTGTCCCTTGGTACCAGAAATTCCTAAAGGCCATTTTTTGGGATGCAGAATTAAATAGCAATGTTTCATAGGGCTGTCAGTTCCCCATGGATCGCTAGCAAGCTGATTGTCATTATGACAAAAATTTACAGCCGGAACAAAACTATCAGACCCCCATATAAAGTGTAATAGATGTTTTATACAATACTTGCAAATAAGCAGAAATACCAGTTTCCATTTATCTCCTTCATAATGTGTTCTAAAGTTTTGCTACTAAAGATGCAAAACCTTATGATGTGGGGCATGGGTTTTGGTTAACAGGCTCCTTCGTGTTATGCTCAGTGCCAGATATTTAGTTTTGGACAAAATATGGTTGTGATGTGATCATTATGTAACCAGATGTAGAAATAGTATTATTTTCTTCATCTTCCATTGTATTCTTCATGTGGTTTTCTATGATAAATGCATCATTTATAAACGTTGTCTAACCCAGAGGGTGACCTCAGTAATCACAGCTCATTCTGCTCTGGAATGAAGAATGTGTCATGCTTGTTTCTGGCAAAAACCAAAATGTACACCAGCGTGATTCATAGGTTAGCAAATTCAAAACTTCTAGGAGAGTGCTGTAAACCTATGGTTTGTCCTTGAGGAATATATTTTGCACCATGCTGAGGTGAAAGGTGTTGAAAGGTAGGAAAGAGTATTCCTGGTAGTAGGTAGGTCTGAAGTCTTAAGAGTGTTATTTGCTCCAGGGAGCAAAAGAAATCGCTAAGTAGTTAGGACAGATCTCTATGCTAGCATAACAAAAACGGGCATGGGGCAGGCATTATGTCCTTCCTGGGAATAACAATGCTGACGTTCTTGATATTTGTGGCAATGACATTGACCGTAGTTTAGCAGCAACATTTTTTCACATACTTATTTCATTGAAGATCACCATTTAGCTAACAGGAATTTATTCTGCATACTGACCAAAACAATTATCAATAGTTAGAAAATGTGCATAATTACCTTAGATGTTTCCATTAACTAGATGGTATCAAACCATCGTCATCTTAGCTGGGGCTACTCATTTTAATATGTAAAGGGAAGGAGGATGCTACATTTCTAACTCCATGATTATACTAGTTAACTTCTTTCCGCCTTTGTTTTGGGGGGTGGGCATTATTCTGGGGAAGAGATGTTTACTGCAATGGGCTTTGGACTTGAAATTCCCAGTGGGTGTGTACAGAGGAGTGGATTCATCCTCGTGATACAATTCCTTCTTCCTGCCCACTGCGTTTCTGTTAACGCTGTCCATGAGAAATCGTCTTTGTCCCCTTCAGAACAAGGCTTGCATCTGTTGAAAGCATTTAGACAGTAGCACCATTGAAACCAGTTAGAGTGGCTTGGTCTCAGTTGGACAATGTACTCTGTAATAGAAAATATTTATTCTCTGATGGTTGAAATCTTTGCTGAATCAACTGGATTATTTTTGCTAGAGGGGAAAAAAAAGAATTGATGTAGATGAAAAACATTTACCCGAAAATGACAAAATAAATAAACACAACCTCATCCCCAGTATCAAGTATACTACAACAAGTGTTGTGAAAGAACGTAAGGGAAGATAAAATACAGTTTCTGACAAACAGAAAGTTAGTGATGTTATGTTATTAGGCAACATTGAAAGAAGAAATGAATGTAGACTTGCAATCAGCACTGCATATTCATGCTGTTTTGCGCAAATTTAAGGGGTTGTAATTGAATTAGTAAGTTCTTTTTTCGTTTACAGTGGCAATTTTAAATCTTGAAAACCTTGCTCTGTGAAGGAGAACAGTTCTTTCATTCTTGACCTTATATATGTTGTTGTCCTTTAGTGAATTCTCTGGAGTTAGTCTAATGTAACCGAGTACATTTTAACTGTATTTTAAAACTTCTTTAAATACCATGGTATGCACAAAAATTCAAATGAAAAGAAACTCCTGGGGGAGTAGAAGGAGAAAAAAGGTGAGGATGGGAGATTTTACCCTACAGTCATGGTGGAAATGTTTTGTGCCTCTTATTGACAGGTTCGTGTTTACTTGGCAAAGAGACTTCTAGCTGAATAATGAGAGTTGATTCTAAGATGGCCATTGCCAGATTTAATTACTCAATTGTGTTCGGAAAAAGTTAGGTTTTCCATTGGTGAAACAGTAAAAATAAACACAGCATTAGCATGCCATTACAGTGGAACTTTAATGAGGATATATTGCCAATTGTCTTTACTGATGGATATTAGAATAATGAGCAAAAAAGTTTTAAAACTATTCCCCTTCTTAAGATCAGATAAATGTAGAGATTTTCCGGAAAGATTTTTTTCTGTGTGTTATTCAATTAAAGCCTGTTAGAACACTGCAGTAATGGGGTAGTCGTCTTTCACACAATGTAATCATCCCACTCCATGTAGAGAAAGGTGGATTAGGAAGGATTTTGGGAAGGAATGTTTTATTAGGTTGGTTTTGATAACCTTTCAGCCTGGTGGCGGATGCATAAAAGGCAAATGCACTTTGTCAAAGAAGCTAGCAAGTGGGCAAATAATGCATCTAGGTAACCATCAGACAGTTAGCTTTTCAATAGTAACAGGTAACTTTCTCTGCCTTTGTTTTGGTGTGCTCAATATGGCACATACATAGTGGCCTTGGTTTGAAGGGTTAAAGAGTTAATGATATCAGACTGTCATCACTCCACTGCCCTTTGTTACCCTGTATGGGCACTGCCCTTATATGTTCTGGAGGTGTTCAGCATACCTCATGTGAAAAGTTCTGTCTCTGGGAAAGATGCTGGTGATTTTTGCTTCCGATCATGGTGTATCAGTGAATCTGCTTGATGCTGTGGATTTACAGAGCCTGGATTTTGAAAAGTAGAGTTACTGTCACGTTTCTGATAAAGTAACTTTTTAAAAACTGCCACCATTTGTGCTGCAGAACTCGTGTCTGCTCATACACCCTGTATCAAGCCCAGTACTGAGGCAACTTGGAATTCTTCATATAAATGCCACCCTTATAAATGCTTCCCTGTGAAACAGGGAAACATTTCCCACGTGACAGGGCTTTGTTGGGAATAAGCTCGGGTCTCTTAAATCCCAGTCTTGTGCACTACCAGTAGAGTTGAACCTTTCTCTCCTGTCAAGTAGAGACATGCTTTCTCTGTATTTTCCATCATGCTACATACAAAATTCAGTATTGTTCAGCATCTCTGTGCTTCAGCCATAGTGTAAGTCTGGTAGCCTGCAGATTGACATAAATTCATCTTACTTTCTTCTTTTTTTTTTTTTTAAACAGTGTATCCGGTGTTTTGATGCACTTGAAACTGCTTTGCTTGATAGGATTGTGGCAGTTTTCTGAAATGAAAGCAGAGGCAGTATGATCTGTAACAGCAGCAATTCTGAGTCCTTAATAGCGCTGCAGAATCGATAGGAACAGAGCTTTCCTGCATGGTGTCTTCAGACGGGGGGAGCTTGGTGTGAGATTGCCATAGAAACCCTTGTGGAGGATGTATAAGTCATCTTGCCTTGTTTATTCTCATCTAATAACAAGTGAATTTCTACAGCCAGATACTTCAAATGGGGCATGGTTTTGGCAGGCTCCTTTCATCTTCCTGAGGCAAGTGGTATATTTCTAATTCCTAGAATTAGAGTGGTGTCTGTAAGGAGTGCTGCCGGTGATTTGGGATGGTTTGCAGCTTTATCTCTAGGCCACTCTTGCAGGAGGTGGAGGCGGCAATGGGGCACAGCAGCGGCCTCAGCTGCGACAGGCATGTCTGTGACACAGCCATGCAGGCATCCACAGGTGTCTTTTAAAATACCTCGCCTGCGTCTTGGCTGCGGCCTAGGGGGTCACAGCCCAGTGCCCGGTTTGTTCCGGTGTGGCGTGCTCGCAGGACACTGTGGATATCCACAATATCCCAGGACATTGTGGCTGGTGCCAAAACCCAGGCATGGCGGAGGGCTATGGCTCTAGAGTAGTGCTCACGTTGCGGGAGGCCCTTGTGGTATGAAGGTCCTGCCCTCCCCCGTGACAGCTGTCACAGAATCGTAGAATGGTTTGAGTTGGAAGGGACCTTCAAGATCATCTAGCTCCAACTCCCCTGCCACGGGTAGGGACACCTCCCACTAGACCAGGCTGCTCAAAGCCCCATCCAGCCTGGCCTTGAACACTTCCAGGGATGGGTAGTCCTCTGGGGAAGGAGTGGAGATGTTGGAGAGGAGGCGGGAGGCCAGCTCCATGTGGCCTGAGGGGAGCTGAGCAGGCAGAGAGAGGGTAAGGAACTGGAAAGGAGAAGGTCTCATTCCTTCCTCCCTCTCATTCTCACCCCATTGATGAAACAGAAATAAATGGTCACTCTCTGGTGTCCAGTCCTGCGGAGGGTACTGGAACAGCAACAAAAGCATTGAAAATTCAAGTTATGGAGAAGATAAAGGGAAAATGTGCAATCTGTTTTGAGATTAATTGTGTATCAAAGGCATGTAGGCTTCATGTCCTGTGGGATGCTTAAGACATACCTGTGGAAGCCCCTGTATCTGGTGCACTTCAGTCACACCAGAATGGAGCTAAAGAATTTGGTACAGTAGACAGCTACATAGAGAGATCCCGTGCGTCGGTGTTGTTGCTAGTCCTCCATTTGAAAAGGAAAATATTTCCATGCTTTAAACAAATAAACGTGTAGTAACAATCTTTAATCAACATATTTTGCATTGGTTTTATTTCTGCGTCAGGCCCTCTCCCAGAAGCCAGTAAGCCACTGCTGTCCTGATATATCTCTTGCCTTTTCCCAATCTGTGTAGCTCTGAAGCCTTTTTTTTTTTTTTTATTAGTGTCTACAGTAACACTTGGGTTAACAGTAATAAAACTAAAAATCTGTAAGGCTGGAGTGCGAGAAGTACAGTTTAACAAGAAAACAGATTAGAGAACCTCAGTCATATTACTGCATGTTCTTCACCCTTTAGCAGTCCTTCTTTATTTGGATATATCATATAATTAAGCTTTAAGCTTAATGTCCAACCCAGTACAGTGCAAACATTATTCTTCCTAAATAGCTATGATGTGAATATAGCTATGGAATACAGCAGGACATTATGGTCTTAGGCACTGAGGATTTGCATACAATTTTTTTTTATACCTGGACAAGATTTTTCACTGCTGCATGTTCCATAGTGCAACACGTGAACACACTATGTGTATTTTCAAGACTTGTATATCTACAGTAAACTTTCTTATAAAAGAATTACACGCTCATGCCTGAATGTCCAGTGGTATTTGTGCAGAATAGAGAAATTCAACTTTTTATTTTTATATATGTAGGAAATCCACTTTTTTGTGACAAAAAACACTGTATATTTTGAAAAATCATTTTTCTTCATAAAAAATAAAAGTATTTATAAGAAAATGCTGCATTTTGTGTTTCCAACATTATAGACTTGTGTCTTCTCTTTGTGTTGAGGAAGAAGAGAACATCACCACCAAAAGCGTTAAAGAATTAACTATATATATAAAAAAAAGTAAGATGTTCCCTGTAGTCTTTCACACAGGAAAAAGTAATCAAAAACTATCAAAAGAAATCAGATCAATTTATAAGATGTTTACTGTCAAATGGCTAGCATTTTTAAAAATTAGAATATTAAATAGGGGGAAGAATTAAGTATACTCCTGTTCCAGCACCGATCTAAAGAATATTGTGTGGCACAAGGCTGTGAAGTTATTCTTAGATGAGTATGGAAATCTTACATATAATTTTTGTCAATGTAAGACATTTGAACTTCCTCAGTTCTGGTTTCCAGTGAATGGTGTTCCGCTTCCCCATTAAAAGATTATGTGGCAGAAGCTTATGGGCTATTCCGTATTGTCCTCACAATAAATGAGTACACTTAATGCTGCCCAGAATGATTCCTCTCCTCTGGTCTTTTCAGATGTGCATTCTTTGTGGGATCACGAACAGTAGCTTTTAATCACATTTCAGGGTAGTGTAATAAACATGGGCATAATATTATTATGCCTTACTGCAGGGTATCTTGGAAGTTCTGATCAATAAGGCTGGCTTTCTTATACTTAAGGAGGGGAAACAACTCCAAAGAAACAATGCTTCAGTGCCAAATTGGCCCGCAGGGCAATAGGATAATCTGATTTCACAAACTCATAATTGCTTTTTACAATTTCAGCTTGCATTTGTCAAAAGCAAAGAGGACTTCTGTCCTATTGAATTTCCAGTTGTCTCTAGTGCCTCCATCACGAAGTCCGATAATTAGATGATTTTTGCTGAGACCATAATTCCTTTTATAAAGTATCTACATACAGCCTGTTTGATTGCCATGGTCAAACTCCATTGTTTAAAATGAATCTTGACAGTGAAGCAGACTTTCTGCGTGTCAGTGGGGACAGCAGATAGCAATAGATTGGAGAGGTCATGAGTGAGATAAGAAGTTGGAAGCCTACCTCTCTGGAACATGCCTACTTAATATATTATTATTTCTATTAGTTTAGCATTGCAAGACCCACGAGCTGGGTTCTGCCTTTCTATGCACTGCACAAAGGAAGAGTAAGATTAGTGTCCCTTAATGATTGAGATTTTACTGATTTTAAAATGCCAAAATGCTAATCTGAAGGAGGAAACTTCAGTCTGTGAATGCTGCTTATGGAGATGGTTATAACATGCAGCTAAGCTGCAGACACATAATTTCTGTGGTAAGATACCATGAAAAGTATCAGGAATTTTTGAAAACAAGGTCTGAAAGGGATTTGAAAACAAATCTCTGACCTTGAAGCTTTGGTTCAGTTGTTGACCATTAATGTGGCTGGTTGCTGCCATTTGCTTTAAAACACTTTCTCTTATTCTGATAGGTTTGTCGGCTGCCAAATTGCTGTCTGAGTCTGGGGTCAGCGTGGTAGTTCTTGAGGCCCGGAACAGAGTTGGAGGACGGACGTTCACTATCAGGGTAAGTGCTTTGTGAGATGCTGGACTCTCACTTGTGCTGCTCTACAACATGGCAAATGTCACTCCTGTCTTCAAGAAGGGCAAGAAGGAGGACCCAGGGAGCTACGGCAGGTCAGCCTCAACTCAGTCCCTGGGAAGGTGATAGAGGAACTAATCCTGGACACCATTTCCAGGCACATGAAGGACAAGAAAGTCATCAGTCAGCATGAATTCACCAAGAGGTGATGAAATGAGACTTGGTAGATGATGGAAGAACAGTGGATATTGTCTACCTAGACTTCAATAATTCAACACTGTCTCCCATAAGATCCTCATAAACAAGCTGGTGTAGTGTGGGCTGGTTGAACAGACAGGGAGATGGACTAAAAACTGGCTGAACAGCCTGGTCCAGAGAATGGTGATCAGTGGTACAAAGTCTAGTTGGAGGCCAGTAACTTGTGGTGTGCCCCAGGGGTCAATACTGGGTCCAATCCTGTTCAACATCTTCATAAATGATCTGGATGATGGAGGGACTGGAGCATCTCTCCTGTGAGGAAAGGCTGAGAGAGCTGGGACTGTTTAGCCTGGAGAAGAGAAGGCTCAGAGGAATCTCATCAGTGTATAGAATGGAGGTAAGGAAGGGTGCAAAGAGGATGGAGGCAGGATCTTTTCAGTGGTGCCCAGTGGCAGGAGAAGAGGCAGTGGGCAAAACCTGAAACACAGGAGGTATGAAGCATCTGAACATTAGGAAACACTTTTTTAGTGTGAGGGTGATTGAGCACTGGCACAGGCTGCCCAGGCATCTCCCTTCTTGGAGATATTCAAAAGCTGTCTGGACGTGGTCCTGGGCAACTGGCTCTAGGTGACCTTCCTAGAGCAGGAGGGGTTGGACCAGATGACCTCCAGAGGTCCCTTCCAACCTCAACCATTCTGTGATTCTGTTGGGTTTGACATCATTAGCTAGGGGGAAGACAGGGAGTAGAGTTCCCAAAGAAGACAGGTGTTTCAAATTGCCATCACTTTTGTGAAGTAATAGAGTTCTGTTTGGACAGGTTGCATTGCAATGCATGCCAGTGGGCACCTCTTGACAGGAGGTTCTTTAAAATTGGTCTGGAAGCAACTCTGAGAACACCAAATGGGATTTGGGTGCCTAACCAGAAGTGTGCAGTGCCATTTTAGCTGCCCTAGGACACCTTGCCTGGCCTCCAGCTGCAGTTCTTCCATATTTCATGAGTCAAATTTGTCAGCCTTGCACAGAAGTCTTGGATACCCTGGGCTGTCTAAATTGGTGTTAAACATCTGTATTAAGGTAATTAAATTCCACCCACATAGTTCGCACCCTTTGTCCACGGCAGGATCTGCTCTGCCTTTAACAGAGGGAAACTATCATCTGAGACTGTGAGTGCCAAAGCATTTCTCCTCTCATTCCCATCTCACTTTGCATACTGTAACGGGCATGGTAACTGAAAGTCCTATAAGAAGCAGCTTGAGCAGGGCCAGACGTCATTACAGCTCAGATGTGCATTTTAACACGGCTTAAAATTATCTGAAATAGCACTCCTGCTTCTAAAAATGGACCATGTCTTGATTGCCATTAAAGAGAAAATGAAAGAAATGATGAGTCACCTGTGTCAAGGGGTAATATAATACAGATAACTACCTCTGCTTCCCACCCTGGAAGTAAAGGAGGTTTAAATTATCTCAGATGCCATTGCTGGGGAACCAGAGATAAACAGTGGTGTTTCACCAGAAAACATTGTACATGAAGCATAAACACCATCCTTCTGTGACACTGAGAATGCCTAGCTTAAAATACTCACTATAAACAGTGTTAAAAAGAGTTACTATCTTGGGAAATCAGCCTTCTTGTAATAGTATGCGTCCCTGAAACTTTTTTGCTTTCTTCCTTCCTCCCAAGTGCTCTTGATGCTGGTCTGAGAGGTGTGTGGAGCACCTTCATAGACTCATAGAATGATAGAATGGTTTGGGTTGGAAGAGACCTTCAAGATCATCTAGTTCCAACCCCCTGCCATGGGCAGGGACACCTCTCACTAGACCAGATTGCTCGAAGCCCCATCCAGCCTGGCCTTCAGTGTCAGGATGCGCTGGGTTAGAGCCAAGGTGTGCCATGCTGGAAAGATTACTCTCTGAATAATGCAGTGCAGGGGTCAGCATCTACAGCATTAAGTCTAAGCAGATATCTACGGTGAGAAAACAAGCCTTTGGTACTGGAGATGGTTTCAACTTGAGAAATGTTTTGCAATGACAAGAAAAGTTACATGAATTCTGAAAAAGTGGGGTTAGACTTAACCAAAGCATTGATTTGGTTGGATGTTTCTTCATTATCTTTTGTGAGACTGAAAAAACAATATTGAAAGCTATGGGAAAATTTAAACAAGAGTTAAACCCAATGGCACACATGGGTGCTACAGAGTAAAGGCACTGTGCTCTGTGTGTCTGTCATTACACAGCTCAGCACTGCCTACTTTTAACTCAGTCAGTACAAGTTTTCTCCTGTGCATATTGTTGCAGTGATAGTATGGAATAATTATTTCTACTTCTAGAGGTTTGTGTTGAGGAGCTTCCTGCTTGGCTTCTGATTCCTGTATTCTTTATTTTGACAGAACAATAAAGTTAATTACGTAGATGTTGGTGGATCGTATGTGGGACCTACTCAAAACCGGATTCTCCGATTGGCAAAAGAGCTGGGTGTTGAGACCTATAAAGTGAATGTTGAGGGCCATATGATCCATTATAAGGGGGTAAGTATCGTATCTTTCATGTTGAGATACCTAAAGGTACCATTGAGCTTTGGAAATTACTGACAGTCATTAAGGAGGTTTCATTTAAAGCTTGCTTTTAATAATCCAGTAAGCACGTGTTTGAAGTGTTGTTATACTATTTTAACTTACTGGGAATGCGATCAATCGTTCTTGTTTTCTTTTGAAAAGTGTTCAGAAAATGAGACTGACAGCAGTTAAAAAATTTGGGATACATTTGACACCTGATTATTTTTTAACATATCCTCTAAAGAGTTTTTGCCTGAAATTCAGGAAATACTTGTTCTGAAATGAAAGCCAAATTTAAATAAGAAAAAATAATAATAAAACTGTTGGATACTGTTGAATGACAATACTAGACAACAGTACTAAGGGACTAGTCTGGGAGCAGTATAACTTATTTGCCCCACCTGTGTCACTAGATTCACATGATATCTCTCCCAGTCTGGTAGTGTGGGATTCACCTTACTTACAAATGGGCGTCTGGAAGTTGGGCGTCTAATCTGAGACTCATTGAGGTTTCCTCTCTAGCTAACAGTAGGAAACAGGCCCTTCCCAAGGCTTGCCATAAATTTCATGTCTGAGACATGGGGCAGCGGGGATTCCTCTTGAGCAGGTGCTGGTGTCACTAAAGTGATCTGGAATGAAACTTGTCTTCAGAGGAGCCCTGGTCGTAGTCCTTTAGCTCACTGAATTTTTGCAGAGGTCCTATTCAGGACCTACTGCCCAAACCAATGCAGAGGGAGAACTGTTGGGAGAGGGATGAAGAGAGGCCTAAGATCCATAGGTATGAGGTACAAGCGTCTATCTCCCTAACTCATAAACTGTTTTACTTTCCCAAGACAAGACCATCAGTTTTGTATTTTTTTTAATATCTTTTAGTTTTGGTACTTCCCAGACATCCACAGAACAAGGCTTGAAACCTATGTGCATCAGAGTTGACATATTTGATAAAAGGAACACAGTGTGATGGATCCTTAACTGGTTTCATTTTTATTATCTTCTCACTTTTTCTTCCTAGGATTAGAGCAATGCGTTCATACTGCAAAGTTTTACCATCTGGTTCTGTAATCTCTCCTGATTGGGCAGATTCATGTCATGCTCATAAAATAGTCACTCCATGATACTCAAAAAAATTATTTTATACCACCTGATGTAAAACTGGTGTAATTCTACAGCAGCTGGGCTGCACTGATTTGTACCAGCTGAATGTTTGTCCCACTCTATTTAATTTAAGCTCAGACATGTATCTCTTAGCATCCTAAAAGGCACTTTTCTTCCTTGTGTTAAATAAAAGGCTCTAATGGGTTACATGAATTTGAGCCCTTAATCCATTTTGACACTGAAGATGCAGCTTTTTTTTTGTCCCACGTTACATTATGCATGTCCTTGCTAATGACCACGTAATTTTGTAAGTTTTCTTTGAAGTGGAAGCATGTTCCTAAGCAAGAGGCAGCATTACCAGCTATTCAGCTGGATCACAGGCTGTGGTTCAATTCTAGATTTGCTGAGCTAACAGGGTCCACAGGAAATTGTAGTTGTTGGAACAGGGTGAGAGCAAAGGGGCTTTAAGGTCTCCCAGTGTGGATAGACTTAGGCACTGAATTAATGACTACGATGCTTTTCTTCCAGTAGGTATCATCCCTCCTACGTCCTCTTCCCATGAATTGCAGGCCTTTTGTTTTCTTTCCCTGAGGTTTTCCACTGCTTTTTCTCCTTACTCTTTCCTTGAGACACCGTGTTGTCACCGTGTCCTGTGGTTTAGGGATCTGTTGTTGAACCCTCTCTTACACCCCACTTCTACAAGAACTCTCTTGAAAACAAGCTGTGCAGTCCTGGCTATTGGGTGGGTTGGTGAGCATTCAGAGACCTTAGGGCTTGTACGTTTTACCTACCTGCTACACACCGTTATCGTGCTGGGATGGTGAGTTGGCTGGGTAGGGATTTGTGCTCTCCTGGCTATAGACGCGTTCCTCATATTCATTAAAGATGCTGCAGGAGCCCGAGCATCTGTGGGATTTCCTAGATGATAGAAAATGTGTTCGCAAAGGGATGATTTGATATTAAAGGATCATTGCCCCAGAAATTGAATATTAATCTGAAAGATGGATGTGTTTGGCTTCTTGGGTTAATACGCTGTCAGCCTTGGGCCAGCTGCTGCCTTTCAGGTTTGAAAAGTATGACTAAAACTTTTCTCCTTGCATCTCATCTGCTATTTCTATCAGCTGATGGCTGCCGGGGAGTGTGTAGCTGGGGCCAGACAGGAAGGTCTCTTCCCAAGGGCATTTCTCCAAAGCCTGCAATGCCGTGCGGTTTTTGTCAGAGGCGAGAGGGAGAGTTGTTGGAGGAATGACTAAACGTGGTTTTAGATTTTCTTGTGACAGTCATTCAACTGTATATAATCCCCAGCATCTTCAGATTAAGAGATTTTTTGACTTTTATTTGCCATACTTATCAGTTAAGTTTGGCTCATTCTGAAGGTTTCCAGGATACTGCTTGGACTGAGTTAGGGGAAAGCGGAAGCAGCCAAGGGAAAGTGGAAAACCCCGGAGGGATTTATTAGCTTCTTTGCTCTGAAAGGAATTTTTCCCATATGTGTGTGGAAAAATTCCATGTATCACAAGCTTTAAAAACCATGTTGCGTCTTGTGGGCAGGTTTCCTTTGTAGTTACAGTTTATTTGAAAAATCCAAATGTGTAACTATTGTTTACCTTTTGTTTTATTTGTTCATTCTTTCCCATCAGTTAGCATGGTAACATGGACTGCTTTGATATCAGCCAGGAATTTATTTGTATCCTGTCATCGTAAATCTGTAACTTCAAGCTGTAGATTTTGTTACAAGCCCCAGACTTTCTTTACAGCCAAATTTGTCTGTGGCTACTATCCCGTAATTTATCAAGAATGCTTTAGGACTGAGAAAAGGCAGATGTGCTGGAGTTCTCCCTTCCCAGAAGGGGCAGATAGCTCTTTATTCTTACACAGGTCCTTTAAGGTCACGCTCTGCTCCTTTTTCACCTTCTCTTTAGTAGAAGACCTCAGAAAGTAAAGGCGTTAGGGCCTTGGTGTGTTATTAACCTTCTCATATAACTGTAGTCCTCCAATATCTGGCTGCAACACCCAGCTCGGGTATACGTAACATTAGTAAATAAGGACTGGTTTTGCTTATTTGTTTGCTTATGAATTTCAGAACAAGGTAACACTTGACAAAAGATGAACATTCGTATGCCATGCTTCACACTGGCCATTGAGTCTTTCGTTTCCTTCATCTAGCTTTAAGATTAAGAGATTAGGGTGCAGCAAGTAAGTCTGTGACTAAATCTGTGCAAAGCGCTGTGTATCTGCAGTTTGGACACGGGAATCGCAGGCAGTCCAAGGCACTGCAATGCTCGCGAGGCTAGACCTGCTGCAGAGGCTGAGCAGGGAAGGATGTTCACACCACAGAGATGCTCACACCGTCGGGAGCTACTGCTCTGGCTATGTGTGCTGTGCGTGGTCCGAGGGCAGGAGCAACGCCTGCCCTGGGGAGCAAGGAATGTGCCTCCTGTCAGTCCTGATGCGCAGCGCGTCCTCAGCACAGCGAGCAAGAGCCACACTTGCCTTTCTCAACACTGGCAAAATTGTCTGCTCCTCTGGCACAAACTGAAACTTGGAGCGGTGTCACAGCTGGGGCAGCTTGGGCTTAGTTCCTGTAGTTATGGCTATAAGCCACAGCGTAGCCCTGGGTAAAGACAGACCTCGCAGAGCACATCTCTCTGCTGCCTTCTTTCTAACCACCGAATTACGGTGCTTGGGGACATTGTTTCCTTTGGACTGGTGTGGGGTAACTAATCCAGGCAGGCAGCAGGACTCAAATCTGAGGTCTGCGAGAAAGCATTCGACCCACCAGGAAATGAAAAAAAAGTTAGATAAACTCTGTGGGTCAGTCAAGCAGCCTTGTGTTAGCATGGGAACAAAGCCAGTAGGTTATTTTCCTTTCAGTTAAGGAAACAGTAGTTCTCACAATAATACACCCAGAACTCTATAAACTTGTTTAAAAATGGAATATTTCAAGACCTTGCCTGCTTGCAGTGAGCTCCTCTGTGAAACATGCTGCCAGAGCTCCTCTGCCTAGTAGGGAGACAATATTAAAAACAAATGAATAACTCACCAGCCCCAGGTCATTTGGGCTAGATTTATTCCCTGCTGTGGAGATATTTGTGCAGAAGATGGAGTTGAAAAACGGATGTGGCTAAGGCTGTTTGGGTCATGCTCTCTGGTGGGCAATGGGAATTTGTCTCCTGGAATTTGTTAGAATTGGGCTTCACTCCGGTCAGCTCCCACCTCTTATAGGTCCGGCCCCCCTGCACAAGGAGTTAGTCCGTCTGTAAACTGTTTCAGGCTCTCTGAATTCAGTCTCGGCCTCTTCGAGGTCTGTTAGCACTGTTGTATTTTTCCAGCTTTTCCTCACCTTGGTCTTCAGTCTTACTGAAATGATGGGGTTTTGAATGCAGAAGAGTGCAACAGGTAATGCAACTTTAGGCTGTTAGTTAGCAGTTGGCATTTCATAGTTCTCAGAGGATAAAATGTTTTCCCATTGATCTTCCTGGGCTATGCCATTGACCAAAGATGTGGGGATAATATTTTCAGATCAGTAATGAAAGGATAGTTCTTTTTTTCAAATAGCAGATAAATGAATACTAATGTGATACGTGTCATTCCGGTGGCTGAGGTCGTAAGATTTCTTGATCCGTTCTCAGCAGATTGTGATTATGGTGGTCTAAAGCTAGTATAGAGGTGGAAAATTTGGAGGAAAATATTAGGTAGCCAGGCAGTGGGCAAGTTCTCTCATAAATTTCCCTGTCTACAGCAAACAGGATAGTTTGGGAGCTCCTGAACCTGTAGCTGTTGAACACGGTAGAGTTAATACTGGGAGCTGGAAAAGCTGTTTTGATGCAAAGCTCAGCATGGAGTTACTGGGGGAGATTTTTCTGGGGCTGTTTTTTCCAGCAATATAAGTATTAGGTTTGGCTGAAAACAAGAGGAGGAGAAGACCCTTAGAAGAAGCTGCTTTTTTGGCTTTCTTTTTTATTTAAAAAGAAAGTCCTTTTTTTTTTGAGTGAAGTTAGCCAAGGATAGGTATTTGCAAGTTACACCACTCAGTACAAGCACGGTCACTTGTCAAAAAACTGCGTGAAAAGAGATGTTACTGGAACAGGGGGAAAACCTCTGGGAAGTTTTCCCTGCTACTCCTGAATAGCAGGCTTATGTTTTCCCTTTGTCCCCTTGGAATATTGACATGACAGAACTTCAGTAATAACTTATCTTCACCTGTTGTTGGGTGGCCTGACAGTACTGCACCTCATCTCTGCCTATAAGGGCAGGATTATTGGTGTTAAAGCTTGTCAAGGAACACACATTGATGGCACCTGCATTCCTCACCGGAATAAAAAGTCTAGCAATAAATGAACGTTGAAGGAGCAGTATTTTATGATCTTTTTGAAAAACAAAATGTTATGCAATAAGAAGAAAATTATTAGCAATTTATTAGTGCTTTGTATCAGGATTTCCTTGTGTGATACAGCATCAGTTTATGGCAGTAAAAGCTCTAGCCATGCAGTGTATCGCTTTGCATGTGGTTTTTGGTCCTCTTTTCTGTGGTTGAACACACAGTGCTCCAAACTGGCAGCGAGAAATCATGCTCAAGGAAAAGGAAGAGGCAGTGTCCTGCAGAGCAGTCCTTTGCTGGTAGTTCACAGAAGCATTTTCTCTGCTCTTGCCATGGCAGCAGTGTGTTTTGCATACACGCATGCACCTGGAGAAGGCTGGAGCAGCATCCCTTACCCACCCTCCTCCAATGTAGCTCTCTAAAGCAGAATGAAGTGGGGATGCAAACTTTTAACACACCTGGAAGGGCAAACATTTAAAAGGCCTGATGAGAACTTTGCCATTGACTTACACGGGGGAAGGTTCAAAGCGATTTAATAAGAGAAAATATTGCCTGCTCATACAGTCCTCTTTCAGATTAAAGTTATCACAAAGAACCAGCTGCTGTTAGATTGTTCGCTTATCGTTATATCACAGGATTATCTGAAACGGTCTTTATTCCTGTTGCAGCTATGTGTCATGCACATTGTAAGTACTGATACCGTTTTTGCAAGTGTACAATTTTTTTTTTTTCCTGCAGCCAAAAGCTTTCTTTTTGGCAATTTTTTTTTATTTTTTAGCCTAGCTTTGTCCCAAGGTACCTGACATAATAAAGAGGTACGTTTGGTTTTTATAGGTGAGGTGTACCATAAAGGTGTTCAGACACTTTAAAATGCATGCAATTTTAGACCCATGCAAATTTTGGGATGCACATTTTAGCAAGCAGGCAAATATTAGATTCATTCATATGTAATAACAAAGAATGCTTAGGAAAAAGGAATATTATCCGCTTTGCCATTGCCTGAGTCTCCTTAGCCCAGAATTTGACAAGCTGCTTAGAACCTATGTACCCCTCACCATCCCTGTCGACTAAAAAAAAAGTGTTATTGTCCTTTTTAATGTCAGCCCAACTGCCTTTTCCCCTCATACTTAGCTTCATGCATTCCATTGCTTACATGCATATGCCGGGATGGGGGGGTGGGGGTGGAAGGGAAAAATAATAGGTCTTTTGTGGCAAAAGATCAACCATGTGACGACTTTGAGAATTTTGTGTTCTTGAGTAATGAAGATATGCTTTGTGGTGTTTCAGTTACTTATATTCTTATGCGTATTTTAGGGAAAGTCACGCTATTTCACGGGTATTTCCCCTTCAACATGGAATCCCTTGGTTTATCTGGATTACAATAACTTCTGGAGGACCATGGACAAGCTGGGAAAAGAGGTAGGCTGTGTAAATTGCATCTGTTTCATACAGTGCTCATGTCACCGTGAGTAAATCTGGGTTTGGTTTGGTTTTGGCAGTCTTTTTTATGGCTTCTTTAACGTAAGAAAAAAGAAACTTTCATCAGGAAAGATATCTCTGTTGCCCAGGAATAACAGGACTTCCTCACTGAGAGGGGGTTGGACAAGATGATCTTCGAAGGTCCCTTCCAACCCAAACCGTTCTATGATTCTATGGGAGGATACAAAAAGATCTGGAGGTGTCTGAGATATCTGAATAAATGAGGTCGAACCTCAGTGTACGTACTTTCTCATGCCAGGGAAAACCATTCCACAAGAAGGGTTTTACCCCTTCCCCAGTGGCAGCGTTTTTGAGTAAGGATGATTCTTTTCTGTAGCTGCCTAAGCTGGGCTCCAATTTGGCTTCATAGTAATTTTGTTTCTAAAATTTTATTTCTAAAATTCTGAAACCATAAATGCCTTCAAAATTCAAGGAGCACAACGGCAGATCTTCCTGTAAGCAAAAAGTAGCCCCTGAAGCATCATGCTGTCTTTCAAATATTTATCAGTTGCCTTATAATCTGGCTGTAAGTAGGAAGAAGTCCTACCTTACAATAAATTTCAAGCATAACTAACTGTATTCCTGCAAAGTTCATGGCGTTTGTGTGGTTTTGCAGAATCCAATTTGTATATGATACTACACATTTTTTTTGTCAAATAATAATATTTTTTTTTAAGGTTCAAATATATGATAGTGTCCTCACATGTCACAGTACTTACATGCAATGGATTATAATTGAGTATTTAACTGTTTAAAATAATTTAATGGTATTGAGACATTTTTCCTCCCTCTGTAGTTAACAGAGAGACATAGAAGCCTTTAGATACCCATCTGGTAATTGACTGAATCCCTGACTGGAGAAAGAATTTTTTCCCTCAGTTGTTAGAGGACACCAAGACAACTTAATTAGAGTAGACACCTCAATTCTGGACGACTAAAGGCGAGGTGAACTATACTCATACGCTGGGACTCACCGGTCAGACAAAGCCAGATTTGGTGGTCATGGTACAATTCATGCCCAAAGGTGTGAGTGAAAAGTATTCCGTTTAGTGAATTTATTCCAAATTTAAAGCTATTTGCAGGGGACAAGAGTAACTCCTGGCCAACATATCAATCAACTCTGTGCTACTAACTAGCTATGACCAGGCAATGACATAGTACTGAATAATTTCTTGAATATTTTGCCTCTGTCTCCAGATTCCTCTTGAAGCACCATGGGACGCTCCGCATGCTGAAGAATGGGACAAAATGACCATGAAAGAGCTGATAAATAAGATTTGCTGGACCAAGTACGTGACACTCTATTCATTTTGAAATCCAGCCACAGAATGATAGTGGCTCCCTGGCAAATTCTGGGGTACAGCTGAGGACAGCTGGGGTACAGGCGGTGAGAACACAGGAGGTGTTTGAAATGAGGCTGGTCTTTGTGATGGGCTGTTGTCAGGCGATGGATGAGGGCCTGTGGAGGATAAGGCAGTACGCAGAGCTTGGGCTGGCTGGCAGGTGGGATTAAAGGTGCTGGGGAAACCTTGGGTAAGCTTCAGCAGGCCCATGCACACAGGAGTGACAACGTGCGCTCTTCCCACCACGCTTTCACTTCACTCAGTTGGAGAACATGTACCTTTGTCTTTAGGAAAAGCAACATGCAAATAAAGCTCCGCTTGGCAGGCATGAATAAAGGTCAGTTGCAGGCACAGGCACAGAAATGGAGGCAGAAGGGGGTGAGGGGGCTTCCCCAGCCCCATGGCAGGCTAGGAGCTGTGGAGTGATGTCCTCTTCTGTGCAGTTATCATACGTGTCTGCTTTTATGGAGTGAGCTGTGTCGCATGTACCACAGAGCAGGCAAGTGCAGCTGGCACATCGGAGGGCAGCACGCCGTGACAGAGGGCACTGCTTTCCAGTGGTCACTTGATGGATGGGGCAGCGTGAGACCTGAGGAAGGGGGAAGTGAGCAGCTGTCGACTCTGGAAACTCTGGAGAAAGTTCAAATGCTGCTCCTTGTTTCAGCAGTAGTGCCTGCTGGGCCTCCAAAACCCTTGGAGAGAAACAAGGCAGCGGAGGCAGCCTTTCTTGTTGCCTTTCACCTCCCTGGCTGGTTTGTGCCCTCTCGGGAGGTCCGTGTTCGTCCCAGCAAGCCTGGTGCTGTGTTTGCTCAGCTCTGCCCATTGCAGTGCACCCTCCCTCTGCTCCGGGGAAGCTGCCCTTGAAAGCCAGCCAGCTCTCCTGGGCCTCTTTGCCCAGCAGGGTAGTTTCTCATGAGACGCTGCCAAGCAGATCTTTGAGGAGGATAAAATCTGCTTTTCCAAAATCCAGGGTTGCAATTCTGCTGGTTTTCTTACTCCTGTCGGGATTTTAAACTCCACAGTGTCATGGCCACTGCAGCCAAAGGCTGCCCTTTACCTTTGCATCATCTGACAGGTCTTCCTTGTTTGTGAGTAGCAGGCCCAACAGAGCATCAACCTTAGTTGGTAGGAAGAGGGCCCAAGGTGATGTATCGCCTAGAAAATGGCCATTGTGTTTTATATGTCGATGAGGGACCACACTGTATGAATGAAAAAAAGGAATGATGCTCAACGTGAGGTGACGACAACTGGAAATACTCTTCTCTGCCTTTCCTTTTTCAATTAATTCTCTTTATGAGGCAAAGAGAAGTGTGCTCATATGAGCACTTGTGTCCCCGCTTGCTGTGCCAGCCCCTGTGCTATTCTCTAACGCTCTCCTCCCTTGTATTCACCATCTTTTATTTGTGCGGCTGCGCTCTGCTTGCCCTTTCATTTTGACTGTGGTTTAGCACTGTGCCTGCAGCTTCCTGACCACAACTTTCCATTTGAAATTTATTTTGCTGGCTTAAACTTTGTTCCAGCTCCATGTGATACGAGGTACGGCCATTTGGACTTTCTCTTGCTCTCTGTGGCATTGTAGTTTTCTTTACAATTAGTTTCATGAGCCATTTGCCTGCAAACTCAGTTATTTTGAACTACTCTTTCTGCTGCAAGTGCACTGTCTCTTCCTCTTCCAGTTTTTACTGTTCCTTTTAGTCAGGGAGCTGGTGGAGTATAAGCAGAACTGGGTTTATAGTGATCTCTCCTGTAACATGCTTCTCTGCAAGACTGCTTCTACTGCCGATGGCTTTGTGGCATTCCAGTTTTAATGGATCTGCTCGGCTGAAATACATTCAAAAACTCAGTAAAAAGCCCTTTCAGATCTTCAAGGCGAGCCCGATTTTTCTACACATAGTTAAAAACTGTAGTGCCCTAAACAGAAAAGCTCTTCCGCAGCATTTTCTATGTGACTTGGGTCAAGATTATAAAAGAAGATTTGTTTGTCATGTGTCACAGATCAGCATCTAATGATTCTGGAGACTCTCTTCACATTTCTCAGGTCTGAACCTACTACAACTGTTTAGCGTCTTGGTGCGTTCAGAATTGTGGCAGAGGGTTCTTGCTTGCAGGATGTTTTCATATCCTGGCTAATGAAATAGAGGTGGCTGGACTTCATACTCAGGGAAATGAGGTTATGAAAGTTTATGTGTTACATATTTTAGCCCAGATAACTTGCAAAGTTCCTTCCTTTAGCAGATGATTATACATTCATGTTGTTTTATGAAAGTTCATCCAAGTCAAAGACCTTTCACCTTCTTTGCAAAATGATCTCAATTCTCTTAGCAATCTGTAGCCACAAATAATTGAAATGTGAATAGCCAGGTCCTCGTTTCCTGCTGCTGTAACTCTGTTTATGTTCAGAGGACTTATTGTAGTAGACAGCTGACCCTTTCCTGATATTTATGGCAACGATTGCCAATTTGGCTCCTCTGGGTTATTTGCTGTGTCTGATTCTTGGTTTCACAAAAGGTCTGTGCAGCAGTGTTACATGGGCGATGGGGAATGTCTTGGCCTCATGGCTAGTTGAGTCCCGCGGGACCCATCAGACCTTGGAAATGATGTGCCCAATGAACTCCCCATGGAGGAGAAATGCAGAAGAGTTTCACTAACTGGTTACCAAATGCATTCTCCTGTTGAGAAAAATATTAGCTGTGACGAAAGGAATAGAAGCTGGGAAACCATTTAAAGCAATAACTAAGGTGAAATCAGTGGGATTTCAAACTGAATGGGTAAATGCTGTTGGAGGGAGGGACGTACGGATAGAAACCCATTGAAACAGTCTTGCTACAGGCTAAAAAATGAGACGGATATAAATCATCTTGGCTTTTCTGACATTGGGAAGGCAGCCCTTATTGAGAATAAAAAAGACAATCCTGACAGCAGTCAGGGAGTCGCATTTACTCAGTGCCTGTTTCTGCTCCTGTGTCTCATGCAGAGCTGCTAAAGAATTTGCCACCTTCTTTGTGAATGTCAACGTCACATCTGAGCCTCATGAGGTCTCCGCTCTCTGGTTCCTGTGGTACGTGAGGCAGTGTGGGGGCACAGCCAGGATTTTCTCTATCACCAATGGGGGCCAGGTACAAAACATCTCATATTCTTCCTCCTCTCTTGAAACCAGAAAGAGCAAGTGGAGTGTCGTACCCATCAAAGGCCCTGCAATTAATGAAAAGAGGTTGAAACACCAAGTTCACGTGGCATGGGAGACAACTGTGTTCTCATGGGATGGAACAGCCCTCTCGGCTAACTTTGTACAATGGGGACTTTTATTAGCTAGGCTTTGGGATAAATTGGGACAATTTAGTCAATTTTTTTTTCCTGCATTCACTTCAGCACAGTCCTTTTGTTTTGTTGCTTTTTTGCCAATTTGCTTTCTATGGGTTACTTAGCACATTTGAATGTTTTCAGGAGTTCAAAGCAAGGGTACTTCAGGGTGAAATGTGTTTTTTTTGGCGTTGAAGCCTCTAATGGCAAGAGTTGGAAGTAGATAGTAAAAGGCCCTTCCTTCCTGGGAGAGCTCACGTGGCAGCATGTTTTATGAGCTACTTCAGACTGTTTCTCGCCTTGGCCATGGCAGGTGCCTGGTTGCCTGCAGAACATCATGGTTTTCATGTGATCGTTCTGGATGAAGCTTCAGAAATGGGGAGAGGGAGCTGTCAAAGTAATTTGGATGTGGTATGTCAGCAACCTTTACTAGCCTCTTACCTCAGTTAATACGGCCTCAGAAAGCACACCCAGTATTTCAGACTTAAGCTACCAACAGCAAAAGTGGAAATAGCACCACACCCTTCCAAGTGTGCCGGGAAGGGAGACATTACGAGAAGTTGCCTGGAGAGATGTCTGTTGGGGTAAGACTAGACAACGATGTGTCAAGAAAGATGTAAGTAGAGCTAACGCTGCTCTGAGGTAGGAGCAAGACCTAAGAGCCTTCCACCTCAGGAGCCCCTCAGCTGCATTTGCTCTCCCACATCAGCAGCTGCTAGACATCGCAGCTAGAATTAAAAGTAAAATTAATCCCAAGACACTCGTAGCTAAACAAGACACGTGGAGAGGGGAAAGCTAGACTGGGAAGAGCACTTCTTTTTCTTTGTGCTTGGATAGGGCAAGCTGTCTTGGTTTCTACCATCCTTCCCTCTCCCCTCACCCCAATCAGTATCAGTTGCGCAAAAACGCTAAGCGTTTCTGACGTAGCGGCCACAATGAGTCTTATAAAACTTCTTCAGACAGCCATTTCAGTCTTGCAGCACAAGGCTTTGTGGATCCTTTCCTCCCTGCCAGTACCAGCATCTTATATGTAAAAGTGAGCTGCTTGATATAACGCTGGTGGCTGGTAGATAAAAGAGGGTTAATGCTTCCCCTGAGCCTCTGCACAGACATCACAAGGAAATATATGTCACAGACTGTGCTTTTTTCCAGACAGCAATGTCTTTGTGTCTTCCCAGGGACAGATAAAGCTCATTGCCTGCTGCAGTCGAGGCCAAACCCAGTTAGAGATCTGTCTTGCTTCTGGTGCAGGCTTTCGCTGTACAGATGCGAGTTGCTGCCTGTGTCACACATCACAGTTTTTGTAGCACGGTGATGGGTAAAATACTCAAAACCTCTTTTTAATGAAGTGATATGCTTAGCCTAGCTAGAATACCTGCATTATATGTGTTTGTTCTCTAAGCTTCAAGAGTCTTTAAGCCAGCTAAATTGAGGAAGCCATTGCAAAAGTGGTTTAGGCAGCAATCTCCATTGAGGCTCAGGTTTATGCCTTTGCTCTTCTGAAAGTCTGGGCCTCTTTATGCACCCTTAAGACTTGCAGATTTGGCCTGGAGTTTCTTTATTATGAGCATGTCATATTCAATGTCATTGTGATTAATGCTGGTGATCTTTTGTTTGTGTTTCTTTTCTGTTTGTTTTTTAGGAGAGGAAGTTTAAAGGGGGTTCTGGTCAGATATCAGAGAAAATAATGGAACGCCTCAAAGGCAGAGTTAAACTGGAGAGACCTGTGGTCCGTATTGATCAGACAGGTGATAATGTCATTGTGGAGACTCTAAACCATGAGATATATGAGGTAATTTGATCAGAATAAAAGTAGAGTATGCATTTAGTGGAGGAATACATCTGCTGTAGCTCTTAGCCAGATGTAATCAGGAAGTATCCATTTGTGTTCGTCTATTTCCCAGACTACACTGACACTCTGTGAAACCTGCTTTGCAGATTTATTTATGACTGGGTCTCTTCTTGGTGTTCTGCTAGTTAGTTTCTGTCATTACTGTGCCTTTTCTGCCTTTTTCTGTGATTATATATTTTTACATAGAATCATAGAATTGCTGAGGTTGGAAGGGACCTTTAAGATCATCAAGTCCAACATTTAACCTACCCTGACAAAAGCCACTTCTAAACCATGTCCCTAAGTGCCCCATCTACCCTTTTTTTAAACACTTCCAGGGATGGTGAATCCACCACCTCCCTGGGCAGCCTATTCCAATGTTTAATAACACTTTCAGTGAAAAAATGTTTCCTAATATCCAATCTAAACCTCCCCTGACGTAACTTGAACCCGTTTCCTCTCGTCCTATCACTTGTCACCAGGGAGAAGAGGTCAGCCCCCATCTCTCTACAACCTCCTTTCAGGTAGTTGTAGAGGGTGATAAGGTCTCCCCTGAGCCTCCTCTTCTCCAGGCTAAACAACCCCAGCTCCCTCAGTCGTTCTTCATAAGGTTTGTCCTCCAGACCACTCACCAGCTTTGTAGCCCTTCTCTGGACACGCTCCAACACCTCAATGTCCCTCTTGTAGCGAGGGGCCCAAAACTGAACGCAGTACTCGAGGTGGGGCCTCACCAGTGCCGAGTACGGGGGGATGATCACTTCCCTAGTCCGGCTCACCACACTATTCCTGATACAGGCTAGGATGCTGTTGGGCTTCTTGGCCACCTGGGCACACTGCTGGCTCATATTCAGCCGGCTGTCAACCAACATCCCCAGGTCCTTTTCTGCTGGGCTGCTTTCGAGCCACTCTGCCCCAATCCTGTAGCGCTGCATGGGGTTGTTGTGACCCAAGTGCAGGACCCGGCACTTGGCCTTGTTGAACCTCATACTGTTGGTCTCAGCCCATCGGTCCAGCCTGTCCAGATCCCTCTGCAGAGCCATTTTAGTTCTGCATTGAGACCATTTCAAAGAAAGGAAAAATAACGTTCCTGTTCATATCTAAGTTTGTGGTTTGGAAAGGAAAAAAAAAAAAAGACATTTCAAATACCTTTAGTAAGATGTGAAATGCTCCGTCAGTACGTGATTACCCACAGTGGCACCCACGGGGCGGCAGCTCCCTTCTACACACAGGGCCCACCCTGCCACGGGGGTTTGCACAGGACCATCACAGTCTGCGAGTGGCAGACCCAGTGATGGTCTCACCAGTCTCACCAGCGGCAGTGTTTGGAGGAGAAAGGGAAAGGGCTGTTTGGCAGAGAAGCCGGTCTAAGGATGTTCTGGACGAGGGACTCCATCCCTCCTCCAGGCGTGTCTAAACCCTGGAGTTAAAGCCCATGCTTCTCCCTCTGTGCTGGCTGAGCAGCAGCCAAGTCAGAGGAGACAGGCTTCATGCACTCAGTGGCCCCACAAGCGTCAGAGCGCCTGAGAGCAGCAGTGTCTGTTGTGATATAGTGTCACCCTGAGTCCCGAAGCAGAGCGTCCATTGCTCCAGTCAGACACAGGACCTGCAAGAGGGATGGAGCGCGTTCAGGAAAGCTGAAATCACCATCAGTGTCGCTTTTTCTGAATTAGTATTCTCTGAACATGCACAAAAGTTTTTTGGGGGGTTTTTTTGACAGCTTATAATTTCGACAAATGTGTTTCACCTTTTCCTGGGGGTGGTGAAAGGCACTCTTACCTGTGCCATGAGATCTATCTGTCTTGTCCCATTCCCCACCTGTCTCCAGACAAGTTTCATCTCTAGTCCTGTAGTGTCTGGAAAGCTGTCAAGAATCATCTAACCACAAAACAACATTTTTTTCCCAGCTTTTTAATCTGAAATGGCAGAATTATTTGGGTCACCTAGAAATATCAGTGTGGGACAGCTAAGCAGCAAAGTCAGGTGTGGGAAAGTTGTTAACAACTGATAAGAGCATCTTTGAAAGGTGTCCTGTGGGCTGAGCTCAACGAGAGGCAGGCAGTGCCTTGTCTGTACTGACTGTGTTTTACGTTTCAGGGCAAGTATGTGATCAGTGCTATCCCTCCCATCCTGACAACGAAGATTCATTACAAACCAGAACTGCCGACAAAGAGAAACCAGTTAATTCATCGTTTGCCTATGGGGTGTGTCATAAAATGCATGATGTACTACAGGGAAGCCTTCTGGGAGAGGAAGGGTATGTGGGGAAAGCGAAGGGCTGGGGAGCCCCATGCTACACTAGTTTTGAAGCTCTGCTGTCTCTCAGGGAATAAATCCGAGGCGGGGTTACACGTGCGAAACCCCCAAACCAAACACACAGATAAGAGAAAGGTGAAGCTCCTTAGAAAGAAAGGAGAGCTCTTCCTCCAAGCCTGAGTGCACACCTTTTCCCGCAATGAGTTCAGACCCGAATATGATCCCGAATCTCACTGTTGCTAGTGAGGAGGAACGACTGAAAGAACAAGAAAGGTTTCCGCAGGAAGCGTTGCTGAAACCCGCAATGCACAGAAGCGGTGACCCTGCCGCAGTAAGTCCATGCTTCTCCCTGCCAGGGGCAGAGTAAGGGTAGCCAAAGAGAATTTACAGGAGATGACAAGGAGAGCTTAAGGTGTAAGCAAGACTTTTCCTTGTTCTTAATCTTCTGTTCTACAGACTTGAAAAACTGGAAAAACTGGAAAAAGTAGGTTAGCTTTTTGTTTAAATCAGGATATTTTTTCCATTACTGCAACATCATGTGTTCTGCAGCTTTAATTGATACTGTTTCCAGAGCTACTTGTAGGACCAGATTAGTTTCCACCTCCTATGTAATGATACTGAGAGTTGCACTGGGTGAGACTATTTTTTCACCGTAAGAATATAATTTTCATGTTTCAGGGCAAAAACTGGGATTAGAAAGAAATGTAGGCAGATTTATACATCCTTGTCTATATGGGGGGTTTTGTGTGTTCGTCTGAAACATGTACTGATGTGATACTAGATTAGATGGCCCATGTTTCTGCTGCATTACGATTATGGGACACCATTTCTGACAGCCTTATCGTCAGCAAAATCAGTGACCAGATGTAATTCCACTGGGTTTTCTTGCTGCTGTTGTTGTTTTGGCCAAAGTGATTCATAGAATGAATCATCATAGCTCTTGCTAGATTATTTTTAATGTTTATTGCCCCCCAATATAGAAAGGCAAAGGGACTTGCAACAATCCACAGAAATTCCTTGCTAAGTAATAATGGAATTTAAATGTGACTTTTATAAGTCTGTGTACAAAATTTCCTAGAGTCATAGGGAAGCAAAGAGAGTGAGTTACAAAAACACTTCAGACAAGTAGGTATTATTGTACAATTCCTTTTATGGATAATTTCCCTTGCTCGTTACTATCAGAAACAATGACCATCAACAAGTTTCTCTGACAAACATTTCGGTTTCTTTTCCCCTCTTAGGTTATTGTGGTTCCCTCGTCATTGAGGATGAAGAGTCTCCAATTGGAATAACCATAGATGACACGAAACCTGATGGATCTTTCCCTGCCATTATGGGGTTAGGAGCTTCTAGCCCATACTTACAGATGTGTATTTCTTTTTGTATGAAGGAGTAGGAGAAGGAGGGAGAGGGGAAATGGCCAGGTTACATCAGGGGTGCCCGCTCCCACAGTCCTCGTAGTTTGAGGAGAGCACTTCTGACAAGTCTCTTGTGCTTCTCTAGTTCGTATAAGCTTTTAGGAGAAGCTTCTGCTACAAATAGCCTGATACAAAGGAGATGGCTGGGAAGGAGTTGCTGAATTCAGCTGTAGTTTATTTTAAGCATTCAGTTAATGGTTTTTTTTTTTTGCTGTGGAGTAGATTTAGAAATAAATCCCTTTCTTACCTAGCTTTGTGAACCCGTGTTCGGCTTATGTTGGGCCTTGCATTTAGCTCCTGGGCCAAAACGAAAATCCAGTTGTCCAAGAAATCCTCGTTTGCCTCCTCTTCCCATTGATCTGAGGCGGGACAACAAGCATCAGCTGGTGGTTGAGCAGGGCAGCAGCTGTGCAGTGAAGAAATCAGGATTCTGAAGAAACTGCCAAGTAAAAAAGTTAGAGTTGGACAAACAGATGGGAAAATATGTAAAAGCATTGACTGGCTTTTAAAATGGGTTAAGCCAATATGAAAAAACAATATCTACAAATGTTTCCACTGTAATCTGAGGTGAGACTGACAAAAAAAGGCCAATATAAATGTCAAGCAACTACTCCTTAAGTATCTGGCAAGGAAAGCTTGCCACTTCTACTGAGCTACACATGTTTATGGGCATGTCCAAGGCTTAAAAACTTCCGTGACCTGAGAGCAATAAGCTGCCTCCAAACCCCATATGGCAAACAGTTTCCTGCTTTCTCCTTGTGGATTTATGCAACTTTCTAAAACAGCACAGGAACATACTTCATCCCCCAGGTATCTCCACTAAGGTCAGCTGACCTAATCACCAAATCTGTTTCCTTCAAGCTAAATAAATATTAATGCCAGTTCTTACAGGACTGGTCCGTGACACTGTGTGTTGCTTGTCGGGGCAGCAGGCTCCCGTCGCTTATTACCACCTAATGACACAGGCAGTGGTATGGCCAGCTGTCTTCGAGACTTCAAAAGCTCAAGAAAACTTAGGGTCTCAGTCCTTTTGGATAAGACTTAGGTATAAAAGGGTTGGCAGTGCAGGCTAATTTGCTGGACACTGTTGTCTCTCTGCCCACTTTGGGTATTACTTTGCTTTCCCTTGTCAGTGGGGATGGAGAGTTCATTCCCACAGAGCAAAATGAGGCCTGTGCTGGCAGCTTTGAAAACACACTTGCAGTCTGCAACTTTCTCATCTGGTAGCTGCCAGGCAGTCCTCTGCGCCTGCCCCTGGGAATGCCTGCTCTCCCTTTCAATTAACTCCACGGGGTGCCCTGCACAGGCCTTCTCACCTGTGTGACTTGTAATTATTAAGTGATGAGGTATGATGATAAAATGTCAAGCCCATTACGTACCGGTAAAGTGCTTTGCTTGTCTTTTTTTTAGAGTAATTTCAAGCAAGAGCTTGCGAATCAGCCGGGGTGCTGACACTGCATGATATTTATATGCCATATTTTTCTTTTCAGTTTCATCCTTACCAGAAAGGCTGTTAAACTGGCCCATCTCAGTAAGGAAGAGAGGTAAGAGTTCAGAAACTGTAAATGTTTCAGAAGTCAGTCAGTTCTCTGGGATGCTTCCCCACAGAAATGTGTGTGAAAACGTGTGTGCATCTGCACGTATACACATGCTCAGTGCAACTACCAGTACTAGAAACTGGGGCAAAAATTGAGCTTTTGGCACAAACAAGCCAAGACATTAATAGTAATATCCATCCAGTTATGGATATTTCTCAGTTTCCAAGTCCTGCCCACTCTTCCATGTTATGACTTATCAGCTCTGTATTTCTGTGTGAACTGAGAAGATTTTTTTCCAAAGACGTTTCCTGACTGCATCCTCACTGAATGATGCTCCACCCCAGGGATAGAGGGAGCTGACATACGTAGTTTTGGGTGTCCTTCGCGTTCAGACTGAGTGACAAAATTTTTAAACCTCCGTGTTTACAACAGTATGGTTCCTTCATTAGTCTGTGAAATGAACAAACGGTACTTTCTAAATGCGATTTTTGGTACACATGCGAGGAGTTCTACTTAGGAACGTGAGTAGTATTCTCCAGCTGATATTTTGTTCTTAGCTATAGTAAATCTGTAGGGATCTCATTGATTTATATCGCTTCTCTTCTGGTCTTACACCAGTGAATGTGAGAATGAATTGGTTCTGCATCCTAAAATAACTGTACAAAGATCTATTTTTTTAGGGCTCATTGCCAAAATCAACCTACATTTCCCATTCCCTGGGTCCATTTTGGATGTCACATTTAGGCATCAGCATTTGAAATATGTATGTTAGGATAAGAACTTGAAATCAGACGCAAAAACAAAGCCAAACCCAACTTTCTTTCCAATGTATTCCAATAAATGTGATTATTTTTTTTAAGAGCAATAACCAAGAGGGTTTTTTCCACCGTTTTTTTTTTTCTGACTCTGATTTTATTTTCATCTAGGAAGAAGAAGATCTGTGAGGCATATGCCAAGGCAATGGGGATGGAAGAGGCTTTACATGTAAGAAATTAGTGCCTGTTTTCACCTCTGTTGTACAGATGTTGTACATCTGGAGGATGAAGCCAAAATTCCTGCTACCTAAAATTGCATGTTGTGCCATACAATCTGTACTCTCAAGGGAAGGACAGCAGCATCTAGTACAGGAAGAAAAGAGCTGCCAGTCTCACTCTTTACAAGAAAAGAGAAGGCAGTGTATGCTTTTATTTGTCCTGTCATTTCCCCATGGGAGGCTAGTGCTTCTGTAAAACTGCAAAGATGTGTTTTGTGCGGATGAATGACATTAGCCAGGTGACACGGCATTCCTTTGACACATATCCTTAGCCTGTTTTTCCCCTTCTTCAAAGGAAATCGGTTTTTTATTTCCAGTTTCTCTGCCACTGTTTCACTCTCTAATATTTGCTAATTCTTGCAGCCTGTGCATTATGAAGAAAAGAACTGGAGCATGGAGCAATATTCAGGGGGTTGTTACACAGCCTACTTCCCACCAGGCATAATGTATTCTTACGGAAGGTAAAACAGAGAATGCTTTACTTTCTAATTTACATTTCTTAGCTCGTGTACAGTGATATACCTTATGCAACAAACTTACGGCATATGTAGCATATTGGGGGAACTCCAACCCTCTTTCTGTTCCCTTGCTCCCCAGCTAACGAGGATCTTGCTATTGACTTTAGTAAGAGCAGAGTTTCTTTTGTGACTTTCAACAAAATAAATGCATAGTCACAAAGGGACCTGCTAGAGACAGGAAACCTTTCCCCACAAGGTTACTTACAGTATTCGTTGCTACGCAGTATTTGCAGTAGATCCCTTTAAGGCTTTCTAAGACCTTGAGGGCACATATCTTGAACAGATGAAGAGTCTCCACTGACTGCTTAGGAGGAGCGCCGGGTTCTGGTGAAGCCCATTGAGTCACATCACAAGGGGAAGACACAAAACCCTTACATGAAACCTCATTCGCTCCTCCCACTCAGCAAAGCCTCCCATATCCTCCCCACGCAGAATTGCTACATTCCTAAAGGCAAGTATTAGATAATACTGATTAATACTTGGTATATCACTGAAAAGCGTGTGGAAGGCACGGTTCAGCACATAATAGGAACAACCAGACAAATCTTGTATCTGTAGCCAAAGACCAGACAAACCGTGTGGCACATTGCAGCGTGAGCTCCTTAGCGTGTCCATCACGGAGTTACACCCTGCCTCTGTGCCAAGATGCGAGTGGGAAGAAGCCATCCCGTGCCCAGCCTCTGCAGTTGTAATTTATCTGAACACTTGGTAGTGATGGGTGAGGCCTCTGACCTGGGGAAGCTCGTGTCAGGCAGACAGGGAAAACCTAATTGGGGTTAGATGGGAGCCCTTAGAGGAAGCAAATCTCTCTATGGGAAAGGGAGCTTATTACCTATGGCTGGGTTGACCGGGATGTTTGTGCAGCTTGGCACGGCTGAAGGGCTGGCTTATATGACCTTACGGGGCAAATACAACTCTCTGAATGCTGAGGCCTTCAGCTGCTGTCCTCTTTTGGCAGGACCTGCAGCCAGGCAAGTCCAGCCTCCAAACAGAAGCTGGTATTAGTGACCCATCACTGCAAAAACATCATTCACGTCCCATTGTAATGGCAGGATAACAACAAAGCTGCCATGCAGAAGACATAAATCTGTCAGCTGCCACGCATTTTTGGAGGCTGTTAGGATTATCCCTTATCCCAGCACTAAAATAAGGCTCCTATTATTTTGCACAGAAACTGGGCACGCTGATTTATGCCTTAGATTTTTTTCTTTCCCAGATCTCGAGTTTTGTGTACAGAAGCAAGTAGGTGGTCATGCAGAGACAGCTTAGTGCACCATGCTCTCCAGCCCAGGTCTGCAGGAATTCTGAAGAACTGAAGTTGAGCACTCCATCAAAGCCCATAAATTGCTTTTAGAAGGATCATCACCTTGCTGCTACTTGTCATCTGACATTCTCCATTTGTTTTGAAGGATCATTCGCCAGCCTGTTGACAGAATCTACTTTGCTGGCACGGAGACAGCTACCCAATGGAGTGGATACATGGAGGGGGCCGTACAGGCAGGAGAGAGAGCAGCCAGAGAGGTACAGACTGTTGGTTTGCTTTCAGCATCTCTAGCGGAAGGTTAAAAAGGATTAAGTACAGCTTGGAGGCTCTGATTTTGTGCATCACACTCTGTAGTTGTGCAGATGGGAAAGAATCCCAGAAAAGGATGTGAACCAAAGCCTTTTTTTTTTTTTTAACTTTACTAAGTTTGTTATTGAATAACATGAAGCCAAGAATCTTACCCAAATCAGAACATTACACAGTGTGTTGCTGCACTGGAGACTTAAAACGAAGCTCATGTCTAGATGCCTCATGTCTAGAGGAAAAAACTCTCCAACCTGATGCTGCCCTTAGATATACTACCTCAATTTCTAACAAATTAAACACTGTATGTTTTAAAAGTAATTTAAGTCATTACAAATGCTTACAGCCATTTCCTGTGTAGCAATCTGGAAATCTGAGCATTGTTCTCATTTTTCATCTATCCCTTCTGCTTCTCCTTTTATGAGAGAGTACCATTAGCTCAGCTTTATGAATTCACAATGGGCAGCTCTGATAATGTCTAAATCTCCTCAGAATGACACTCACTGGGCTGGGTTCCCAGTCACAGTGAGATCCCTTTACAACAGTCTGGAGGGAGGGAAAAAAAACATTAAAGGGCGTACGTTACAGTTACAACTGCTGTATGACAGAGCCATGGAGCTGTTATTTAAGGGAAAATCAGCCCTTTGCTTCCATTTGAGAGAAAGTCGTATTCACCTTATAATCCTCATCACTTGCTGTTTCAAGTCACCTAATTTCTCTTTTCTCCATGACCGTGAGCAGTAGTTACAGAGACGGTTCGCTGTCTCTTCTGGAGACATTCATTTGCCACTGAGAACGTCCATGATTATTAACATCAGTTTATTCTCAAGAAAAATCCTCTAAGAGCTTTGTACTGCCTGAATAGCCAAGAGATAACTTCATAATTGTGTACTTGGAGAGCCCCAGAGTTGTATCTCTCCTCTTTCTAGTTGGTGATCCAAGCAGCATCACTTCTAACAGGCTTTGAGTCCCAAGCGTGTGGCAGTAACCTCACCTTGCTATTTCTCAAACAGTCATGTGAAAAAGCATTTTTACTTGTACTCAGGAAAAAATTTTAAGTAAACATCTGGAGAAGCTGTAGTTCGTGTGGATTTCTGAGTGAAGTCCTGCTTTTTACAAATGACTCTGTGAAACTGTCCTTTTATCCTTAAAACACTGATTAGGCCCACAATGGTTTGATGACCAGCTATCATATAGTTACACAAACAACCAAAACTGCTTCCTTCTTCTCTCTTTGCTGATATAAACAGAGAAACCACTATACAATTTCTGGTTCAAAGCACTTTCAGCTAGTCATAGTTATGCCTTTTATCAACGTCACTTTGCTCTGATTTGCTCTGCTTTTCCAAAACTGAAAGTAGTGTGGGTTTTCATTTCTTCTCGCGTGGTACAAATATTTTTTTTCTTCTAGATATTGCATAGTATGGGGAGGATCTCAGAGAATGAAATTTGGATGCCAGAGCCAGAGTCAAAGGTAAGCCAGACTGTCTCGTTGTCACCCAGTCAGGTGTGCACCCCTCAGGCTGCGGTCCCTGCTTCATCGAGGTTTCGGTTACCTCACATGCATCATCCTTTTTTTGACTCATCCAAGGACTGTTGTTACCCCTGTCTGAGGGGTGGATGGCCAAGACCCAGGGACAAGGATCTCAGAGCCCGGGGGACCGCAAAATGCGGGAAATCAGCCTAGTTCTGCTCAGTCCTAGGCCATGGTTTTAAGCCAAATATAACCTCCTTCCAGTCACAAGTCACTCCAGCTTTCCTGTCCCACGGATGACAGAAAATATGCATTTGACAGCCCTGACCCTCCTTCCCCGCCCCGCGACCTGGTCCTTGGGAAAAACCTGTGATCTGCCCAGCCTAGCAGGGGACGTTTGCCTCGTCCCTGCTCCCGCAGTGAGGGAGACCCTGCTGTGGTACCATCTCCTCTCTCCCGCAGGATGTCCCAGCCCGACCGTTCACCACCAGCTTCTGGGAGAGGAACCTGCCGTCCGTGCCGGGACTGCTGTGCCTGCTTAGCTCCACCGTGTGTTTCACCTCTGTGGCTGCGGTGGGGCTGTTTGCCTATAAAAAGGGACTACTAATTAGAAACTAGTGGGGACCACACGTCCTGTGGAAGACACGTACTCCCTCCTCTTCCCTTTTACCAGATGAGTGTTATTTTTGGAGAGAAGTGGCATGGACAGCTGGAAAGGGCAAAAGTTGTTCTCCTTGTGATTTTTCTTTTTAGTACCATAATTAATGCATCAAATCTACTGCAGTTGCTACCAGCTAAAGAGAAATAAATCAATTGTGGGGGTGTTTTTCAAATTTGCCTTTTCCTGTCCATTTGTTTTGATGGGACATGATAATATCGATGTTATATTCCTAATACAGGCAAGGCAAAATGCAGTCACACCTTTCCTGAAAGGCAGAGAGACCTTGAAGAATGCATTCATTTCCACTTGCTGCTTTATTTTTTACCAGATGAGATAATAAATACCCTTATGTATTCACCTCGGTTAGCGGCTCAGAATATCTGAGACTATTCCCGTAACATCCCCGCTGCACAGAAGAGATTAGCATGCCAATCAGACATAGAATTGCCAAATTAATTTTCAAATGCATTTGATTAATTATTAATCATCGCAACATGAAACTGAACCGCGAGCTGGTTGAAAAGCGGTAATTAGCACGAAGCAGCTCGCTAAACGGTGAGAGAGGAAGCCCGAGTGGACTTTATTCTGCCCGCTACCCAGCAAACATCTGCGCTTATCTGTTCTGCAGGGTACCCGCATCGCTGCGGCACGGCCACAGCTACGGCGCGGCTCTCGGTTGCTTCCTGGCCCGAGAGCATCCAATCCAACCGAGCCGTTCACTGTTAAAGCGGAGTGAAAGGAATTAGCAAAGTTAAAGCCCCTCCAACTTGCAGCAGGTGCTGGCTGTTATTTTCCGAATGGCAGCAGCTTCCTGGCTCCCTGTCAATTCCTCGTTTTGCTCGTAATCTGTACCGCCTTCTTCCAATAAGGAGAAATATATTTGGGGCTTGAATTACTGCCTTGTAAATTACAGTAATTGGATGCATCTGCCTGTTCCGCTGTTATTATGTACATGATACACTTAAAATAATCACTTTAGTGTTTAACTGAAGTCTGGAATATATGTTTCACAACGTACCATCATTATGCGGTCTTTTTGCCATGAAATGTGAGCGTTGTATGTGTCCATGAACTCAACTGTCATTCAACATGGGTAAAATGTGCCTTGCAGTAGCCCTGCAACCTTGGTAAGAGGAGCTCTTCTATAAACTTTTCTTCAGATTCTTTCTCGTGTTGTTTTTTTCTGAGTTTTTGGAAGGTGGTGTTCCTCTAGTGCATTAAATCACTCGGCACATCACATGCAGCAGCCACCAAATCCTTCCCCTGCTTGATATGATCCAGGTCTATATGCCAACAGAAATATCTGCCTACCTAAGATGACTTCACTCCTGGCCTCTGCTTCAACCACATTCATGTGTCCTCTTGTTTTTTTCTACAAAAGCCTTGTACACACCGTGAGTGCAGACCAATCTCAGCTGAGGTGCTGGTGGGTTCCAACCCAGAAGCTGTTTCCAGAGGGAAGGGATGCTTCAGGTGGCCCCTTGTCATCGGATGCGAGCAGGTGCCCACGGTGCCGGTGTTAAGCACCGCACAGAAAAGGTTGTGCAGACAGTACATGTCCCCTGAGCTACTTTGTTCATTGTTTGCAGGCATTCTGTGCGAGGATCAGCCAGCCGCTACCGGTTTCTCTGGGGGTAAAAAAAGCATGAACAGATTATTTATAAGACTATCTACATTTCCAGCTTCGGCTGTCCCGTCTACCTTGAACTTACACATGCACTTCGGGCTACACACGCTAGAGAGAATAGTCTCAGTAGGAAGCAGCAATGTTGAATTTTGAACACACTAAACTGTAATATTAAATGCTTGTTTAAAGGATTTTTGACAGGTCGTTTGACAGGTTGGTTTTGCATCCACTGTAGGAACATTTTAAAGGGCGGAAAAATGACTAACGTGAATTACTGTTCTCCCCGGCTCCAGCCGTTACTGACAAGGATTCCTGTGCTCCAGGACTACCCCTGCATGCAGCCTGGCACAGCCCCAGTGCCCGCCCCAGGGCTCGGGGAGGGAGCGCAGGCTCGCTCCTGACAAGCCTTTTGTGGTGTGCAAAGGTTCTGCACCGTTACATGCTTCCCCCCAGGGGGATATTTCCACCACCTGAAAAGCACTATCTGTATCTGTTCAAAAATATTCATCCATACGCGTATTTGTGGCAATTAGAGCCATTCATTACTTTCCCGACTTTAAGCTTGACATCTGAATTTCACAGCTTTTGTGTGCGCGTGCAAAAGGGACCCCAAATCATCTGGAATACACCCATGAGCCGACACCATCCAGCTTGGCTTTTCACCTTATCCACGATAAGGTGGATCACTCGATTTGGCTGAGCGAGTTTCAAACTGTTAAGCAGGGCCAGGTACTACAACGTTCCCCGCTTCACAGGGAAAAAGCACGTCTCGCTGCTGTGGGAGTGGTAAGCGGCAAAATGAAATGAGAGAGGTTGATTAAAATTGGCATTTGTGAAACTCCTGCAGCTCCCAGGCACCACGCTGCTGCAGCGAAAGGGCAGCATTTGTCAGAGATTATAGACCAGTTTCCATCCTGCTTTAATGCCCTTTCTGACAATCAGAACAATTTCCCTGTTTAAACATTAAACATTTAGCTTAAATATTAAACAGCCAGGCATCTTTCTTAAACCAATTTTGAAACGGAATGGGACTGAGTTTATCACCGCTGACAACTCTCCAAGTGAGCTGCTGCTGTTATTAAAACCATGAGGCTGAAGCACCGTGGAAACGCCTCTTTCTTCTGGGGACCGAGTGGAGTCCTCACGCAGGCCGTGGGGTGGGAAAGCCTTTGGTGACCTTCCCTAACCAGGGGCGCTCAGCGTCCCAGTTTTTGGAGGAAGAACCTCCTTGGCGGAAGGAGGGAGATGCTCCGTCCTCCTAAAGTAAGGGGTGAGACAGGAGAGGCCAAGGTCCGCGCCAAGTCCATGAGCACCAGGGTGGGAACTGAATGGCCTGGGAAAACGGGAAAGCCTCAGGTGAAAAGGCTGCTGTTTGGTGCTTGGGAATAAAGCCAAGACCAGAGCGAGCACTGGCAGAAGGAGCAGCAGAGGGGAAAGAGAGAAAAATAATTTAAAAAGTACACTAATCCTCTGTACTAGCAGTGAAATAAGAAGCGCCACAGAGCAGATAGTTCAGGCGGTGCGAAATAAGCAAGCGGAGACGGTACATGTGAGAGAACCTGCCTGTTTTTTAATTAAATTGCAGGTTTTGCTTACAGATACCACAGCAGATGTGCCCCAGCCCCTGACAGCATGTCACATAATTAGCCTTTCAACACCTCTGAGAGCCACCAGAAATTGGCACAGAAAAATACTCCTGTGAGACTCTTGTGCTTCCCACCTCCTTCTTGCCCTGCTCCCCTCGGCTGCCGCTCCTGCCTGTGCAGGGCGGCACGGCTGCCCCCTCCCCGCTGCCATCAACCAGCCCCGTGGGGAAGGAGACCTTGAAACAGGGCAGGCTGCTGGGCCACCAGGAGCTGGGTGGGCAGGAGGTGCAGGAGGGGAGCTGCTGTCTGGCTTTTTTTGCGTCATTGGTCCAGCAAGGCTTTCCTTCCTTCATCATCCACCCATCATGCAACCTCCAAAATGCCCAGTGTGGGAACTGACAACCTGAACCCCTCTGGTTGCAAACCTACTGTATGAGAGGTCTGGGAAGGGGCCACCATCACGAGGATGAAGCGCCCGGTGGCAGGGGCTGCATGCTTTGGTGCAGTGAACGTGAACCTCCCCCAGGTCAGGCAGCGTCCCTCCAGCCATGCCCCTCAGCTGGGGCAAAGGGGAGGTATGGCCAGACTCACCTGGGTGACAAAGGTCCATCCAGACTCAAATCCACCCTGGGCAAGGAAGTGGTTCCAGCCTGTGCTTGGTCTCTTCAATAGTCATTCACCAGCAATACTTTCCAGTCCATGTTTGATCCAGCCCCCAGCTTCATGCTTGATCTTTTTGCCCAGGATCAAACATTCCGCCAGCCACTGGCACAAATTACCATTATATATTTGAATGAAAATACCACCCAGGGGGATGTGCCAAGGTAGCACAGTCTGATGGGCCAGAACATGCAGGTTTCCCACCAGTCGGTTCCCACATCCCATTGACCAAGTTCTGCTGCCTGACAGCAGGAGCTTTCCCTGGCCAGAAACCACGCCGGGAACAAGCTGGGGCCTGGTCTGATGTTCTCTGCACAGAGGTCAGCTCCCAGTTCCTGACAGCAGCATCAGGACACAGAAAAATGGACAAATCCAGAGAGTAGTCTTCTCTGGAAACATTATTTTAGTTGGTTCTTTTCCTTTTGGGTTGTTTCTCTTCCAGGGAGCAGTTGGAAACAAACAATTTTGTTATGTAAATGGTCCCTGCAACAGTTGCTTTCCACACACACAGCGAGAAAGCAAATTTCATCTTGGTGAAAATCCAGAAGGGGAAATTAAATGTGCTCTTTGTTAGTGAACTGTAACTTTTCTCACTCAGCTCCTGTGCTTGGCAATCAGTGTTTCAGGCTCTGGTTGCAATTCCTGTTCTGCTCTTTATTTGTAGTGCTTGGCTTACCAGTTTCTGTTCTCTATTTCTTGCTCTCTTTGGTGTTGCTTTTTTGTTTGTTTGTTTTTTGGGTTTTTTTTGACTCATCTTACGTAGCAGAGAGAATAACCCAGGACACAAAGGAGGAGCAGGGAGAAAAAGTTTCGCAAGTGAGCGTGCATTCCTTATGAGAGGGAAAGTTTAGCAGAGCGGTGCTGGTCACTTGCTGGGTGCCAGAGGAGTCAGCAGCGCCTCCGAGCTGCCCCTCTCCTCTTCCAGGGGTCCCAGGAGACGTGATGTACCCCAGCCTACACCCATGAACCGCTCAGACAGGGGTGGGAGTTTGCAGTGCCTGTGACCTTGCCAAGCACATGACGGTGTAAGGCAGAGGTCCTTTGCCATCTCTACCTGCCCACAGTTACTCTTTCTCTATGAAATATAACCGTGAGCTCTGCTGCCACTTACAGTACAAGAAGACAGCTTCCACTCGAGATGGTGTAGAAAATGAAGCAAAGGATGTAATTACCGCTTGTTTTGGCATTTGGACTTTCACGGCCAGACCGTCCACTTGAAAACTCCTTGGATTATAGCCTGAGCACCATCATTTTCATTAAGACGATGGTTAAATCCAGGATGTCCAGCTGAATTCCAAAAGGCAGAGCCTAGCACTGGGGGGGGGTGGGACAGGGACATGGGAACACACACACTCTACTGTGAGTAGACCCCAGCTGCAGACAGCTGTGCTGAAGCGTGGCCAGCCGCCCAGCTGCTGCACAGCAGCATGGCACCGCGGGGCTCACGGCTGAAATAAAGGCTGCCATCTTCTGGCTACACAATAGCAGTATTTTATCACCTCGCAAACAAAAACGTGGCAAAAGCTCAACACTTTGATTCGCAGAAAGGTCTCCGTGGGTATTTCTGCACCGGTGCTTACTCTTCCTGTCGAGTACCCAAAATATCAAACTCTGGAATGGAAACACACTGAAGGGAAGGGATGCAAGTCCCTGGCATCAAGCCCCAGTTCTCACCATCTCCAAGCTCCGATATGCCACATTGGAGGAAGCAGAGAAAGGCAGGCGCCATCCCTGCAGCCTCTCCTTCCTGGCATTAGCTGGTCCCTGGCAAAAATCAGGGCAACGACATGGCTGCGGCACCACCACTCTGCCGCCACGGCAAGACTTCCTCTGAAGGGTGGCTGAAGTCCTTTCTGCTGCTTGGCAGCATGAAGGAGCTGGGAGAAAAGTGTGAGCACAGACCCTAAACGCACCTGAACGCTCCCCTCCTCTGGCAAGGGGTTTTCTTTGGGGACAGTTTGCTTTAAGGGTATAGACAGAGGTGTTGACTCAAATACGCAGCCTCTGAAAAAGCACTCCGGCCAAGCTCCGGCTCATAAAAAAAATGATTGGGAAATAACATAGTTTCTAATTTAGTTTAATATTCTCATTCCACTTTGGCCTGAATTGGCAAGTGGGGGCTGGAATAACATCTCCCCTTGATTTTGATTAAGTGAAAGCATGCATTTCAATTGTTTAAGATAATGACTGCACAGCCCAATGGGACATCTCACTGCCTCAGACCTGGAATAGAAGTTTCCACATCTGAAATTATAATGTAATTTCTGCTAAATGCAACACTGCTGTGCAAAGTGTTTTCTTACAACTTGGAGCATATGCAAATTGGGAGCGAACAGCCTGAGAGCTGACAAGGATGCCTCGGTGCATTATTAATACACTTCCTTTTGTCCCCTCCTTCCCATGCAAGCGTTACAGCGTATTCGAGTGCAGCGTTGACTCCCATTAGACAGCGGTGCAGGCGGGAACCCAGCCATTTGACAAACCCAATCAGCCAAAGGCTGGTGTTTCTGCTGGGTACCGCTTCCTCGAGCGCTTCTTCAACAAGTCTCTGCTGCTGCAGGGAAACGGCACTCGATGAGACGCCCCTCAAAGTTACTACTGGCGTTCAACGACTTTATGCCCTAGGGTAGATGAGGCTGGGCTCTATGTGCTCAGAGCCTTTCTGCTGCAGGTCAGACGAACGGATTGCTGGGCTTTTTTCCCCCCCTCAAAGTTGCGGGAATGCAGGGAGGGAGTCTACAGAGCCTGTAGAAGCCAGAGTAAATGGAGCTGGATAGATACTGATTATTTTGTTAGGGCTGTTCCGCTAAGGAGGGGTTGTAAAAATTGCTAACAGAAAACGCCCTGTGCACATAGCAAAAACCAGCCCTGGGTGAAAGCTAATAACCCTTTACTTCTAAACTAGAAAAGGTATCCCTCACACTCTGTCAAAACACAAAGGGAGACTGTCTTTGACCTACAATGGACATGAAACCTCAGAACAACTTGGTTTGCCTCTTTCAGCAAGGCCAGGAAGAATGGAAAACTGGGATGAGCCAGCACGGCCCTAGGTAAAGACCCAGCGGACAAGACTCTTAGCGTGTGTTTCACAGCTTATCACAGCTATTTAAAATTAATTTTTGACCTTTTTCTAGCCTAGCTTCAGAATAGCTTATTGCTACTGACTGTCCTAATCATGCAAACTAAAATCAACTTACAAACCCTCTTACTCAGGTGTATTTTTTTACAGCTTAACTTGGCACTCAGCTGCTAACCGAAGGGTTTTCTAGTAAACACCACTAAATAACACTAATATTCTAACTGACTAGAGTATCATGCCTTTGTTTTTATTTCCAATTACCAACAAAATCATTGTGTAGCCTGCCTGTGTAAAGGACAGCTATGTACTAGCACACCACATGTGCAGCTGCCTATTAACATCCAATTTATTAATTTGCTTCACATTAGATTCACAGGGCCTGCATTATCCCTGTTTGCATTTCTCCAAAGCTAAATATCCCAAGGAAGCATTTAAGTACCTAATTGCCATCAGCAGTTGGTGGGAGGTAGAAGCTGCGTAGTTTGGTATCCAAAGAACACCTGTGCCACCTGCACAGGGCTTGTTTAGGACTCATGGCCTCTGGAAGAACATGCTGCCTTTCGGAGCAGCAGCTGGAGGCTGGACAAGGTGCCCTCGGATGTCTGAAAGGCACAAGGCAACTGTGTTTTTGTTCATGAATTGCTCTCTTGGTCAGTAAATATCCTGTGTTCTTCAAAAACATCTAACCTTGTAATTAATATCTTTGCAGAGCAAGCGAAACACATGCATTACATTCAAAATCTCTTCTCCTAACCTGAGTTCATCCCATGGATTTGAAGCACATAACTGAGATACCAAAGTTAGAAACCCCATCTATTTAGGTATCCTCCTACATGGAGAGTGAGAGAGAAGGAGGTGTCCATAGGACTCCTCCAGTCCTGCATGGGCTGAACCATCAGGCGAAGAGCCCCTCTCTCCCCGCACGGAGGAGGACCAGCCAGACAACAACTGTGTCTTGGGAGCCCTGTTGATGGAAGCACGTCCAACAAGGTGGCAAAAACTTGGACATTAATGCATTGGTCTAAATTAAACAGAAAGCCTCCACCCGTTTACAGTAGATACCAAACTGTGTCTTGGTTCTGTACAACCCAAGGCCTGTTTTGCCTTTCGTTCTTGGATGTTTTTTTTCTGAGGCTACTCTACAGGCCCAAGGGGAATTTATGCTGCCATGAGCCAGAAGGCAAAACTCGTCAGTCCCTCAAACATTTTGGGATTTGCTTCAGATAAGTAGACTGGTATAATTATCCAGGGGAGAGGGGAAAATGATCTTCAGTTCTCCTGCTAGAAGTGAGTTTGGTATGATTTAGCCAAATCATTTGCAAATACGTCCTATCCTCTCCTAAACAATGAGTGGGATTTCTAATTGGTTTCTCAGGAAATCATGTTAGCATCTTCTATAGATGTTACACAAAACATATTCTTCCTGTGTTAATCTGTCTAAATTAATTTTCCGTACACTGGACTGCTGGAAATACCGAAGTGCCCCCTGGCTGACTTAGTGTCTTTGACAGGCACACGGAAAGCTTTTAAAATAAATTAATAAATACTACTACTACCATCTCAGTACCTCCTCTGGGATGCCACAGGATATGTCTGAACACAGGGTTAAAGAGGTAGTTCACATCTGACTCAAGGCAGCAACATTTAAGAGTCATAACCATTTGAGAGCTGCTTTGAGGGCCTGTGAAATGCATTGCTGGTTCTGATATGTTTCTTGGGGGACGGATGCTTTATAGAGCATGCAAAGGATTAGTTGAGGATATTTGCTTTCATGGTATTTATGCCTCTTTATAACTTGTAAGTAATCCTGAAAGTTAAGCCTGTACAAATAGCACCGTATGCTTTTGACGTGTTTTTCACATGGATGGTTACGCTTTTTCCAGTATTGACAGACTACGTTTTTGTGAAACACAGATCCCTACCCAAGGCTGAATTTGTTCTTCAGATACATTATCTCTCTAGCACTGACACTGAGCTGCTGGATTAAATTAAACCAGTGATTTCTGTCTCTCTCTTCTTCCAGGTTTTTTATGTTTACACCATACAGTACTTGGTACAAGGTCTGTTTCTTCCCATGTTCAGCCACCCTTGACTCTTATGAGCAGCTATAAAGAGTGTCCCTGCCCATACGTGTTCTGGTAAAAAAGATGAGAGAGGTAGGTTCATGACAGGGACACTCCAAATCCACCTACAGCAATAAAAATTACTTCTTAAGCGTAAGACAGTAGGCCGCCTATATGTTAGGATGAATTATTACCAAATGTAGTTTGATTTTTTTGGTGTTTTTTGGGGGTGGGTTCTTTTTGGCTTTTTCAGAGTTTGTTGGTTTGGTTTTTCTTTTTATCCTCTCCCTCTTTACAGAGCTTTCTTTACTGAGAAAAGCTGAATATACCTCACTGGCTTCAGTATGAAATGCAAAATGTTGTGTTACTAAGTGATATGCACCATCACAACCAAGTCAAAAGGGGCTTCCACAAAAGAAAAGCCTCAAACAGTAAATGTGACATGACAATATTTATTGATTCTAATTAAGGTTAAAAAAAGTTCACAGCTGTCAGATAAAAATATCTGCAGAGCCTATTGAAAAAGGAACTTAAGAAGGAAACCAAGGGAGACAGTCACCACAGAGGCACTTGAGAAAATGCTACAGTTATAAAAGGCACAAATTCATCACACACAGAGCATATATATTCCTGCAAAGTGAAGTCACTCTTTTTTTTCCAAAACACAGAGGCAGGCACCACTGAACACTGACCTGTACATGACCAGAGAGGACACGCTATAAGCAGCAGTCTATGACAACGCCTAAACGACTTGACTGTAGAGATATTTTGAAAGCAAGAGTGCTTTGGCCATCTCGTTTTTATCTCTATCGAAGAACAGATTGCAAGATTAAGGTGGTGGAGATGGGAGAGGGAATGCTAGTCCATTTAAACACAGGTCAGGTTTATTTGGGAGCATTTGTAATCTGTGATTTAAGTGGTTTTGCTTCTTGTCTGAGAGCAGTGGCAGATCTGTTGCCATTTACTACTGGCTCCCTTTTGCATCCAAATAGTTTTGGAGGGAATACAATTCCTTCCTCCTCAAAAATATTTTTCTTTCATGTCTCAAAAAAAAAAAAATTTACATTTTCTGCACTTCTGTAAAGTCTACCTCAGTGAAACAATAGTCCCACTAAGGTCACAAGAAGATTATTTTAGTACAAGTCCCTAGCTTCTCCTCCAGCCCTTGGGTTTCAGTGATGGACATGCTCAGACATATTCTTAACTGTCATTAATGTCTTTGTTGTATTGACAGCAGATGTGCTATTTGGAATCAAGATCTGCATTGAGAAAAAAAATGCACTAGTTAAAGGAAAGACAAGGGGCTGTCTCAGATTGCTCACTTCATTGTTATTGTTGAGTAGTGTATACAATTAGCTTTCAAGTACTTTGGTTAACATGGATTTTCATGCCATGACCCGACATCCTCTGCAATATACAGTTGCTATCAGAACAGTGTACAAGCAAATAAACCTCTTTTTTTTTTTTTTTTGCAAACTCTTAAGAGCCTTACAAAATATGCATGATAACACAAATCAGTTCATAAGAGACAAATACAATTATTTCCATGGTTGTTCCTATAATACATTTTACGAAGCTGGTAAACTGCTGGAACTTCCATGGTATCAGATTTCTCATCAAACATGTTAATAAATTAAGAATATAGCACAACTGGTTACCCGCTAAACCAGACTTCATTCCTCTCTTTGAAGGGTTGGCACGAAGGAAATTTAAAAACGTAAACCGGTGCTAACAGCTCCCTCTACCCGTGGGGAAACAACTTGATTCTCTACCTACATTTGTCAGTTTTCTCATCCCACTTGCATCCACATACACAAAGTGCCACATATTCCTTTTATGTGGAAGATGTTGAGAAACCAGCAGCAAATCCTTCTTTTTAATCCCATGGTGGTGATAAACTCCACAGCATAATCGCAGCAAGACACAGCTGTAAAGACAAAGAGCGCATTCCTAATGCTTTGGCAGTCTGGAAGGAAGTCGACAGAGATTTTCAAGTGCTAATACAGATGTTGCAATTCAGACGTCCCAGTTCTACCAGACTCAGCCAGAAATCACAGGGGATCCAAATTTAGTTTGAAATTTCAAGTCGCACCTACCTTTTAGTTGTGGCAGAATAAAACGAGGAATGCTTTGTGGTCGGTTTGTTTTTTTTTCCATTTTTGTTTCACTTTGAAACTAAGAATAAGAAAGATTTATAACTATATACACTTTTGTTTTAAATTTACCGATCCCATGAAAAGCTTCAGTTATGGTTCAGTTCGGTTCTAACTATACCGAACTTCTGTTTTCCTTCCTGATTTTCTGCCCCTGTGGCACACAACATTTTCTTATTAGTTTGGGAAAAACCTCTGCCAGATTCAGGAGCAAAGAAGAGAGAGATGCATTTTGGAAATGAATGAAACAAATTTATCCTCATTAGTCTCATGGATCTGCTCCCCTTTGGAGACCTGCAGAACACCTCTAGGGCAGAAGCAGGACTTGAATTCCAAACAGTTTTGGCAGAGAAATCATCTGCAAATGCAGCAGTTCTTAATATATTAAGTATGTATTCACCGTCTAGCACTTACAAATATTGGGCCAAGACTTTAAAAATGTCCTCCCAAATTTAGGTCCCTGTGTTTATTTCTGGCCTGAGAATTGTCTGAGTTGCAAAAGCTCTGAACTTGCACAGTTCCCATTCAGCTTTCTGTTTCTAATTCATTTAGTAAATAAATCACACAGAGACAAAGCCACGTAGAAGCACTCTGTGGCAGGCAAATGTCCCAGCCAATTAGTGCTCTATGGGATACAATGAGAAAGGCCATATGTACACTGCTGCACTGTTCTTCCGACTTAAAGATCTTTATGGCTGAAAAGTTCCCGTATGCATTTTAAGAGGCTGTTATGAGGATATTCATTTGTGATAAAATCCAAGCTGCCGCTACAAGAAGATCTTTAACTGGCACATCAAGTTAAAAAGAATGAAACCTACGGGCCAGAAACTTATGCACTGCTAACAAATATTACAGCTTTATAAGTAGTTCCATGGGACTATTTGGAGAATGAAGCACTACTCTGCACAAGCAAGATCAGATGCTATCCCAAAAAGTCTGCCTGAGACTGGTGATACAGTTCTTCCACCGTCTGCTCACACCAGTTGCTGAATATATCCTTATTACACTTCCCTCCATGGCTTTTTACTGCAATGTAATTTTTTTACATGCAAACCATCACAGGTTGAAGGGAGAAGTGCAGCAAAGGGGCTTAGGAAAATTCCAGACGTACAACTTTTCTCAAGCTTCATGGGCACCAAATCTTGTTCTCAGTTATACCTGTGAGTTCCTGTTTTCTGTCAGGCAGATGTAAAGCAGCAGATATACCTAGAACAAGGTACCGTGATAATGACAGGTAGGCACCTAAGGTTTTGGTAGCTGCATTGGGGTTGTTTTGTTTTGGTTTTTTTACATTGTTTGAAAGGTACCAAGCTAGGGAGGGCAGAAGCACTTCCATGTGATGATTCTATTCACGGTTCCCTTGGATTTCTCTATCATTTAGATCCTTGATTAGTTACCAAAGGTGCACAGTCAGTCCAACACAGCCCAGCAGGCAGAAGTGGAAGGGCTAATCCCATCAATACGGTTAGGAAAAACTGAAGCTCTGAACCAGTTAAGCTGTGTTCAGCATGAAGCAAGTGTTGGGTGGCAGTTAAGTTGGGGGTTTTTTTTTGTTTGTTTGTTTGTTTTTGGTTGGGTTTTTTGTTGTTGTTGTTTTTTTTTTTTTTAATGCTAATGCTACATCTTCAAGCCCATTGTGCCCTACCAGGCAAGAGACAGCCTCAAGGTATTCAAAGTATAAATTTGAGTAAATGAAAAAAAGCAAGGAGATAAGAAAAAAAAAATATGCAAAAGAGTTTTTTATGGATGGCTTCACAACTTCCTGGCATAGACAGAGGTTAATTTGTTCTCTTGCTATCTTGCAGCAACTTAGGGAGCTAAAAGAGGACCCTGGAGTCAAAGAGATGTCAGACAGGGTGAAAAAGGTTTGAAAGGCTGTGTCTGTACATTAGCTCAAGGTTCTCCATCCACCCTCAGGTCCAACAGCTTGATCAGCGACACTGCTGCACACATCGGCTATAGTCTGCAGCCCGCCAGTTTCCTAGGCAGAGGAGATCTGATCCCGCGCAGGGACGGACTCAACTGGGGCACACGGGCTCTGCTGGTCCAGGCAGTGTGAACGCAGCTGGGGAGCCTGAATTCAACCACGTTACCAAAGGCAGTAAAAGCATTGTCCTTTAACTCACTGTAGGACAAATATGCCGCTGGAAATGCTAACAACCTATTGGCCACACTTGCATAGTTCAGATGGATAAATTTAGACGCCCCACTTCAAAAGGCTGTCTGACTTGTCCCTTAGGTGCTGCCTGGGCTCTGGACATCTGGGTGAAAAATAAAAACACTAAAAAGACCCTCACCAGCAATTTGCATGAGCTAGTTAATTATTCTTGGATTTCTTTTGTCAGTCTACCACCCAGGAAGGCAGAAATCTTTTGTTTACAACTAGAGATGGAAATGCTTGTGAAGACTTGGAGTTCAGGGTCTGGTTCAGATGTAAGTGTAAAAACAACTTCAAATCTCATCAGAACAGGCTTCATAGAGGTATTTTGTCATTTCTGTTCTGAGATCTGGATAAAAACCTCGAGGTGATAACGCTTGGCAAGGTATCCCAGAAATTCAACAACAAAAAGATTACTGCTAGAAGCAGGCCCAGATTCAAGGTGTTCTTTTTCAACATCGATCTCCTTCCTTTATCCCTCCCCTCCAGCCTCGTCTCTCTACTGTTTTCTCCTCTTCCCCAGTCCTGTCTGATTTTGGAGATAGGGAAGTACATGCCAAAAAAAAAAAACTCTGAAAAAAAGGAAAAACGCTCAAGCGTGAGGCTTTGCTTTGGCACCTTTTTCAGTTTCGAACCAGAAGTCCCTTTCTGTAGGCAAATAATCCTGCTGCAGCCACAGAAGTGAAGAAAGTGGAAAATCCAATCAGCTTTAGCAGTCCCGGCACAGACGGCAAATTCCTCTCCCAGAAGGTTGTAGTGATGGGCAAAGCTGGAATATCCTGTGGGGAGAGCATCCATTATCAACATGACACCTCCACTGTGAGAGGCAGGATGTACATCAAGAGATTCTTGCAGCAGAAATAAATCTGGGTTGAAGAGTTCACGTTGTGAAGAAGTACAGTGTATTAAAATTTTCTGCTCAGTTAAAGGGAAGAGGGAGAGACACACAGAAAGGATTCATAGCCGAGTTAAAAAGTGCAGTTCTTTCCAATCCTATGTTACCGCGTTGTCAGATGGGTGCCTTTTGTGAATTTCTATCATATTCCTGTTTAGGGAAGGGCAGTTTTGGTGACTAAGAGAAAGTTTATTGTGGCTTTGGTTTAATGAACTTAAATAAAAACAGCCAACAAATTATATCTCATCAGCCAAACAGCAAAAAAAAAAAAAATCCTTTTAAACTATAGAAAGACTTACAATTGATTCAGGCTCTGGCTTCCAAATTTCACTGTCTGGGATTTTCCTCATAGCAAACAGTATCTGAAAATAAAAAACATTCTCCAGTAAGTACCATTCATTCTTTGAAAGGGAAAAAGAGCTGCCTTCAATTTTTGTTTTAAAATGGCATGATGAAGCTAACAATTCACCACATAAATCTCTGTGCATTCAAATTTTAAAAGAAAACTCAACCTTTGTACAACTCATTTCTGGGGTCCCTGATATTTAATAAGATACTCCTCCTAGTGGAAAACAGAAACAGTAATAGAAAAAAACCCAACGCTCTATGCTTAGTTAATCTATGCGAGAAATCAGAACTTGACTAGTCCTGTGGGAACAGGGTAATGTGAATATGACTAAGAGTTAAGCGTACACTCATGGCAAAGTGAGGTGTGCATAAACCAGCTACTGCATGGGCAAGCTATATACCCAGGAGTAGCATGATTTGCAAATTTTGCCGTGACGTAGGAAGAGAAACAGAATCATGTGAGTGGTGACAGACCACCACGTTCAGCCAGAGAAAAGCAAGACTAAAAAGAAAACCTTCACAAAGGAAAAGTAACCATTCAAAGTGTCAAAGATACTAGAAATGTGCAGGATAGCAAAGATCATCAGAAATGACAGTCACATAAGACAGCAAGATGAACTTCTTCCACAGTAAAATAAAATGGAGGTGGTGATATTAATGCTTTTCCTATTCCAAGCACTTGTAGATTTAACAAGATTTGCCAGCTTCTACTCTAGAGAAGATTCATGGACCCCATCAACTTTTTGATACAGGAGAGTAAGAAACAACCTTGCATTGGATTTTAAACGTATTTTCCTTTCACAAGTACATGATGAAAGGAAAACAACAAAATTTTTACCAGTCATGCTCACTTGCCAACTTCTCTGTTGAGGCCTGTGGAGGTTCTGCTGTAACGTCCTTACATTAGAGGGGTCATGAAGCGCTACTTCTGGAGGCTTTCAGGAAGAGATTAGGTATAACCTTCACAAACGGGACAGTTTAGTGACAGTTGATCCCTGTCTTTTGGGGCAGGGGTAAGGGCTAGATGAACTCTCCAGATCCCTTCCAGGCCAATTTCTGTTCTACGACTGCAGTTTTCAGCCGCAAGGTTCGTTTCACCTCATAAAACAAAGACGAAATTTCTTTTGCTGCTCCATGAACCGTAATACTCATGAAAAGATTTGAGAAATTGGCATTTTCTCAGAAACAAAATATTTAAGTCGTTGTTTAATGACGTTATGTAAGGCTGTCTCAATGTTATAACAGTGTGTCAATGGTATTGTTGGAAACACTTGAGGAAGGGACTGGCTTGGTCTGCAGAGCTGCAGAACTGAGCTGTTCCTAGGGAGGCCAAACAGCCATCATCTCGCAGTACAATGACTAAACAAAGTGTGCATTTGTGGGGGAAAAATGACTGGGTGAGAACGTGTGGCTTCTGTTAAAGAAGAAAGGATTTCAACCCTGGAAACAGAGAAGGGTTTGATGAAATAGCCAGAGTCTGTCCTAAGCATTCCAAATCTAAGTGCAAAACCTTCATCCTTTTTGAAGTCTATCCCCTTCTCAGGGATTTGCATCAAGATTTCAAAATGCTTGAAAGCTGTCAACACTCAGTTCCCATTTCAACTCCAACCAAAAGATCTTCCACATTTTCCATAGGATATTTGACAGTCTTGCGTCTGTACCTCTCTGGCTGCTCTTTCCCCAGCCTGTACAGCCCCCTCCATGTATCCGCTCCACTCTGTGGCTGTCTCTGTGCCAGCAAAATAGATCCTGCCAACGGGCTGCCGAATAATCCTGGAGGGGGACAAGCAGTACGTCACATCAGCCATATGAGGAAAGATAATTGAAATCCTCAGGTTAATATCCAAATAAAAGTGTTTTAAATAACAGCGAGCACTTAAAGGTAGTAACTTTGGGTGCGTTGAGTTGGAGGGGGTGGATCTGCACCACATTTAATTTCTTACAGTAAACACCCCAGTGTTCGTATTTTCTAAATGTTTACACTGGTCCTAGGAGTAAAGGACAATTAGTCTGACATGAGATTTATTCTATCTCACGATTTTAGCCAGTGTCATAACTACAAATGCTAGGCATTACTAGCACACTGTAGCATCCTGAAATACATCACCATGATATCTAAAGTAACAAGCAAAAAGGATTTTTTTTTTACTCTATTTTTCACAGAATTTGCAATAATTATCATTAAAATACTTTAAATACTAAGGCCTCCATCTGCTATTCATTACAACTGCTTTATTGCTCTAAGTTCTTTTTAAATTGTGAAAACTTATACTTCAAAAGTAAGGCTATGCCACCACATTAAAGACTATGTATCTGAATCCAATCACAAGTCTGACCAGTAAGCCTTTTTGGTTTTGGTAAATCTTATTTTCATGCAAAAACTTATGTTGGAGAAGACTGTATACAATGACACACTGATGACTATATTAAGTCTTGACTGCTAAAACGAAATGAACAGTCCAAAGGAATCACTCATTGCTGTCAGCGTTAGTAGGGATTAACTGTCTGCCAGTATTTATGAAAAACCAGCTAAAGATGTGCTGGAAATGGTAACACCGATCTCAAATACACAGTGCCAGTTTTCTAAAAAGATTGTGAAAACTTCCCAACTCCCTTCCAACAATGTAGTCAGCTGTATTCACCAAATAACAGAAGTGAATAAAACCCCTAATGATACTGTACTCATCCATCATAAAGCCCAACTGAGACAAGCGGAAGGTTATAATATCTGTTTAAAATATTCACCAGTGATCTTAAAGGTATGAAGTGAACAGTGACAGAGGATTTATGACCCTTTCTGAGGATATTTATTAACTTGGTCTTATCTTCTACTCCGAAGCCCACTATAAATAGACACTGTACCTTCCATACTGAGTCATTATGCCTGGTGGGAAGTAGGCTGTGTAGCAGCCCCCAGAATACTGCTCTTCACACCAGTTCTTCTCTTCATAATGCACTGGCTGTAAAACAGAGATTAATTCACTCAAGGAAAGGACAAAATCCCGAGGAAGCTAATAAAAGAACTGAGGAGACAGCAGAGAAGAATAGCTTATGATTTGTTGCATGTCAATGTCTGACAAGACAAGCACATTTAACAAGTCTCTTAATGCAATGTGGATCCGACACAATAAGCCTTAATTTTAGACACTGCTAGCTATTTTTTTTTTTTTAAACTAGCCGATCTGGCCACTGTAGAACGTAATCCTCTCAACCTGTCAATGTAAATTTATGCTTTGAGCACAAATTTATGCTTTGAGCCATGTAAAGCAAAATTAACCTCTGGTGTACACAGATATACTACTTATAATTTATACATCGGATACAAATATATACCATTAAAAATGCAAAGTATGGCACTTGCATCGTTCTGCGGACAATATCAATGTGTTTAAAATGATGCCATCTCGAGATTGGTGTCTATAACACTTTACTCATGTAAAACTGCCCTTAAAGGATAAACGGCATTGATCACATAAACGAAGTGTGAGATCACACATATCCTATCAGTTATTTACCATTACAGGGAAGAGAAGACAAGAGAAAGGCAAAAAAACCCCATATGCAGCAACAGATCTTAGCACCTAGTAAGAGCGAAGAAACATTATGCCCGGCATAGGCTGGGAGGTAAGGGCAAATCTGCCACATCTGAAAACAGTACTGTGGTAAGCACTGTGAATGCCACCCATGAAGCTGGACAAGAACTTACCTACCTTTTAACTGTTTCATAAGCTCATTCTTATCCTCAGTGTCATGCACAACCCAAGACTTGCCATAACCTTCTCTCCACTCCTCTACAGAGGGCAGCAAGTGCTCCCATAGGAGGTACCTTTTCCTCAACGCTACGCAAGGCTGTGCCGGAGCACTGCTGCCTGCCGATTTCATTCTGCCCTTCCCCAGCTCAACAAGTCTGACAAGAGATGCCGTGGTTGAGATTGTGCGCTTACGTGTAAAGCCTCCTCTGATCCCAGAACCTTTGCATAGAGCTCACACAGCCTCGTCTTCCTGCAAGAGAGAAGCAACAGAAGATTTCTGTGTAAGGAAAGCGGAAACAAAGCACCTCTACTACGTCCTAGTTTCAAGAGAACAAGAATTAATATTTGCTTGAACTTGAGGTTCCAGCTTTTGGGGATTTACCTTAGCCGCTCAGCCTCTGGATCACTAGAAATAACTCACTCAAACTCCTGTGCTGCATAAGGGCCGGTTTCACCAGCAGTTATGCAAGCTGTTCCCTTAAGATACCTCTAGCAGCCCAAATCCATACATTATCCAAAGGTTCTCAAGGCTGTCAGGAAAAGAAAGTAGTAAGGCATTGCACTTTTTTGTCTTGGCATGTAGTCTAACTTATGGTTTGTTCCTACAAAGATGCAGGTATTGATAGCCTGAGGCTCTCAGGGAATCAGTACTTTATTTCTCTGTCTATAAAATCTCCTCCTGTTTTAGTTTATGAGTCTATAAATCCATGAATATGCTTCGTTCTGTAGCAAACCCCAGGTGCAATTAAGTTTGTTCCTATAAGCTTTTGGGTCTTAATCTTTACTGCTAGCCGCACTGCACCGACTCCCAAACACAAGAAGATCAAGATGAAATAATAGTTAGCAATTATGAAAAACGAACACACAAACACAATACGGGAAAGACATTTACTTCTGGAAGCAAATCCTGTGCTTCATAGACAGACGTGCCAGGCACAGAAATACAGCAGTCCCAGCTCTGTAACAGTATGGGCTACACTTGCAGCTATATAAGCATATGAGGAAACTATATAGTGTTGTACGAAGCAACCCAGTTATACAGGAGACCAACTATACCCAGGAGCAGCTGAACTCAAAGAACGCTACAGAAAGCGGATGAGGAGGAAAAAAAAAAAAACAACCCAGAAAGGCTTTGAAGAAGGTGTCCTCCTGTGCCGGATGGGGCTTGGAGCAGGAAAGTGAGGGCTACTACAGTTCAGGAAGAGCGGTGGCCCTGGGGTGGTTTTGCTGCTGGCAGAGGGGAAGGAAGCAGCCTCTTCCTTGTGTCCCGGGGCAGAGGACAAGGGTCATCCTGCTCCAGTAGCAGAAATGCATGGTGACACAGTGACTGGCCAGGAGGGCTCCGAAGAGCTGCAGCATCGATATACGAACATCCCTCTGCAGTCAGGGGGTGACATGAATCCAGCAAGAGCCATAACAAAAGGGATCATTTCCTCCATCTCTCTTCATCTTTCCCTAAGTGAGGTGACCATCGTGCCCTGCAGACCACCAGCACCCACCCAGTGTCTGAACAGAATAAAGCCATTTTAACAGCATGATCCAGTGAAGCCTCTGCTGAGGTCTGCCCGCCACTTCTCACAAATGCCCGCCAGCTCCTGCTTTCAGGGCAGGTCAGTAACACCACGAGGCTCCACAGGAAAGCAAGTTATCACCTTGTGACCCATCTGCTTCTGTTCCTCCCAGCACCGTGACTGGGATGAGAAGGACACCTCTCGATCTGTCTGTGCCTTGCCCTTTTTCCCCATGTGACTTGCAGACCCTCCAGGGAGCCTGGAAATGGCCCACCAGAAGCTGGCAGGGATTCTCACGTACAGCCAACCGCAGGGCTCCAAGAAGGCCCAAGCTCACTGCTGTTTGCTAACTGCATTGCAAATACAGATAAAAATTAGTTTAAGATAGACATGCAAAATAAAATATTGAGCTTCAGATCAAGGGCATCTTGAGATTCTTAAGAAATTTCGACCTTGGAAGGAATTATTCATCAATAATAAGGTATTATTTTACAGGGAAAAAAAAAACCACATAGAAAAGCAGTTTCTAAAGGAGTGAATTGTACCAGCAGTAATCTATCACTGAGGACATTCCCCTTAATAAGAGCAATCTTTGCAGATGCGCTGGTCTCTCTGCAACATCTGCACTTTTTGTCCTAGAACAGTTTAAATAAATACTTATTTAGGGATTTATGGTTAATGCTAACATGGAACATATAGGATGTGCAGTGAGTAAAATCCTTATTTCTTGGCTTTGGACTCAGCTGTGAAATTGCCACCAGCACTAAATAAGAGGACTCTTATGCCTGGAGCTAGCCAGGTAGCGTCCTGTTGAGAGTTACACTGAGCCCGGTGACACAGCAGTGAGAGGTAGGGCACAATCTAACCACTGTAATTACTCATTGGCACCAGGCCTGGGAAGACCAGCTGGAAGGCAGCGGTGAGTTTTACTCCCTACAGTCTGGCTTAGGCTGTAAAACGGTTTCCATCTCCTCCCACAACTGCTGTTCCCAGCCATGCTTTAGGATGGCTGCCACGGACTCTACATCCTACTCTTCATATCCAAGGATTACCAAAAACCTTACCCTGTCATCAACATGATAAATGGAGAGCCCAGCTTGTGTTGACAGGCGAGCACAGCATCTCAGCAAGATGCATCCTCTGTAGGGTGCCACAAGAAGCCTGTCCTCAGAAGAGACAGACACCGTAGACACCCCATAGTCCCATCTAAACATCACAAACTGGTTGTACCCTGACTGTACACTGCAAGAAGGTCCAGGTTCACACTCTGCCTTCTCCTGGACCCTGATTTCTACTGGAAGGAGACTCGTGCTCCTGTGCAGGAGAGGAGCTGCAGTGCAGTGCAGCCCAGCGGGTTCCTGCCTCGGCTGGCTGTGGCCAGGATTGCAGGAGCCAGAGGGGTACCCCTGCACCAGGGTACATCTATCCGGTACCAACCCAAGCATATTTCACAACCATTCTTTACCAAAGCAAAGTCCTTCCCCGTCTCGAGGTTTATTCCTCAAAAGACAAGAATTCAAAATCCTTTTGTTTAAAACTTGGCGGTAGGCAGCAGCAGAGTGAGATAATTTGCTAATGCTTTCAACGCCCAGGGGAAAGCAACCTTTCCTTAATGGTGCCTCGCAAACAGTCAGGACAACGCTTCACTTCACAGAAAGAGACGCTGTTCTCAAATACTGCAAATGCTCATCTGTATCTAGTTTATTGACACGCAGCGTAAGACACCATTTGGTGTTTATGATGGCTTAAATGCTGGGCATGCTGTATTTCAGAATATCTACACTACTTTTATCATCACACACCTGCTGGGGGTCTATCTCAAAGCCTGAGTGCTGAGGAAAAGGCTGCCTTGTCCAATCCTGCCAAAATTAAAAGTGCTCTGTGGTACCAGGCTGCCATTTGAAAAGACTGGGACCTTAACAGCCCCATTTAGACCCTTTATCTACAGACGGCTAGACTACCTCCGAAGCTAATCTGAGATGACTACATCTTCTCTAGTTAGACTAACTATTACTGTAAAAATGTTTACTTGGACACGGTATTCCTTGTGGCATGCTTGAAAAACAAATGTATTTTCTCCATGTCAAAATAAGGCTTCCCTCATATCCAAACTCTCTACTTGTAGCTTTAATTTGATCAGATACCGAGAATCAGTGTGATGGAAAAACCTCATTACTTTGTAAATTCTATTTCAGTAATAAACGAAAGAGCACTACCGAATGCAGAGATTTGTTTCAAGATGACAGTAAAAACAAACAAACACCTTCATCTGTGCCTAACGGGCATTTTTTCCCCCCATAACTGAGGGTGGAGAGCTGGAGGCAGCTTCCTGACCCTTTCATGATGCTGAGGTAAGTTACAGACACTGAAAGCACCCTCCAGGGTGATTAGAAAAAATAAAATAAAAAAAAAAAATAATCAAGCACAGTGGCCCAACCTGCCCCTTCTGACAAGCTTTCAAAAAGCTCAGCACACTTGCAGGGATCCAGAGAGGTAGCAGTGTGGGCCAATGAAGCTGGCCCTCAACCCTTTCCAGTGGGAGCAGCAGAATATCTACACTACTTTCATATTCAGCAGCTTAAAGCAGTTCTTTTGTTAGAGTCACATAAGCAGAGCAGCCCTGATGGAAAATGAGAACCAGGACCAGAGAGTTTCCAAAGGGCAGGAGCTAGCTACCTCATCTGCTGCCAGTTTGTAGGAATTCTGTGGGGCCTTCACCCAAAACCAAGTAAAATATCTTCTTCCTTCAAGTGACGTCCGCCTACTGTCACAAGGTTACAGACAACTTCCTTCAAACTGGGGGCATTTTTTTCCTGCTCTGGTCATTTATAAAAAAAAAAATTGACTCAGATTCCACGCAGATCTCCAGTGTTTGTACTTACCTTTCTTCTTTAGTGAGACCTGTCAGTCTTCTACACTTCCGAGCAAGAATGAAACTGCAAAAAGACCACAAACAATTTACTTCCATTATGTTACTTCATTTCCTGCATTATTTAAAATGTCAATACTTTATGATGGGATGCTGTGATTCAGAGTAATAGCTTTTGGGTCTCTATCCAAAATATCCATTTCACCTCTCTGCATAGTGTTACATGCCCTGCCTGCCGCTTGCAGGATTCACTGTGGAAGGAACCACTCTGAAGTTTGGGCTAGAATATTTGTAGAGGTGTTTCCCAATGACCTTAACTTTATATGGCAGTGGGTGCAGGCATATAGCAACAAGAGGTGAAGCCTAGGACTGAACTGGAAATTATTGTTTAATAAACTTTCTAAGATTGATCATACTCTCTGTCTGTTAAAAAAAAAAACCAAACAGAACAAACCAAAGTATAATTCTAGAAAACAAATTTTCATTTAAATATCTGGAACCTTTTTTCTTCTCCTTCCTTTCCTCTTCCCCAGTTTTGTACTTTGCCACACAAAAAGGCAAAAGATGACGGTGAGGAAAAAAAAGAAAAACAGAACTTCATTTTTTTTTAAATTAGCTATTAAATCATAGAGAATTTCTTATGAAATAAAAAATCATAGAACATATTCATCACACACTGAGAAACTCAATCCTTTTACTATTTTAAAGTACTTCCCTTCAAGAGTAGCAGGTTTTCTGTTTCAGTTGTTGCCAAGACAAAACAAAAATGCATTAACTAGACACTTTCTTTGTCTCTTACCCTATTATGGCAGGAAAGCTGCCATCAGGCTTAGTATCGTCAAGTGTTAAACCAATTGCAGCATCCTCATCTTCAATGATCATGGTACCACAATACCCTGTTAAGCACAAGGTGGAAAAGAAGTTAGGATCTATGTATCCAAATGCACGAACAAGCTTCCAAGAAGTTGTGAAATACTCAGAACTTGACTGGAAAAAGCCCTAAACAACCAGATCTAAATTCATCCTGTTTTGAGCAAGGCATGGGACTAGATGACATCCAGATGTCCCTCCCAATCTCTATCATCCTCTGATTCTATGATTCTGATACAGGGAGATATGAAAACAAAGGAAAAGAGAATAAATAAAAAAAAAAAAAGTAAAGCAACCCCCATTAAGTGACAAAGATTAGCACACAGCTCCCTTGATGATCTGCAAGGCAGTGTAGTGTTGCCTTCAGTCAGAAGTGCTAGATCCTCTCTAGAAAAGTTTAGATCTTAGATGTGCTGACAATTAACAATCCTTTTCAAGCATCTTAAAAACAGAAAGTCAATACAGGAATCTCCTAGTGTTGAATTTATGATAGAAAAATAAATTATTCTGCAACCTGGTTAGCAACGTAATTATTAATTGCAGAGAAACAGATTGCTCTCAGATACTGAAGATAGTCAAGTGCCTCTGCCACAGTTGTTCCATATATCACATTTATGTCAGACGTAGGAGATATTCCTACATTGTTTTGGAAATACAATTGTTCTTAAAAGGAAGGTTTGAAGAAAAATAAATTGTTCTTAGAAGAAGAACAATGGTGCTAGCAAAATAAGTATGCAAACTATGTGTTCTATCAGGAAATGGGAGTCACCTCTTGCCAATCCATTCCAAACCTAATAGCCAGAATATGCCAGGATCCATAACTCTTAAAATCATTCACAAAGATGAAGGGCAAATGACAATTGTAGACAAACACAAATGTGGACTCATTATAATCAGTCATGAGAAACGGGTGCTATTCCATTGCAGTTTGTCTTAGATTCAGTAAGTTCTAAATGAGAGCTGAGGAATCATGATGGAAGTATTCAACATGTAAAGGGAGTCCAGGATGACTAGCCCAGCTGGGGATGTCTATGTGAGGACACTTTAAATAAATCGTGCCCAGTACATCCAGAAGGCAGGATTTTTGCAGGCTGATAATTGATAGGATAAAACCTCTTTCCATCACACATTACTTGTACCTTTACATTACTGTACAAGTGGGAGAGACTCATCTCATACTTAGGAGCCACTGAAGGAGAGGACAACAAAGAACAACCAAGGTAATAAACAACAGGCATGAGTTCTGCTTTCATGCCTACCTCCTTTTTATTCCCCGTCCACCCTCTCTTCCCAACAGATCTCTCAAGTTTTTCAAACAGGGGAAGGTAAAAATGGCATAGAAGTGTATGAGTCTCCTTCTAAGGTCCTGCATCCTCTAAACACAAAGTCTACTCCATTACCATGTACCTCTCTCTGTCACTACTATTCAATTAAAACACAATACCCTTCTTCCTCCAGAAGGTTTCCTTATAGTACACGATGCACTTGATGACTGAGCCCATGGGGATTCGGTTGATGAGCTGGTTTCTCATTGGGGGCAAAGGCGGGTTGAAATGAATCTTCAAGCCGAGAGCTGGGGGAATGGCACTGATCACATATTTGCACTGGAAAAGAAATTATACATAAGCCAAATACATTCTCCACTACTCCATCCTAAGTATATTGCTCTAATGATCTTGGCAGGCATCTGGGGAGGCTGCAGGGTGTTTCTTCTGAAGCAATTTTGGCATTTAGCATAAGAATTGCAAAACTGAACCCTTGCAAAATCCTGCTTGTTAAACAACAAACAAGCATTATATAAACAGCCATCTGTTTGAATGATGGGCAGCTGCTCTTTCTCCAGTGCTTAAAAAAAATGCACTGTGTTATAAGAGTCTGTTGGTCTCCCTTCCACCTGGACTCCTCTGTTGCAACTTGGAAGCAAAGCCTGCAATGTTTTCTACAGAAAGTTTATTACTAAGCTACGGTTTTGTGTTCACCTTGCAATTATCCTTTAAGTCGGAAGGTAACTGAACACAAAGAAGAGATGCTAGCAAAGGAAGAGTTCGAATATACACTTTGCTTTTTGGGCATCACTTTAAAGCTCTATCATTGCTATTACTTCAGGACAATCAGAGAGTGTGACATTCTGTCGTAGTCACTTAAATCTCTGCTACATGTTTGTAGAGGATCTTGGAGAAGTCAAAAAAAGAAAAGCAAAAGGTTTTCTAGCCATCCCAGCACAAGTGGTTGCTTAACTGTTAGAGGTTTCATTACCTCATATAATTCATGATCTAAGGTTTCCACTATGACGTTTTCACCCGACTGGTCGATGCGGACAACCGGCTTCCTCAGCTTCACCCGGCCTCCCAGGCGCTCCATTATTTTCTCACTGATCTGGCCAGAGCCTCCAACAAACTTCCTCTCCTGAAACACAGAAAACAACAACTCGGCAAAGAGGACTCAGCAGAGCGGTGCTTGTGAAGTATGTATCACGGCAAACATTTTGCTTGGCATTCAAAACACGCCCCTTTCTTCTGTTGTTACCAAAACATTTTTGGGAAGTTTGGCAGTCTCACCCGGAAAATGCATCCATGTTACTTTCTCTTTCAGTGAACTCCTCAAATACTTCCCATATTTGACCACCAGCCAAAGCCAGAAGTATCAGTAACTTTTAAACCTTTCTTCGAGTTCATTCTTATCCCTGCAGACGTCTGTGTATCAGAAGTAGGAACCCTGATACTCATAATAAATAACAAGTTATAAGAAGTGACATAGCTCACACCAAAAATATCTCCTGCAGTATATAATCTAACCTAACTTAAACTCAAATCACTTCTAACATCATACAGAATTCAAATATTTTACTCAATGCATTGACATTTAAATTATCTATAGTTATTGTGTATCTATGCATATTTATGCATTTTAACATGTTTTAATGTATCTGTATTTTTAGTTATTTATGATTAAATAATTTGCATTTCTAAAAATATAATTATTTCTAATACTATTCGTAAAATTTGCTTTTCTCAAGTAGATGATCATTAACAGAGTCCTTTCTTGAAATGCAGAAGCACTAATAATGTACCATATTTCAAGTATTTCAGAACAATAGCATATTTAAGGAGGAGTGTTCATTTTCTTCAGACTGATTTTAAAATGTTAATAGTTTTAATCCTTGGAAGCTTGCATCTTTAGGAACCCAGCTCCGGGCAACACTTTCAGTATTAATTTGGAGCACTCTACACGCTCACGCAGGTAGCGTTGCTACTTCCATTAAGTGCTTCCAAAGTGGTAAGGTTTGCTTCAGCCTCATGATAGAAATACACATAAATGAAACTTCCTTTTTTCAATATGGATAAGCAAAGTACACGTAAGAACCAGAGCCAGGAACAGATAGAAATCTACTGATCCCTGGGCCAATGCCTTCAGCACAGGAACAGCCTTCAACACTAGTTTTGCAAGATCCGGATTAATGTGTAAATGAAGAGAAACAGTTATCAACGTGCTACTGTCTCAAAATCATGGACGGCCCACTTGGCCCTCTCAACTAAAATAAACAAGTAAAAGAATGAACTTAAAATAGAGCCCGTAACAAGACACAGAAGGTGATGGCTGACAATACCTGTCCTCCATTGCTCGTTGAGAATATCCTTGTCGTCCCCCCACACTGCTTCACGTACCACAAAAACCAAAGGGCAGAGACCTCATGGGGTTCAGAAGTGACATCAACATTCACAAACAGAGTTGCGAAACTCTTGGCAGCTCTGCAACAAAGACAAGAAAGTGAGTTAATTCAAAAATTGGAGAAGGGTGACAAGATCGTTCTTTAGTACGGGAGAGACTGACTTTGGCAACCTCTTCTTTCACTGCGGATAAAGGATTCCTTAATTTCAGATGAAGTAAGAAACTACCAATTCCTTTTATGTGACATTTTTCAAGCAACCCTGCAAAAACATGTTAATCAAACACTGCTGTATTCCAGCCAAATCAGGGCACCAGGAAACACAGGAGCCCATGAAAGCTTATGTCACTTTACGCCACTAAGGCAGTTAGCTTGTCAACCTAGACTCAGGATTAAGGGAAGCAAGCCCTCCTGTCTTCACTGGATTCTAAAAACACACCATGTCCTCCCATGGTTCCTGGGTTACACAAAAGATCTGCAGCTCTGTTTGCACCTGCTGAATGCAGTCACTCGCGCATACAGCATAGAGATTATTCAACACTCGTCATAAAAAAAGTTAAGGATCTCATCTAAGCTAATTATCTCAGCTCTCTGGATTAGCCAGCAACCCCTCACTGCCCACTCCTCTGCTGTGCTCAGGGAGGGTGCTGCAGCTGGAACACAACAAGGAAAGAAGTGTAAGTAGGAAGCCGTAAGTGAAGAGACAGAGTATTCATGCAAAAGTCTGGCAAGAAAAGGGAAAGGATACTTTTGGATGCTCAACTCAAATATTTTAAACAGTGGTCTGGTAGTCAGTGCTGATGAACACAGAAGTGGAAAAGCAACTTGTGTCTGAAAAAGGATCACTACTTTATGTCCTCCAGCTGGCGCTTTCATAACAGCTCTACTGAAAACTACTGTATAAACCCATATAAGATTTTGGGGTGCACTAAGACAGAGTTAATTAACGCTCAGGGAAACATTCCTCCTGTTAGAAGAAAATACTTCCTCTGCCCTCGCTCTCAGGAGGAGTTTAAAGGGACATGGACAGGACTGGGAGATGCTCAACTTAACTGCATTGTGATTGACAGGGACTGAGATTCAGGTATTTCATACGCCAGGCATCAGGCAATCAATAACTTCCAAAGCCAGTATAGAATCCACTTTTATTTGCCTCTTTCTTTTTTCAGTGTTCGAACTTTCAAAAAAAAAAAGTGATAAGCGTAACTCAAACATACTATTACAAAGAGCTGTAGATCTACAGAGGAAAAAAGGCATCTTCTGCCCTTTCTAAAGATGCAGAGTGCCAGTAAGGTAAAAAGCTGATGCATTTTCTGAAATACGGGTGCATTCTGGCTTCATTCTTGACAACCAAAAATAATAAAGAAAAAATTTATCCATTTTTGTCTGTATCAACATATACTGTAAACTATGATCAACTCTGAAATATATGGAAGAATTAGTATATGTATTTATTAATATTTGTTAAGCAGAAGCTATTTCATGGTGGTTAAAGTCTCCTAGTTTCTGCTGCCTTCTTCCATTGCTTTTCATCATTTCAGCTCCCCAGTTTCTCCTAGTGTTTTACCTAAAAATGGCAGTATGATTTCAATCAAGAGCACTCGGGGTATTTCCAGCATGCAACTCTAGCCAAAAGCAAATCTGTACAGGCTGACAGATGAGAGAAAATAGTAGAAGATTACCATTCTGGATCATTACCTTCCAGGGCAGGAAGTTTCTACAGCATGTTACCTAAATCTTGAACAAACTGGGCAAATCAAACTGAGATGCAACATATAAAATCTGAAAAGCATCTTGGAATTAAAGGAGCCTGACAGTTACGCCAATATTCAGGTAAAATGTCAAGTCTTATTCCATCACAGTTTGAAAAAATATGACTGTAATCACCTGAGATATTGGACATTGAGTGACTGACTACCGGTGCATGGCGTTTTGCTTACTTGTATAGTTCCTTACCAAATCAGAGGTTCAGATGGCCAGCAGAACTGCCAGTGTACGTTTCTACTTCGTTCTACTAAATATAGATGGTGACACAAACTAGAAAGGCTTTCTATATGCTTTTGAGCAATTGTCACTCTTGTTAAAGCAAAACAACCAGAAGATTAAAAGTTTTTGGATAAGAGCCTCCTGCCCGCTAAGAATGATCACATTGCTCTCCAGAGGTTGGCCAAAGCTGTAGAAATGCCCCCGTTCGACGACAGTGTCAGCTTGAGTGGGTGCTAGAAGGCTTCTGCACCACGCTCCTGCAGGCTCGCTGCAGCCGCGCGTTGGGTGCTTAGCAATTCTGAAGAGGTTGCCGTAGAAATCAATCTGCTTTACAGCAAGGTGGAATTAACTTTTTTTTTTTTGCTTCAGTGTGAAGAAAAATCAATCAAACTATTGTTGCAAGTAAAGAGAAATTGCTTTGATGTATACATAAAAACAGGAAGCATTTTCAGTTTTCCTGGGTGGTATATAGTGCAGCAGTTAAACAACAGAATGACGGGTGTTAAAGTGATTTAGTGCTATTTCAAGACAAATGTTATTTTTATAGCACTTTGGTAAAAATCAGCTGAATGTTGTTGTTCCATCAAAAGTTTGATTCAAAAACCTGCTGTAGCCAGACCATTTTTCTCTTAAAAGTTAAAAACACAGTAAAGAGAGGGCATGGGCATATAACAGATGGAGGCACTACCTATGTCTTCAGAAGTAACTCTCCCCAAATACATTTTCCTTTTATCTTTATTTTAGGCTAAAAACTTATAGAAATATAACATAATCTACTGTGTGTGCTAACAGGTGCGTTGGTCCATTGTTACAAGATTTTCTCACCGCATTTCTTTAAAAAGGCTCTATTCTAGTGGTAGTTGTATCTGTCTGCAAAGCAGTAACGCCTGTTTGGAGGCCTTAAGGTATATAAATATAAGCTATTATATTTCGTATTAAAGAGTTTCTTACTTTGTCCAGCATATTTTATCTATGAAATCTTGCATAGTCATTTTATCCCATTCTTCTGCATGTGGAGCCTTCCATGGGGCTTCACTGGGAATCTAAGGAGACAAAGAAGAGCATTCATCAGCAAATGAACGAGTGGCATAAGAAAGAGACAACAAACACATAAAATCACAAACAATCTCATCTTTACATGGTAATTCAGCCAGCAAATTCCTGCCAGGTAATACAGTGAACTTAACAGAGGATACCTTTAGGTTTTTGTTGTTTGTTTGTTATAAGATTTTATTTTTCAGATTTAAGAATAGTGAATAACGTTAAAAACTTTGCCTAGAAAGGCAAAGTTCAGTGCTGGGGAATGTCTCTGAGTTATTCCATATCTCTCTCATTCATCTGTGCAAGTGAAAACATAGATGTTCTCTGTGATTCTTCTCAAAGCCTTATAGATCAGTCAATGGAAAACATACATTACTGGTAACAAACTAAAATGGTTGCGTTGAATTTGAGGGTGGAGAAGGACATTTGAGGTCTACAAGCCTCTTAAAATATTACTTACCCAATCGTCAGGCAAAGTGCTAAAATTCACGTGCATAAGCCCTAATGTTCATAAACACAGAGAAATGAAGGTATGCCTGCAGACAGCCTCAGCAGCATGGCCTTCAGAAAAGCTTGCTAGGATGCCACTTATAGCATGTGCTCTGACCATCAGTGTGTACCAAAATGCATGGCACGATGCTGCTCTTGCCAGCACCAGGTTTGTTGAAGCTAGAGCAGCTTGGCCTATCTGCATCCTAGTCCCACCTTCACTCTGCCCCTCCTGGAGACAAAGCTGAGCTGAGACATTCAGCTGCAATTCCTCATGCCATACCTCCTTTCCCATTTCATCCATGGTCCTCCATAGGTTGTTGTAGTCCAGGTAGGCCAATGGATTCCACATAGGAGGGAATGGACCTTTAAAGGGGTAAGACTTACCCTACAAGATGAAAAGCAAACAAAAACATCATAAAAACTAAACACATAATCATGGCTTCTAGGTGTGGTAAGCTGCACCAAATGGTTAAGTGTTCACTGGAATAAAGCACAAATTTAATACCTTGCAGCAGAGTCACTAAGACCAGACCAAAAAAACCAAGATGGATCAGCATTGCTCAAGTGAGGTGAAAAATTGGCTATTTGCTACTGGAAAAGAGAAAAATACATTTTTTTCTCCTAAATGCTCATGCAAAGACCGAACTGTTAACTGTATTTAGTGGAGGTTTTTTTCTTTCAAAATCAGAAAAAAGCAGCTGTGAAGAGCTTTATTATACACTAAAATCAGAGCTCAGATACCTTCCTTGAAAAAAACCAGTTTCAGCTAACCTAAAAATCCCAAGCCCTACAAAAAATGTAGCATTTACTAACAATGATTCATTCTTCCAATCCAACACCTCTGGCCATAAATTCCAGAGAGTGACAGTGTGGCCAATAAGAATGTTCTAATTACTTCATTATCTATTTAATAGGTAGATTTTATATATCTACCTCTCCACTACTAGATAGTCAGAAAGTTTATCTGAACTGAGAGTGGAAGAAGACAGGTAATTTGTACAGCTATTTTATTTACATGAGATTTCCCTGACTAACTATATGGATGGCAGCATAACGGCTTTAAAAATTCACAAAGAAATGCTCATTAGCATTATGTGGTTACTCATTTTTTCCACAATGCATTCTGGACTCCATAATATAGATAAACAATAAAGGCCATATTGTGTGACACAGCTGATTTTTCAAACCTTATATTAAATTACGTATTTAAGTGGGCACTGCATCAGCTTGAATGTCAACTGGTAGAAGTGCTAACTTTTAATAGTGATTTGATGCAGCGCCACACCAACCCATCACTAAAAAAAAAACACCAAACTTTTCCACTGGCTTCAAAAGAAATACTGCATCAAGATTTAATATTTAGAACCAAGTAACACCACCACCACTGGGTCTTGTTGATGAGAAGTATCCAAAGACCACTTACTCGAAGAAGTGTCAAGCTTGATGTGATTTAGCCTCTTTATTAATAATGTGAAAGAAGGGACAGGGGGCACATTATTCAAACCTGCAGGTGTTTGCAAGCACCAGAGGAGACAGTAAAAGGGCACAAAGGGACCCCAAAAGACTCAAAACTTGGTCCAGAAATAAAAAATGAGATGTAACCTTGAAAAATGCTGGCTAACAACTTTGAGGACTTCTAATTCAAAGCAAGAGACAGTTAGAAAGCAGTAAGGCCAAAAATCAAACCTAAGGGTAAGAATAAGAGAAAATTAGTTTACAAAAAAAAACCCCAACAGGTTAGAGAAAGTAAAGAAGAAACTTTTTTCACCTAGTCTTTATACAGATGCAGGACTAACGGAATCCTTGTCAGAAACACGAAGGTAACAAAAGTTAGGAAGAAAGCGAAGTGTGGGAGGAAAGGAATTAATTCTTTGGCACATGGACACACAAAGAAGTAGGTGCAAAACAACAATTTCATTTTGCAGTGCTTTTGAGGAAAGATTATGGTTTATAAAATGCCAAACCATCAAATTCTAAAAAGTTTTCAATCAGAAGTTTTGTCATAGCCAGAGTAGATCTCCAGTCACTTCATAAGCCAGAGGTACCAAGGTTGAAAACATCCATTCTCAAATTGGAAACACTGAGTTACAGCACATTTACAAGTACTCCAGAAAACTGAGTTGTTTTGTTTGGTTTTTTTTCATTCAACATGGAACAAAAAGCGCACTTCTACAGCTCTTGTTCTCAATCATATGAAAATACGTTTAATTGGAATCAGGAAAACATATCCTGAGTTTGTTTCATCAGAAGCATTTGGTACTGACATGGGCATCTGTGTACTATTATGGAATCTCTTAACATGAAATTAATTTGAATTGGGGCACACCTTCATATTCTGCTGCCAAAGGGCTGTGAAAGAGCAGCAAAAGCTCTCAGATGGAGTACCTTCCTGTCCCAGCTAGTAAAATCTGAACCATGTTGGTAATTACCTTTTAGCCATTTTGGGCATATTAAAATTCCATAACTAACTGCTATGACAGCAAGAAGTCAGTTTTACCATGCCTTCTTCCGAACACTGAAGCCACCCTTCACTAGTGTAAACATCCTGTAGGTATTTCAAAGACAGAGCATATCAGCTTAGTTTTAAGTACCTAGCATTTCCCAGATTTACATTTATGAAACACGTATACTGCTGTGCTAAAGAAAACCAGGGTAGCATCAGAATGGACTATTCCAATTATTGATTTTGTTCTGAGCTTTCTTCTCTGCCAGAGGCAATCCTAACTGAATTATCCCCTCTGAGTTAACTCGAGTCTTACGAATTCCCTGTGGGGCTTCCTCATGAGCGCACAGCTAAGAGACACACAAAAGGTATCTTTGTTTTAGTATTCTATTTCACTGCATTTGAACTGCTTAAAGGGCAATCTTGGGTATGTCTCTTGTGCAGAAATTTGGTGTGACGAGTCTCATAAAGCACAAGACCAAACTTCAACCTGGAAAAATAAAAACAATCATAAAAGCGATGGAGTCTCCTGCGAAAGTTACTTTCAAGAGCTTGTAAGACGTTACCTAAGGCCTGATCCTTATTTCCTACAAAGACAAAACTCCAGGAGCTGTCAATCAGAATTTTGTTTGAGAAGAAACTGCAAGACTAGGCTCTACACAAAAACAAAAATAGCAGCACCAAAGAAAGACTACACATAGCTCTGAGTAGTTTCCAAAAAACTGAAATATTTCATCTCTATTTCTAATGAATTTGCACTTTTGCGAAAACAACCTTATTGATATTTAGAGAAATTATGCCTAGCATATTGCTGGGAATAGCATTCACCATACCTCCTGGTGCTGCATAATCTTTAAAGAAAAACAAGGCAAGATGAAAAATATGCCCCAAGATGCACAGAACATTTCCTTTTCAAATATTTTTATACCTAAATCAGAGCAGTATAAAACCAGCAATAATAACCACCCCTTCTGATCATTTGACATATTTCAACACCAGTACTATAATGCTCAGAAGTATTTCTTACCTTTTTTTTTTTTTTTAGAGCTTAGTAGCATTTAATACAGGCATATATATATTTTTAGAAACTATTTCATGATGCCACTTGCAATGCTTTCAAAAGCAGAACACCAGCATCAGCAGTTGGAGGTCTACCTGCTATTGCATGGGTCACTTGCCGCTTACAAAAACTTCTCCTGCAGGATGGGCTAAAGCATACTGAAGAAGCTGAAACTATAGGGAGGAAATTCATGCAACCCAGCTGTCTCAGGAATAAACAAACAGGGAAATGAGAAATCCAGTGCTTGTCACAAATATTACAATTCCCAACAGATTTTCTCATCCATCTGTTTCACGTCAACCAACATTTGGCTTAGTTATACTGGACCCATGTAATATAATTAGCACAGAAATAAACTTTCTGCATACATCAACTCTGTTTCAGGTCAAATAGCTGACACAAGAAGTGGGTTATTACAGGGGGAGAAAACCACAACATGGCAACTGAGTATCAGCAACTCCTTTAATATCAGCCCCAGCAGCTGGGAGGGCACAGGGACAGGATCCCACACACTTTCTCCTGGGAGGGTGAGACTGAGTGAATGGTTGGCTGAGAAGGAACGCGCTCTACCAGGAAACATCAGCATCTCAACGCAGAGTGGGATCTCAGGAGGAAGTCTGCTTTTGCAGTCACAAGACAACTTCATGCTCCCCTAAATGTTATGTACCCAGGTGGCGCCCGAGTAGGATGCAGTATCGTGAATTAAAGCCCCTGGTGCCAATGATCCATGTGTTTTTTACAGCACAGTATAAACATCTTATAAATATAGTCAGCTTTCATTGGAAGAAACGAGGTGGTGCGGTGCATTCTCTGGATCACTGACTGAGCACAGATATTCCCTCAGCTAAATCGTCTAAACCTTGGAGTAACTGTTGCTAACTTCACCAAGATGTCACTCTGCATGTTAATTCGCAGTTGCACAGGTTTATAGGCACGTAGTGCCCTCTGCTGATGCACAGCACTGGTACATCACACACACCTTGTTCTCTCAACTTAAAATCCTAGTTAACGTCATTCATATAAAGCACAGAAACATGCAAAGTTGTGAGAAGGAAAACGAGAAAAAGCACAGCATCACTTCAGGCTGTAACTCTCTACCTGTCTCAGATACTCAGTTTCTCATCTACCGCCCTGTGGAAAACTATCCTTTGGGTTTGGTTTGTGGGGGGTGTTCTTTGGTGTTTTTTTTAATCCATAACATCTAACAATGTGTGTCTTTGTGACTAAGACTCTTGTGTGATTATAATTCACAACAGAACATGTCAACTAGGTGGACCAAGCCGAGAGAAGTATACAGGCCTACTTAGAAGCCTGTTACAGTGTTGACCTTCATTGAAGTTCCCTTCTTTGAAAAACTGTTCAGGAGCTCACACACTCAGCTGGTTACTATACTGACAGATCTCCTAAAGCTAAAAAATAGAAATGCAGCACAAGAAAATCTGGATACTATTGTAGCTTTGTACCGTTGGCTAAGGCACACCAAAATATCCTCCAAATATCTTTCAATATCTAATTTGAGATCATCAGCTGTGGATGCCAGTGTTTTGTGAAACTTGGTCAGCAAAAGTAATTCCATTTTGAGTGTAGCATAGCCAGACACATTGGCTTGAAACATGCATCCTGAAAAAGAAACAAGTTAATTGGGAACAATTTGTTTCTGCCATATCATAGAAATAAAGTCCATCTTCATTCTGCCACCACATCCGTCATACAATTGCTGGAATACTTGTCTTATCTGCAAAAAGGCAGAATAAGAAAAACAACACTGAAGTGATTTAGAAAGGGAAATTGAGGTTCTGCTCTGAATTTAAAAGCAAATACAACTTACTGTTCTAATCAGCTAAGAGGAGAGTTAACTAAGCCTCCTTCCTACTAGAATGGAATTTTTTGTTTTCAGACACTAAAAAACACCTTTACAGAAAGCATTCAGGTGTCTTATGAAGCACAGATCTACAGGGAGTGTGGTCCTAATAGTCTTTGAAACAGGGCCTACGTGTGACTTTCAACACCTGAATTAAACCTGCCAACAAAGTGGATAAAATCGATAGAAAACTTCTCCATATTGCTAGAATCAGTCTTTAAAAAACCCTCCCTCCCCTCCCAAAAGCAGATAAATGGGCAAAACCAAACGAAAACAGGAGAAAAGAAGAGTTTCATTTTGAAGAAAGCCATCAAATGAACTCTGCCCACAGATAACATAACCAAGCATGCAGGGCACACACGCTCTCTCACAACTGAAACTGTCTTTAAAGTAGAAGATAATGTTAAGCTCACTAGTTTTGTTTCTGAGACACTCCAAGTTACTAAATTTCATACCAAAAAAAAAAAGAAACCTTACATAAAATTTTACAAATGTGTCAAACTCGGTATGCTCAGCCAGCTGTTCCTCTATGAAATACACAGTTCTCTCTTTTTCTGCAGACCTCAGTCAGCTCCTCAAGGGAAAAAAAAAAAAAAAAAAAAAAAAAAAAAAAATCGGTTCTTACAATCAGATGCAACTGAAGCCTTTCTCCCAGCAGCCTGAATTAAATAAGCTAGGTGGGAGCACAGCTCCTTTTCCTTATCTCCTAGGGAACAGACCCTGGGGTCTGTGAGCTAAGACCGAGGAAGTTTCTTTCCATTCGGATTTAATTAAGAAATGCATGCTTGATTTCCAGTTCATTTTTCTTACTACTTTCATCCTCATGCTACGATTAGGTCACAGCTGCCAGTCTTCCAGTCAATCTTCCTGATCAATAAACATCCCTTGCGAGACCTTGCTCTACAGTCCCCTCTGACAGAGATCACTTTGCAGATTTGCCGTACACACTCTTGCTTCTTTTAGGCTGCTGTAATACAAAAATATTATCTATTTTTTAATTTAAAAGGCCTAATTATGAACTTCCTGCTTGCAATTACTGCCCAGGTGGCTGGCGGCTGGCACCAAAAAAGGCCACTTCCTTTACAGGTCCAATGAGATTGAAACACGACCAGCCTTTCCTATACTCCTGCCAAATACTGATCTTCTTTCACAGCGTGGAGGATATCCCTTGTGGGAGTCCGGGAGATGGTTTCACCAACCTCAGCCTATTCAGTTCTCAGAGGCTGATGATTTTGAGGTTAACCTCGCTTTTGACGTTACCAGTGAGTGTGATTAATGACAGCATCTTGTGACAGGAAAGCCCGCATCCTCCTATCTAGTGAAGAGTTAAAATAACCTAGATCTGCATTCCAATAATGACATGTGAAACTACCAAGGCCGAGTAGTAATTTAAGCATCTTTGAATTTACTCGGCTTCCTTTTCAAGACACCAGATGCCCAGCTCCTTAAAGATGCAGATGTATTCTTCTCAGTTCCCTGAGTTCTTGCTTACAAATTGTCGGCAAAAAGGGGAAAAAAACCCAAAAGATGCTATGCCATTCTGTCACGCTTAAATTGATGGCAACTGAGAGTCTCACAGACTTTTCATTCTCTGACTGCACTCTAATTAAGATATACAAAGAAAAATGAAAGCACTTTTATCTAGTCATTCAAAAATCCATTTAAGCTGTTACGCTCTATACTACAGACTATGCCAGGAGATACTGCCCTTAGATTTGTAGAGAAGCAGGTCAAAAGCTTAAATAAATCATATTGCTTAGCTTCAGTGCATATGTCACTGATATCACAGAAGAAACACCACTAAACTCTATAATTTTAGATACAGCAGTCACTTACCCAGCTGCTAATTAAATCCCAATACAACAGGACCATTGCATTTTTTATTCATGAACAAGACCACAGCAAACTGCATTTTAATAAGCACAATAGTACTGAAAATGAATGACACCCAAGAGGGCTATAAAATTTTTTTTTCTGCAGATCTATTGTAGATCAGTATGTAACCCACTAGCATTAGTGCAGATTTGTGGTCCTAGTTAAAAATATTGCACATATAAGACTAAATATTCACCTTCTGTGATGAGCTGCAGACTGGGTTCACCTTATCATTCTCCCCAGAGATGTCGATTGTATATACAATATTTCAACGAGCCTGGCTCATTGAAAGAGCTTTAAACTAGAGTTGAAGGGGGAAAGGGATAAAACCAGGCTTGCTAGAGATAAGCCTAGGGTCAGCACACCAATGTTTGAGGAATGGTGTCCTAGAGAGGTCCTTCAGTCTGCCGTCTCAGTGGAGGTAGGGGATGGAGAGCCAGGCAACAGCAAAGACACAAGGGTTATTGATGTGTTAGAAACCACAGAAGTGTCTGAGAATGGGTCACGTAGGAATTAGGGCTTCTCCCCCCAGAAAGGTGGCAGGATCAATAACCCAGCTGAAGTCCATCTATGCCAATGCACGCAGCATGGGCAACAGGAGGAGCTGAAAGCCATTGGGCAGCAGGAAAACTATGACATAGTTGCCATCACGGAAACATGACGGGATGACTCACACAACTGGAGTGCTGCAATGGCAGGCTGTAAACTCTTCAGAAGGAATAGGCAAGGAGGGAGAGGCAGTGGGGTAGCCCTGTATGTTAGAGAGTGTTTTGACTGCCCAGAGCTTGATGATGGTGACAACAGAGTTCAGTGTTTATGGGTAAGAATCAGGGAGAAGGCCACCAAGGCAGATATCATAGCAGGGAGTCTGTTATAGACCACCCAGCCAGGATGAAGAGGCAGATGAAACACTCTATCAGCAGTTGGGAGAAGACTCACAATCGCTAGACCTTGTTTACATGGGAGACTTTAACTTACCAGACACCTGCTAGAAATACAATACAGTGTAGAGAAAACATTCTATGAGGTTCCTGGAGTGTGTCGAGGATAGCTTCCTGACACAGCTGGTGAGGGAGCCGACTAGGGAAGGTGCCCTGCTAGACCTGTTGTTTGTGAACAGAGAAGGACTGGTAGGTGATGCAATGGTTGGAGGCTGTCTTGGGCATAACGATCACAAAATAATCGAGTTTTTGATCGTCGGAGAAATAATGAGGTGGGTTAGCAAAACTACTACCTTGGTTTTTCAGAGGGCAGACTTTGGCCTGTTTAGGAGCCTGGCTGACAGATCCCTTGGGAGGCATTCCTGAAGGGCAAAAGAGTCCAGGAAGACTGGACATTCTTCAAGAAGGATATCTTAAAGGTGCAGGAGCAGGCCATTCCCATGCATTGAAAAACAAGCTGGCAGGGAAGAAGACACCTGGCTAAACAGAGAACTTTGGCTGGAACTCAGGGGGAAAAAAAAGAGACTTTATGACCTTTGAAAGAAGCGGCAGGCAACTCAGGAGGACTACAAGGATGTTGTGAGGTTATGCAGGGAGAAAATTAGAAAGGCCAAAGCCCAACTAGAATTTAATCTGGCTACTGCTGTAAAAGACAATAAAAAATGTTTCTATAAATACAGTAGCAAGAAAAGGAGGGCTAAAGAGAATATTCATCCTTTATTGGATGTGGGGGGAAACATACTGACAAAGGATGAGGAAAACACAGAAGTTCTTTGCCTCAGTCTTTAACAGTAAGACCAGTTGTTCTCGAGGTACCCAGCACCCTGAGCTGGAAGATAGGGATGGGGAGCAAAGTGAAGCCCCCATAATCTAAGGGGAAATGGTTAGCGACCTGCTACACCACTTAGACACTCACAAGTCTATGGGGCCAGATGGGATCCACCAAAGGGTACTGAGGGAGCTGGCGGAAGTGCTCGCAAAGCCACTTTCCATCATTTATCAGCAGTCCTGGCTAACTGAGGTGGTCCCAGTTGACTGGAGGTTAGCGAATGTGATGCCCATCTATAAGAAGGGCCAGAAGGAGGATCTGGGGAACCACAGGCCTGTCAGTCTCACGTCAGTGCTGGGGAATGTGATGAAGCAGAACATCTTGAGTGTCATCAAGTGGCACGTACAGAACAACCAAGTGATTAGTCCCAGTCAATATAGGTTTATGAAAGACAGGTCCTGCTTGACAAATCTGATCTTCTATGAGAAGGTGATCCGCTTAGCAGACGAGGGAAAGGCTGTGATGTCATCTACCTAGATTTAGTAAAGCTTTTGACACCATTTCCCACATCATTCTCCTGGAGAAACTGGCTGCTCACGGCTTGGATGGACACACACTTCACCGGGTAAAAAACTTTCTGGATGGCCAAGCCCAAAGAGTGGTGCTGAATGGAGTTAAATCCAGTTGGCGGCTTGTCACAGTGGTGTTCCCCAGGGCTCAGTATAGGGACCAGTTCTCTTTAATATCTTTATCAATGATATGGACAAGGGGATTGAGCGCACCCTCAGTAAGTTTGCAGATAGCACCAAGCTGGGCATCTGCCTGAAGGTAGGAAGGCTCTGCAGAGGGATCTGGACAGGCTGGATCGATGGGCCGAGGCCAATTTGGTGAAGTTCAACAAGGCCAAGTGGTGGGTCCTGCACTTGGGTCACAACAACCCCACGCAACACTACAGGCTTGGGTAAGAGTGGCTGGAAAGCTACCTGGTGGAAAAGGACCTGGGGGTGTCGGTCGACAGCTGGCTAAATACGAGCCAGCAGTGTGCTCACGTGGCCAAGAAGGCCAATAGCGTCCTGGCTTGTATCAGAAATAGCGTGGCCAGCAGGACTAGGGAAGTGATCATCCCCCTGTACTCAGCACTGGTGAGACCACATCTCAAATACTGTGTTCAGTTTTGGGCCCCTCACTACAAGAAAGACATTGAGGTGCTGGAGCAAGTCCAAAGAAGAACAACAAAGCTGGTGAAGGGTTTAGCGCACAAATGTTATGAGGAGCGGCTGAGGGAACTGGGGTTGTTTAGCCTGGAGAAAAGAAGGCTGAGGGGAGACCCGATCGCTCTCCACAACTACCTGAAAGGAGGTTGTAGTGAGGTGGGTGACAGTCTCTTCTCCCAAGTAGCAAGTGATAAGACGAGAGGAAAAGGCCTCAAATTGTGCCAGGTGAGGTTTAGATTGGGTATTAGGAAAAAAAAAGAAAAAATTCTCCACCAAAAGGGTTGTTAAGCACTGGAACAGGCTGCCCAGGGAAGTGGTTGACAGACCATCCCTGGAGGTATTTAAAAGCCGTGTAGATGTGGGGTTCAGGGACGTGGTTTAGTGGTGGACTTGGCAGTGCTAGGATAAAAGTTGGACTCAATGATCTTAAAGGTCCTTTCCAACCTCAATCATTCTATGATTCTATTTGTATCAAAGTTGTGCTAAACTTGAAGAGGGCATGATATGCATTTGGACACCTCTAGCCAGTGCTGCTGGCAGATGAATGGGTATGAGGAAACTCCATTCTTTTACAGGGAACTTAATTGAGGTAATGAGTTAATCTGCAACTCACTGTCACGAACCTGTCCAGTGAGTAGGGAGGGGATGCTTCGTGTTTCACCCAGCATTTTAACCTGAAAGACCCCCTTGGATGTGCACAATGCCAAGTCTGCCTTTTGGCACTAAGGAAACAACAAGCAGAACTTAATTAACACCACAGGAGGAAACTGGCTGTCAAAACTACTAAGCCAGCTGTTAACACTATCTACAGTCTGTTGTCTCTGTCACAGACAACACAGAGATTAAAAGGAATAAATGTTACCAACCCTTTCTAGCGAAAATGCTGTAATTTGGTGAAATTCCAGGAAGGATCATGGCATTATCCCATAGAAAGTTCTGGTGGAAAAAATAGCTGGAAAAAAAATGTCAGTGAGCATCAGTGGCAGTATCTACCACAGGCTAACAACTAGATTTTGAAAATCAAGCTTTGATGGTCTAATGTAGCCAATAAGAGGAATCTTGTTGCTAGTCTATGTTGCCAGGTTTTCATGCAAGCTCTCCATCAGCGAAAATGAGAGGATGTTCAGCTGGCACCACAGCAGGACAAAGAGTAGATCATCCTTTCTGTATATAGAATCATAGAATCTTCATGGTTGGAAAGGACCTTTGAGATCATCGAGTCCAAGCATACACACAGAAAAAACCACCCCTACAATCTCTGCCACTAGAGCATGCCCTGAAGTGCCAAATCTACACATTTCTTAAATACCTCTAGGGATGGTGACTCAACCACCTCCCTGGGCAGGCTGTTGCAGCTCCTGACCACTCTTTCAGTAAAGTAATTCTTCCTCATATCTAACCTAAACCTCCCCTGCCGCAACTTCAGACCATTTCGTCTGGTCCTGTCATTATTCACCTGGGAGAAGAGGCCAACACCCACCTCTCTCCAACCTCCTTTCAGGTAGTTGTAGAGGGCAATGAGGTCTCCCCTCAGCCTCCTCTTCTCCACACTAAACATGCCCAGCTCCCTCAGCCTCTCCTCATGTGACCTGGTCTCCAGATCCCTCACCAGCCTGGTAGCTCTCCTCTGGACACGCTCCAGCACTTCAATGTCCCTCTTGTACAGAGGGGCCCAGAACTGAACACAGTACTCGAGGTGAGGCCTCACCAGTGCTGAGTACAGAGGCACGGTCACTTCCCTGCTCCTGCTGGCCACGCTATTCCTGATACAAGCCAGAATGCTGTTGGCCTTCTTGGCTACCTAGGCACACTGCTGGAGGAATCATGCAAGATGAATATGAAGGAATCAAGATCTAGAATGATTAATTTGGCAAACCAGTCGTACAAAGAAGTGTTTCTTTAGACAGATTTACAGTAGCAGAGTAAACCAGTTCCACAGCTATCTTACTTAGCCAAGGAACCTGTGTTACATTTGATAACAATGGTAAATCTGTGTTTTAAAATGCAGGGAGTTTGCATGGCTATTGGGAATGCACAAAAGTGAAGTGCAATTTGAATTAACAAAAAAATATGTTGAAAATTAAACCCTCACAATAATTGACATGTTTTCATATTTCAATACTTCTTTACAGGGACTGTTACATGGCAAAGGTAAAAATTGCCTGGACTATATGTAGTTTGGTTTGTTTTTGTAAGACTGACACCAGTCAAAAGCTGCAAATCTCCCTATCTAAGTTAGGCCCCTGAATCCTCCCTTGGGCAGCTAAGGAAAAGTTATCTTGTTTTAAGAAGTTTTACATCTGCCTACCAGTCCAATGGGAGGACTGTTAGGAGATGACGACTTCTCAGATAGTTCTGCTAAGCTTTTTAAATCTGGATTTATGAACCTAACTTCAGCTAGGCTATTGAAAAGCAGTGGTGTTCAGGCAGCAATTTGCCTACCGAATACTACTTGCAGAGCTATACTAATTTTCTCACTAAGGCTGATGAACCAGTATTTACACAAATGAAAAGAACATACTAATCTCTTTTCAAAGACCGTGAAAAAGGCTGCTTAACAGGCAGAGGGAATGAAAAAAAAATGTAGGGCAAGAAATATCATTTTTACTTTCGCTGAAGATATCACACACAATATAAGAAAGACCAAAAAATAATCTCACAACAGAACCTGACATTAAAAAAGATTAAAGGGGAAAAAAACCATACAACTCAATCAAGTCGGTAAAGCCTAATTAGCGGAGACCCACCCAGAGATCAACAAAATGCATTCTTTTCATTTTGTAGTACAAAGAAGCTGCATATATTACTTATATTAAAAAGCCCCTAAAATGAATTTAATTAACTATGAAAGGCTTGATTTTGCCTTTGGGTATATGTAAAAAAAGCATCTGATTTTACAAGATGCACTGTGATACCTGATTGCGTAGCGAGAGAAGAATTAAAACCTTTAGGTTTCATTGCCTCTCTGGGTTCAGAGAATTTTGTGGTCCAGAATTTAACTGTTTTTGGCCACAGTCACCAAGCTTGGGTGAGCATGTGAATCCAAACTCACACAGCGGCAACAGACCTTTGTATATTTCGGAATCTGGTTTGCAAGCTATGACTTGAGAGTCCTGCTTAGATTTCAGGGAGCACACGAGAGCATTGACCATTTGCAGGGAAAGCATGGGCAAGCCACATGGCTGAAAGTGTGACACCTGTAAGGAATATATTACAGATACACGAAATGCATAAGGCTGAAGATTATTACACCGATTTGGCCACGCAACAATGCATATGTCTACTATATAGCGCTCACGTTCCAATTATTTAACTCAGAGTAATTCTTGAACTATGTTAATACTTTTCCACAGTTGTGTAAACACAGAAGCAAAAGGGAAATAAAATATTTTAAATGAACAAAATTAGGAGATTCAAAGCGGGTGCTACTGACTGTGGAATATCTCCTTCTCTTTACTTCCTGCTTGGCTAACAGGGAGTCCTGGCACACACTTCTCTCCCTCCTCTCTTCAGGAGCTCCTCTACAGGCAGCCACATTGTGAGCCTGAGCCTACAAACTCTGTCTGAATCCAACCTGCAGGCTCTTAGCATGCCTTGGGAGCCCCTCAGACAGCAGGTGGGATCTTTCTCCCTGGAGACTTTCAACACTTGACTGGGAATGGCCCCAAGCAACCTGACCTAATTATGAGGCAGGCGCTGCTCCAAGCCCAGGGTGGAGTAGGAATCTCCAAGGTTCCCTTCCAGGGCAGCTTTTTCCATGGCTCTGTGTAAGGCATAGTGCCAATCTCACATTTGCCAGCCAGCGTTCAGACCGAGCCACTTGCCTGCATCAAATTGCCATGGACGTTCCATCGTCCTGCCCTATGTAAGGGCGTAAACTGTCATCTATGAGCATCTCAGTAGGTCTTAGCACAGACACACGAGTGCTGGAGCAATGACAGGCCTTCAGCCTTCCTCACAGCTCCCCAGGATCTGTTTGCATGGATGCAGGCATTAGCCAAAGTAGCAAGGACCCCATATCTCCAGGCGTGGATGGCTTGAATGCTCCAGGAGCAGAGTGGCTTCCCCCACCTCTGGATTTCTGGATACAAGCCATACTACTGTATACATTCCCTGGACTTGTGTCCTAATGCTTTAGTGTCCCAATTCAAGGCCATTTCTACGCCCAACATCCAGACAAAGCCAAGGCATGCACCTCTTTGCCAGCCTGGAATACATCCCTGAATGCCAGCAAGTTCTATCAGTGCTGAGTAAAGAGAAAAGCTGAGAGCCTTGACTCACACCAGCACTCACCACCCTGAGCTAAAAGGCATTTACAGATGATGGTAAAAGGCTACGCACAACCTCTGGTAACTCATGCAATAACACACTTGTCTTCAAGGGAAAGACAGACTGTCCTTGGCAAGAGCCCAAACATCTACTTTTGTGTGATTCTGTCTTCCTCACTCTAAAAGCCTGTTGGAAAACAAAAGGCTATTTCAATCAGCTTAGTAATACCAATATTCCTCCACAAGCTGGTTCCTAGAGATCCTAAAAGAAAATAGGGTGTGGCTTACCAAAGAAGCAGCCATGCTTGACTGGCTGCTGACAATAAATCAGGCCCACGTGTCATCTTCAGCTTTGGCTTCAGTGACTTCTGGCAGCATTTTGGAATGCCTCCGTGCTAGGACAGCAAAGCTGTCCTAAGAGCTGGTCATCCTGAGTGGCCACGTCAATTTTCTTCTACCATTAAGGTTTCCCCTCATGGGATGATCTCCTATTACTATTGAGGAGACTCTGAAGGCTAAATAGTGTGAACAAGCAGAAAATTTGGCTTTGAAGATGATTCCAGAGGCAGATGAGACATAACAGTGTGGAAGTACCCATGAGTTATACCACAGCAGAAGTAATTGTTGACAGTCACCATAGCAAATCACTTTAAGAACACGCTCCTTTTTTATAACAATTGAGTGGGGAAAACATTGGAAAACATATGGCAGAACACCTTTTTTCTATTGCTGTTTTTAAATCTGTCAATGTTTTCTTTAACCTTTGATCAAACATCAACAACTATCTGACAAATATTTTGCCAGTCATTGCACAATGGCTTTTCATAAGCACATAATGAAACTCAATGTTAATTTCCTCAGGACTAACATAGAAAGTTTCCCTTCTGTGGGAGTGCAACACTGCTCTATATCAGGAAAGGAGAAAGGATGCTCTTTTGGAGAAAGTATAGTATGAATACGTGGGCTTTTTAACAGCTTTGCCATAGCTGTCTTGTTTAAGATCATGAACAGATCATTTAGATCTGCCTCCACAACAACGTTTGACTCCCAGAGCCTTTTCCAATTACTATTACAATGCCTTTTACTACTCCACATGTTAGTTTCCCCATCAGCAAAACCAGACTTAACCTCTCACATTTCTTTCAGTCAGGATAATAATTGTCACTGGTTTAGGAGAACCTTGAGAAACTTTCAGCCTGATTGAAGATACTTCTAGGGCTTCTCAACGGAACTTTCAGACACCTTGGGCAGCGTATATAAGAGCTGACCTGAAGTCAGACCCGAACCAAGGCAACAGCTAACAGGATGCGTCTACAGGGTGCACATGTAGATGTGCATGCATATAGCAATTTGTATGAGTTTCTCATTATCAAAATACTTATTTTTCTCCAAGAAACTCAGATGATGCATGCTTAAACAGGTATACTCCACTGTAGCACGGATGGAAAACAGTAAGGAAGGAGATCACTACAACTTGCGTGTCTACAGCAGCATGTGAGAGCATCTTACCTTGACATGGTGTATCAGGTGCTCAACTTCATTCACTTTATACGTCTCTATTCCTAATTCTTTAGATAACCGCAGGACACGATTTTGTGTTGGCCCCACGTAAGCTCCTCCAAGGTCCACATATTTAACTTGTTTATTCTAGTTTATCACACACAACACACAAAAGGGGGGAAAAAAAAAAGCATTTAAAAAAGATAAGCCCTTTGTAAATAGCATACAAGTTAAAAGAGCAATACAGAGGAATTCTTTAAATGAAATGCTCCCAGCGCATTTTGGCTAAGATTCCTCTCCCCATGGAAAACTTTCATTCTTTGGTAGAGTTCTGGTTTGGTGATTACAGAGGAACTCAGATAAGGAGTTCATAATCAGCTGATCTGGCCCGTTGCTACATTACAGCCTTAGCAAACATGAGAGGAAAGAGCCTGACAGGCAGAGAGAAGACGACAGAGTCAGAGACATCTGTGCAGTTCTTGCTCAGTCAGGCATCTCGCCAAGGACTAGATCAAAACAGACTGTACTAGGAAGTAGCACAGGCAAAATTTTCTAATGAGTAGTGTGGGATGGGGTCTCCCAGGTCAAGATAGGGCAGAAGGTAAAGGAGTGAAGGGAGACATACTGTTCTAGTCATGTTCTAATTCTAGACATGCTCTAGTTCCCAGCCACACCTGCCATTCCTCTAGCCTATGTGACTCCTCATGGGGCTTGTTATGGTTGTTTTTTCACAGAGCCTTCTCCAGGGTCTCTCCCTGCAAAATGATTTTGAAACTTAGCTAATCATGTTTTCCTTCCCAGAGGAATGGACTGATGACTCAAGAGTCTGCAGATCACACGGAAATATTCTGTCCCCACCATCGTGCCAGTCTTTCCCTACTCTTGCTGGTATGATATCAGGAAATTCCCCACCTGCTAGTGCTCTAGAAATTTTCCCTTAAGTAGGTCCTCTAGCAGGAAAGATAAATAAATACAGTTATGTACAGTATTCATATAATATGCATATACAAACCACCTGCACATGTATAATTATATGGATGTGTAGTATATACTGCATGTATGTATGTATATGTAGTATAAACTGGTTTGCAGATAATTACCCTTACGGTGAAAGTTCTTCCACCAACTCTGTCATTGGCTTCCAGCAACACCACATTCAAGCCTGACTCAGTCAGCAGTTTGGCTGCCGAGAGACCTAAAAGATAAAAAGAACAATTAAAAAATATTTCTGTATATGCACCCCATGGTTTTTGTGAATTGACATGTAAACACTTACATCGCTATCCATCCAAATCCTGAATTTTTCATTCAAACACTTCGCCAGGGACACAAAATCGTGTCCTGCGGTTATCTAAAGAATTAGGAATAGAGACGTATAAAGTGAATGAAGTTGAGCACCTGATACACCACGTCAAGGTAAGATGCTCTTCGTTGGGCTGGCGGGATGCCGCACGGGCGGGGGGGCATTGGAAGCCACACCCTTTAGATAATTTTAAATATTTGCATGCTCTAGTAACAGAGATTGTAGGGGTTTTTTTTGTGTGTGTATGGTTGGACTCGATGATCTCAAAGGTCCTTTCCAACCATGAAGATTCTATGATTCTATGAAAAAAAAAAAACCCAAACCAATAACCGTGAAATGGAACTGAAGCTACATATTAAAACTGTGGTCAAATTTTCATGTGCTGAGCACCTTTTGCATCACATGCTCAGCTCTTCTGCTGCATAAACCAGCACTTGTTACGACAGTGATCCAGCCATGCAGAGACACCCACAGGGGAGGACAGCTTTCTGTTTTCTAACATCAGCATGTCATCTTTTATAATCCCAACAAAAAAAGGAAGTGAAGTTTTATTAGGACTGTCCTAAATTTCAAAAGTTTTCCGGAAGCTTATTTGTGTAAGTGTCTGCTTTCCAGCTCTGAAAATTTTAAGTACATTACAAAGTTCCCGCCATCAGGTCACAGGTTTCTTCTCCTGAAGAACACATGGTCTGAATCAGAAGAGACAGAATGTGCACTTTTGTGTGGCAACAAGAAGAAAAAATATGGGTAAGAGTACACAAAAAAATTGCTTCATTCCTTATCCATTTTCTTCATACATTTTTACTTCCATCTTGCAATTCTTGAAGCTGAGACACCAAGAGAGGGAACAATGGGAATCACAGAATGGTAGGGATTGGAAGGGACCTTTGGAGATCATCTAGTCCAATCCCCCTGCCAAAGCAGGGTCACTTAGAGCAGGTTGGACAGGAATACAAGAGAGAACATCTCATTTTAGCTCTGATGCCATAAATCCTCATAATTACAGAGGAAAATATTAGCATCGGGCCCTGCAGCATGTCAAGCCATGATGGGAACTAGAAAGGGTGCACAACATGGAGCAGATACAGCCTGCAACCTCTCAACTGCTTAAGATCATCTCTGCCTTTTACTTCAGCACACAAACTGAGATTTGTATAAACTGATGTTCTTACTTTGGCCGCATGTGAGCAAGCTTCTAGTGGGATGACAAGAGTTATATTCTAGAGGGTTCGCCATCCTCTTGAATTGATAGCATGTGTTGAATAAAGTTCAGCACAGGCCAGGCTACAAGCCACACTCATACACTGCAATTTAGCTAACCTTTCTGGCTCTCTGTCTTGTCACCATCAGAAGGCAATCACTTTCCTCTCTGTGTCCTAGCACATGTAGTTTTTGAGGAGGAGTCATCCAGGCAGATTGTTCTAGGCATAAGACAGCCATGAAAGAAATGGCAAAAGAGCTGGCAGAAAGAACAGATGGCCAAAGCTAGCAAGGAAGGACTGAATGAAATTATAATTAAGAAAATATAGCAGCCCTGGATAGAGAAAGAATATTACTAAGAGCTACTAAAGGTGTGACAGAACATCCTCGTTGTCAAGTAGTGGCTTACAAGTAGGAGAACCATGTCCTGTTCCCAGCACTGCAGTGAACCTGCTGCACTGTGCTGGTTAAATCACTGAAGCCCTTTGTTTCCCCATCTGTAAGAAAAAAAAAAAAAAAAAAGACAATGGTACAGACCTATCTATCTAAAGGATTTGACATTTTCTGAAGAGAAGCAGCAGATGTTTCCATTAAAAGATCATACTGTCCTGCTTTTATTTCTAGCTTCATGGGCTTATTTATCTTGTGTTTTCACATAAGTGTTTGTGAGAAAACCAGTAATGACGCTGGTAAAGGTCTTTCCATACTTCCTTATTGAGGAAATTATATTGCAAAAACATCTGGCTGGATCAGTGGCCTTGACTACACTCACAAATATTTAACGATACCAAGGAAGAACAAAATACAGAAAACAGTCATGGTATGGAAACACAGACCACCCCTTCAAATAATTTGCAAAAAGAGATTGGCTCCTGAAGGAAAAATAGGCAACAAAACTCCTAAATAAATATAGCTTACCAGTTAAAGAAAAAAAAAAATTGCTCTTCAAAAAAGACAAATGTTTCATCAGTTGGGAGAGGATCAATAGTAGTTATTAATAATTTGTAGAAATAATACATAATCTGAAGGCTGTTGTCACTGCAGGTTTCTGTTGGCTTATCATGGTAACAGGCGTTGACTAATCAATTAATAATATTCAGTAACCAACACTGATTAAGGAATATGAGATTTGACTTTCTGTATTAATATCTAATGCATAAACATTTCAGTACAGCCGGGAACAAAGGCAGTTTATTTCCAAGAGATGAATAGACAGACAAGCTTATGAAAGGATAGCTCTCTAGATTCAGATGAAATGCATCCGATTTGCAGTGGTCAGCCCAGATGCCACCAGAAGGTCCTTACGCACCTTTCATCCAGCCTATTGCACCTACCTACTATTTACTCCCTACTGTTTATTTCGGGGCAAATGCCACCTTCTTTTTCTCCATACATCCACAGATGTATCTGTTAGAAATGGATGGCAATTTACTCTTTCCTGATGCAAATACAAAAAAAAAAATAAACCCGTGTGGAAGAGAGGATTGGGCTCATTAGTATCTCACTGCCCCATGACCATCCTCCAGCAGATCAGATCTCTGTACAGGGAGGGATGTGTCCTTGGAGCTTGACTCCATAATGGAAGTTGCAGTCTACAGGGTTCCCAAACTAAGCACTTTTCTCTGACCTATGTGACAGCTCTATTCTGGCCCAAAGTTTGCCAGAGAAATTATGCAGATAATTGCTGACAAAGGCAGGGAACAAAACCAACCTCTAGCTCTTCCTCTTCCTCATCACAAATGTGTAACTGGGGAAAGAGTTGGAAGATGTGAAGGCAGAGGCCCAGAGCAAAGGACCATATTAGGTCTCAGAGCAAGCACAGCACAGGATAAGGCAAGACTGCTGTCGCAGATACCACATTACAGTGCAATATTGACAGCTGGGAATGCTGCTATTTTTGGTATCTCACACATTTGGAATCACAGTACTGCCACACCACCCTGTACCTGTTCCCTGGAGCTGGACACAAGACCCCAAAAGGGCTCTTGGGCTGCTACTACAATAACAGCGAGAGGACTGGATGCTGCAGAGGGAGAGCTCCGAGCCAAAGTGATACAAGGACAGATAAGGCACCAGGAACAGCAACAAAAACATATTAAAATGGAAATGAATACTAGCACAGGAATATTGGGGCACGAGGTTGAGGTTTGCTTTTCAGAAACTAAAAATTGCTGCAGGAAACTCCTACAAACCACAATCTTTTCTCTGGGCAAGAGTCAGAGTGGCCTCTCTTGTGCTTAATATTCCAATTGCCACAAAAAGCATGCACAGAGCCTGTGAAGCAAAGCCTGGAAAAATCCATCACACATGATGTAAGATCTCCTCTTGAAGTGTTTAACCCTTCACAAGTTTCACATTTCAGCACTGCCTCTGGCTTACCTCTCACTCTTGCACATCACTAACCAAAGGCAGATCTTTAATGTTTCCCCCAGTCCTCGCAAGTGAAACAGCCATATCCAAATGTAAAGTTCATCCAAAAACCTGACTGATGTTGCTATTATTCCTATTTCATGCGCAATGTTTCATCACCCAGTGGCACCTTTCCCTCCTCCCCAGGAGCATTTCAAAAGAATCAGACCTGAATTGCACTATAAGGGCTCAACCACTTTTGCCCCCACTTCGCAGAGGACAGTAATTGGGTTCAGGTTCCACTGCAAGTCAGCTTTCTTCAAAGGGCAACAAAGAGCCATATATACATGGCAGAAAAACATACAGTTAAGCAGCCTCACCTGCAGTTCTGCTCAGAGAACTGATAGGCAGATAATTAATGCAAACAACAAAGAAGCAAAGATGATAGGTCTTATTTGAAGCCCTAGACTGAAAAATACCACTGTGCTTAGAGGATGTTTAACCAGCCAAGCCTTCATCCGTTACCATAGCAACCTGGTACCCAACCGCAGCCACTCAGAGATACTGGTGAGAGATTGCCTCCCCCAGAATTTTATAATGCAAGTTCAAGCCACGAAAATCATTTCTCCATCACGCAGCACTCTGCATTCACACAGATCTTACTCAAATGTAATAACCACAATAATTATTTCATCTTCAGTTCACACTTATTTCTTTCCTGTTTGATATCTGTGTACCTGCTAAACATCTTAAATTGCACCACTTGATTACACAGCTTCAAGCTTCATTATAACCTCACTTCCTAATATTAACACCTTTCTTATATTAAGATAACATCTAATTCAGTTTTTGCTTGGGGTTTTTTGTTTGGTTGGGTTTTTTTGTTTGTTTTTTTTTTAAAGATAAAAATTTAAATTCCTGTGCTAGGGCAGAATCCAAACTCACATTTGGACTGACAAATGCTACAAGAGTCACGTTTTTCATCTGACTCCCACGTATTATGGACTAATATTTATATTTTATTTATATATTTATATTAAATAATATTTTACTTATATGGACTAAGTTTATTTCTGAAGGCATTCCTGCAGTTCCTGATGTACTTTCTCTCTATTATTCACCAATTTATCATATTGTCCCGTATTTATTATCTCCCTTCTAAGAAGGAAAAAAACCACCTCTTCTTTCATATATGTAATTATAAATATCATCTACAAATTCTAAATTTTAATTCATGTAGGGAGCAAGGAAAGAGCCCCTAAGCCACTGGCATTCGTTTAATAGCTTCCAAGATGGCTGTCAAAAAAACCTGTTTACTTTATAATCTTAAAAACGTGTCTCTCCAATTAAAATTGTAGGTTGAGCAGGAAGAAAGGCTGCCATCATACTTGGACTGCACTTACTTGCAGGTCTTTCTGCAGAACTTGCATGTCTCACACCTGGATTTCCTCAGATTCATGAAATTGGCTGATATTTCTCCCTCTCCTCCTCTTTATTTATTTTGACATCAACTATATGTTTACAAAGTACTGCCCAAGGGAGTTTTAACTTTTGTAACAGATGCTAGACACTGGGGCTCTGCATCCAAACACAGGCTCTATAAGTAGAATAGAAACATCCAACACTTCGAAGAGGCAAGGAGCTGATTTTTACCTTTGTTGTGCCTCCACAACTTGGACATACACGTCTGAAGGAGGCCTACAAGCAGCTCGGTTAACTGCTGACAGCGTCCGCCTTGACATCGTGTGTTCGAGCAGGGGCTAACAACCAGTTTTCACAGTGTATTTGGAGGTGCAGCAGCTGCACTGCAAGTCATCCACCGAGCAGCCAGCTGAAAGCTCAAGCACATCTGCATGAGAAGCTGCTGCTGTAACGTACCTTGTACATAAAGGCAAAACTGACGAATTTCTTGAGGACTTTTTCCCTGCCCTCAACCTGTTCTGCCACATCTAAATCACCGTCTGCAAAGACGTCAGATGCCAGCTGCTCCTTTAGCCAGAGCCAGTGGGCAGAGCAGCCAGCAGCACCGGAGCCTGACCACTTTGATGGGGTCCAGGGCATTACACAAACATAGCACGAGGCTCAACGTGAGGATCTGTCTCAAAACGCACCTTGGAAATGGCATAACGAGCACAGTCCTCTGCCCTGGGGATAATGGAGAAATTGTAGGATGTAAAAGTGTTTCACAAGACTGATAGCAAAAAAAGGAAACATACCATAACTGATTATGTATAAACAAATAAGGAGTTCATAGTCACTAAGGTAAATGAATTCAAATATTTCTTAAGTATTCAAAAATATTAGTCAGACCACCTTTGACCATGGACATTTAACATCTTGAAGCTCTTATTTTAGAAATCTCAAGACTTGTATTCTTCTTCTTGATTTTGAGTCTAAGTCTCATGTTGACCAGAGGGGCCAGGAATTTAATGTCTTTTCTTAATGGAAGTGAGGAGTCTCACAAAAATCACGAAGCCTTAAGAAGCTGAAGTGTTAAGTAAAATCAGCAAATCTGTCAAAACCTACAAAAAGTTACAGAAGCTGGTATTGCTGTGGGATCACATGGGAAACACAACTTCCCTCACTATTAGATGTCTTCACGCAGGAACCCTTACCTAACATCTCTGATGCTCAGAAAAACATACAAAACGCATACAGCAAATAAATGAGTTTGGCCGAAACTGCTGCACGGAACTCAGTAAAACAAAATCCATCTGTCTTAACACTGCAGAAGAACTTTTGAGCAGAACCCCTTTCTCCGTGGTCAACACAGTTGCAGTGTTTGACCTAGGGCAATGGGAAGAAATAAAGAGGACTATGCCCCAAGCAGTTGAGGTAAATTGTGGAGGAAGCAAAAAAACACTCCTTTGACCAGGAATCCCCGCTGGGTAAGTTCCTAGCATCGAAAAATTAGATCAGTTAATGGAAGAATCCTGTTTGCTGTTGCTTAGGCCTAATTACTCTAAAATTCAAACAAAACCCCTTCTTGTTTATACTCAGGGTTCTCTGACCTCCTTTTAAGAGATGACTCAAAAACACGCTGTTAGTTCAGTGCCGTTAGCGTAATACAGTTTGCACACCGCTGCCATACTGAAGGGATGGAGGGCAGAAGCAGAGAAAAGGCATGTTCTCATCCACAGCTAAGCAGCCATTTTCCACCAGTGGGTTTTCTCCTTTGAGTCTTCCACAGTTTCTTTATTGCATTACAGTGTTAGAAACTGCAATTTAATAGCATTGGTTTTGTTTGTGCTGACTGCTTTAATGAACACAATCCGATTACTGCTCTGCCACTGAAAGATTGAACCTGGCGCTGGTCATCTTTACCTCTGTCACTCATCATTAGCCAGCTAAAATGTTTTAATTGAAATAATGGCTTGAGACAATAATGCCTGTAAAGGCATTATAGATAAGGATTGTAAGCAAAATAAAAACCAAACCAACAACAGCAAAAAAAGCAAAGCCAATATTGGCCCAGGGTCTGGGTGAGTTTACGCGATACAGGCATTTTTTGTAACTTTTCTCACATTATGGAAAGGTCAAGGGATTTTGCTCTTGTGAAGAATACCATCCTTTTATGATTTTGAGCATGTCCCTTGAATTTATAATGGGAGCACTACAACAGAGACAGCTAAGAGCACACTGCCTGAAACTCAGTTCACATCAGACTGGCACATCGCTATCAAAAACGGTGAGCATGAACAATAGTCAGTTTTCCCACTTCATTGCTTTCTTAGTCCTCTGCAAGACAAGGTACACAGCACCCAGATTGCTCCAAGAGTTGTCTAGGTGACAATACTTCTGAAAAGCAAAGGGCTACAAGGACAACAAGATACTGCACCCTGACAATACCTTTTATTAACTTAGCCCCTCACCTACACCCATATGCTTTCAGGGTGAAGGTAACATTTTAAGTTCTCTAATTACAAAGGCACTTTAGATATCTGACTCAATCTCACGGAAGAAAGATACAAAAATTGTAGCTCAGAGCTGAAAAAACATGGTAGAGCTCGGTCTCTGTAAATTGTTCCTCTTGGTTATTCTCAATGCCTTACCTTCACATGCTGAACAGTACAGTGAAAGGTATCAAAGCAACTCTTTTTTGATGCAAGTATTTTCACCAGGGGGGGAGATAAACTTTCTTCCTAAGCTGTATCACTGTGCAGCAATGAATGCCATTAAAATGAATATCACAACACCAAAGAACTTAAAAAATAATAAAATTACAGTTTCAGAAACCCCAAAGAGCAAAAAAAGACATTACCAATCTGCGTATCTGCTTAAAATGTACATTTACTTAAAATATTTGTACAAAGGACATAACATTTCTGCCTAGGATACGGCACTCTGAACAAATAAAATTTATTTCTGTTAGCATTTCATTGTCTAGCCGAGGCAATGAGTTTTGTTCTGTCTGAGCGCTGGTTCTGTAACCTTGTCACTGAGGTCAGTATGAGCATCCCTATGAGTTAATGCGACTTTACGTGAGCATAAACTCTAGTCCCAGCTTTCTGTGATCTCTTCTCCCTGGAAGTGCTCCTAGATGATTAATCCAGTGCGCAGGGAACAGCATTTATTAAGCAGAGTTCTTAAAATCAACATTAAAAACATTCAGTCCACATTTCATAGAATGGTTCAGGTTAGAAGGGACCTTAAAGGTCACCTAGTTCCAACCCCCTTGCCATGGGCAGGGACACCTCCCACCAGACCAGGCTGCTCAAAGCTCCATCTAGCCTGGCCTTGAACACTTCCAGGGACGGGGCATCCACAACCTCCCTGGGCAACCTGTTCCAGTGTCTCACCATCCTCACAGTAAAGAATTCCTTCCTAATATCTAATCTAAATCTACCCTCTTTCAGTTTAAAGGTGTTACCCCTCGTCCTATCGCTACACTCCCTGATAAAGAGTCCCTCCCCATCTCTCCTGTAGGCCCCCTTTAAGTACTGGAAGGCTACTACTAGGTCTCCCTGGAGTCTTCTCTTCTCCAGGCTGAACAACCCCAACTCTCTCAGCCTGTCCTCATAGCAGAGGTGCTCCAGCCCTCTGATCATCTTCATGGCCCTCCGCTGGACCCGTTCCAACAGGTCCATGTCCTTCTTATGTTGGTGGCCCCAGACCCAGACACAATAGTCCAGGTGGGGTCTCACCAGAGCAAAGTAGAGGGGGACAATCACCTCCCTCGACCTGCCGGCCATACTTCTTTTGATGAAGCTCAGGATGCGGTTGGCTTTCTGGGCTGCAAGCACACATTCATTGCTGGCTCGTGTTGAGTTTCTCACTCACCAGCACCCCCAAGTCCTTCTCCTCAGTGCTGCTCTCAAGCCATTCTCCACCCAACCTGTATTTGTGCCTGGGATTGCCATTTGTCCCAGGCATCACACCCAGCTAAGTGATATAGAGCCTGGCTGGTTACCAGTGAGATGAGCAAAGTGGTGATACCTTAAGCTCAGGCCCTGCCGGCACAGCACAAAGAAAACTTGTTGCGTTTGGGTGGAAACCCAGTGCCTTCAGTCCTGTGGTGCCCAGGCTCAAGTGCTGAAGCCACAGCTGTTCTGCCCTTGTCCAGGGCTTCCCTTTAGTTTCCATTGAATTTTTACATTTGAAGCCTCCAGTGAAACTTTAGACTGATGAAACTGAGCACTCCAGCATTTCAAAGGATGAGTATTTCTAGTATCAATCATTTATTCAGTATTCTGTTCATTTCATTGTCACGTCTTACACATGGAGCAGTACACTCGTTCAATGCCCGCCTCACACTTCAAAAGGAAGAGTGAGAATTCTGTTTCTAAGCTCCAGTCAGGTTAAAAAAAAAAAACCAATCACATTCTGCATGCCCTTTGTTATGGCCCCAGGGTATACTGAAGAGTTAAAGTTAACGGCATTACTATTATTATCATCTTTACTGCAATATTATCTCACACCTTCAATCTCAGGGCCTCCTTTGGCTTAGGTCATCCCTTTCTGATAGTTTACAGTCTAGGCTGCCTCAAAACACAACAGACAGAGGGAATAAGTAGAGGAGATACAGAGAACTGAAAGACAAGGTAGCACTACAACAAACATACCGTAGCATTGGAACAAACAAAGCTTAGCACAATGAACCGGCTCAGGCGCTACACAGGTAGTTTTCTAAAAGCATACTTTTAGGCATTACTATTAGAGGGAGACATACAAGCAAACAAAATGACAGCCAGATTTACTCTGAAGAAGAGTTTTGCCTTCCGTACACAGCAACATGGGAAGAAAAGACTAAGCTACGTCTGGAAAATTTTGCAAAATTATGCCGCAGTTGCCCCTGAAGAGAAATGCTTATCCATTTTGCTAAATCTTGCATGTTCTCAAAGAAAGAATTCATTTTTTTTAATTCCCCGAGAAAAGTGCTTAAAATACATGATCAAATAGAAGATTTGAACTTAAAAAATAAACACACTGTCATTCTCATATCTTGACATTAAAGAGTAACATGTAATTTCCCAGATTTCTCAATATCATAGGCATCCATCTAGACTCACAGGCATCCACCTAGAAAAGTCACTTCTCATGGCAGTTAGCAAAGCCCCCAGCAGGGCCACCATGCCCTCATTCCACAGTGATCCCTTTTGTTTCATGTTTTCCCTGGTCTTCACACAACTATTTTCACCCAGTTGCCCCTAATAATTATGGATTTATATTGAGCATATCTCAATGTCATTTTTAAATATCCACCAAGTCATGCTCCAGTGACTCCCTGGAAATTCCTATCATCATTATAGCACACATATAATATGTTAATGTGTGCACACACATTAACACTCAGGCTAGATACTACTCACCTGTAAAGCTTACAAGGATTTGTGAACATTTTATCTATTTGAATAACTGAAAAATGCAGACGAACCCCACCACTTCCCAGCATCGTGTATAATCACTTTACATGCCAGCCACCTCTTTGCTGATATGCCAAAAAGACCACTCCATTTCTTAACGGCCAGCTCAGGATGAACCAGGCTGAGATACCAAAGGCTGAGAACATGGATGTTATCCAGAGAAACCCAAAAAGGAACCATCAAATAAGATTTTCAAGTGACTCTCTTCCCTCCATCTCTAAGGGCAGGCAGGAAAAAGTTTGAGCCAAACAGGTCAGAAAAACATCACTATTATGAAAGAAAAAAATGCTACCATTAGTTTTGTCCCATTCTGATAATAATGCATGCCAGGGGGGAAAAAGGTGAAAGAAGCATAGAGGAAAAGAAAAGCGTCTAAGGTGTAAAATAAAAGAATTTACACTCTTTCCTTTCCTCATTTGTGCTCACTATCTAGCATAACTCACTGATTCAGTCTCTGGCCAAGTTAGCCTCATAAAAAAATGACTCATATTGGAACAAAAGAGGTGTCTCGCTCCAATATTTAATGCATTCAAAGACAGATTTATCAACTCCAGCAAACAGGATGCGAGTTTATATGCAAGCTATCCAGGTAATCATGATGCATAGTATGAACTGGCTGTTTGAGCAGCTGTTGCCGTGTGTAGTCAACCAAAGAGACTGCATTCAATGTTTTACATATGAATTATACCATCTACATAAAGACCAGCCGGCTGGGGGGCAGGAGGCTACAAAGGCATCTTTCCTCCCCACCTCCCTCACTGCCAGCTGAGTTATATGGTAGAAACTGAAAAATAGTGAAGAAGTTGTATAGTACAAAGTAATATTTGTAAGATGAACAGGTTTCGAATCAATTAAAACTTCATGGAACTCTTTAACCACCTGAAACATGAAGTGCCAAACAGCAGTCACCACCGTAACCTAATCCTTGTAACTACAAGCTGACAGAGGCTCTAATGAACCACAGCCAGACTCTTCAGTGTTAAGCTAGTTTTAAAAACTACTAGCACATTTATGATGTATTTTGCCATATACACCAGTTATCAGAAGTAGCTCACCAGGTCGCAGACTTCCTAGACTGGACTACCTTTTCTTCCAGGGATGGTCTGCACTTCGTGTGCCCCCATCCTGTCCCCTGCCCTTCCTTCTTCTACACACACACACAGACCACCTACAAAAAAACCTGAATGCCCATCATTTCCTAAGCAGTTCCCTGCTCTCCATCCATAGCTGCTAATGCTCCTGATGCCATCAAAAGCCCACTCGTCCTAACACTAAGTCCAGGCAGCAGAGTCCTTGTAGGGCTGTGGGTGACATGGGTACATCAGCCCCACATATTTGCGAGGGTGGTGGCAACACCTGTCTGATAGTGGGGGCAGCACAAAGGAGGAGAGGGGACAGAATAAGAGATGGGGGAGAAGAAAAAGATGAGTTGAATTCCCTTGAACACCTTTGTCCCTGAAAATATTTTACTTTCTTTCTCCTTAGAAGCCTCTTCTTCCCATAAATAATATTATCACTGTTTCTTGAGTAAGTCAATGCAACTCTTCTATGGCTTGACAGGCACTTTCCAGCACCTCCTTTTTTTCTAACTTATCCAGAACTCAGGGTCTCCACAACTGACTTATTGATGCCCATTCCTCTTTCTGTTCCCTTACACCACTCCAGCCCCCAGTACTGGTCATAATAATGGTTTATGGAGCAAATAAAGTTTCTAAGGGACTTCAAACTGACATTACTTTTAAGCAAACTGTTTGAACAGAAAACTGACAGGACAGAAAAGGCTATGCAAAATACAGGTGCATGGGTGGGTTATTAAAAAGAATACTAGACATGCATGGTTTAAATACCAACGTGCTGTAGTGCACTCTCATTGACCACTGAAATCAGCAGAAAAAACTTTAAACAAGGATCACACAACGTTACAAAATTATAAACCTTAGACACAAATCAGTCCAGAAGGAAATAAAGCTAGTCAGTTAGATGTACGATCACATTTTGACAAACCACCTCAGAAGGCAGCAAGAACCTTAATATCTGACATAAGTTTACAAGGACAAAATAGGTTATCAGCCCAGAAGGACAATCATGTTAAGTTCCAAAATAGCTATATAAAAATTAAATGATTGAAACTGTAGTGAGATGAATGGAATTGCTCAAGAAATTGAAGCACAGCTGAAGCTCCGGAGTTCTCAGTACAGGAAAGACATGGACCTGTTGGAGCAAGTCCAGAGGAGGTCCACAAAAACGATCAAAGGGATGGAGCACCTCTCCTATGAAGACAGGCTGAGAGAGTTGAGGTTGTTCAGCCTGGAGAAGAGAAGGCTCCGGGGGAGACCTTATTATGGCCTTTCAGTACTTAAAGGGGGCCTACAGGAGAGATGGGAACTGCTTTTTTAGCAGGGCCTGTTGCAATAGGACAAGGGGTAATGGCTTTAAACTAAAAGAGAGTAGATTTAGATTACTTATAAGGAAGAAACTTTTTACAATGAGAGTGGTGAAACACTGGCACAGGTTGCCCAGAGAGGTGGTGGAGGCCCCATGCCGGGACGCATTCAAGGTCAGGCTGGTTGGGGCTCTGAGCCACCTGATCTAGTTGAAGATGCCCCTACTCACTGCAGGGGGGTTGGACTAAATGACCTTTATAGGTCCCTTCCAACCCAAACTATTCTATGAACGATGCCTAATTTCAGAAAGGTAACTGAGAGCTTTGCAAGTGCATCAAGACACATTCTCTGTAAAGGAAAACCAAAGGAAGGTCTTCGATCCACTATACCAATGTTCATCAAACTTTTATAACCACGGTAAACTTCTCCACTGTATCAGTGCACTCTGTGAAGTAGCTGCTATAGAACTAAGAACAAACACAAAGGCAAGCGACTCCTCTTCTGGGAAGGGGCAGTGAGACAATATGGCTTCTTATCTTTAAGTAACAGAACTACTTAACTACAGCTGTCAGTTGTGCTATAGAGAAAGAAATTGTGCCAGTGGGAAATATGCCAAAATCACCCAGATTGTTTACATACAGAATAGTAACTTCTGAAGAAGAAAAGCCTTCTCAATTGACTAAATTATGCATAAGACCTAATTCATTGTCATTAGCTGCTGTGTAAGATACGTAAATATAAAGCAAATTCTCTGCTGGTTTATGATACTACAAGCAGCGCTGGAAGTTCACCTCTAGGACTATCAGGGCTGTGTAAGCCCACGTTGCTCAGGCTGCCTACTTAGGCAGTACAAACATGCCTACTTCGCTTTTTGCCACAGTTCTGCACCTTTTGATAAGACTACCTCCACTCACTAGCTGTCCTTAAGTCCTCGCATACTCCTGAGATCATGTCAGACAGCCTGAACACCCCCAGGATGGAGCCAGAGCAGTGGGCTGCTCCTCACAGCCTCAGGTACTGTGGACACCAGCCTTTGACCAAGACTCATATCACTGTGGTGACTGATGTCTTGCTATTCACTGCAGATTGACACTAGGGTCACTTGCTAGAGGGGGGGAAGCATGCTGAATCACATGTCTTTAAAATTACTCCTGTCTTTGATGGTGCCAAGGAGTAAAATGAGCAAATCAAAATTAACAAGTGGACAGAATGTGATCTTTTGGCAGTCTCTTGATGCTAATTAAATTAAAGGTGTTAAGAAAATTAAAGAAAGAAAAAAAATAGACAAGGAGAAGACATAGAGGATGGAGACAGAGGATGCAGGTGCACATCCGTGGTCAGGATGACCAAGTAAATTTTTAACTGTGTCTTCATGTAAGAGCAGCACAAAATGGAAATTTTGTGCTTACTCTTCCCATGTTACTATCTTTGATCTGCAAAACTAGAAGTATCCCAAGACAGCAAGTTTGCAGTGTCTATGTTAGCAAATAGTGCAGAACCGCAGAAGATCTGCAGAGTAAAACAGTTGTATCCTGAATACCCAGTATTCATACTATATGTGTGAAAGGGGCTTTATTTCAGACTGGCTCTTGTGTGGTCCTACAGGCTGAACATTAGGGGTTGCAGCTCAAAAGGTGAGCTCCTAGAGCACATCTTCCCATTTGGTCTCATGCAAAAAGGAATCCAATGCATATGTTCTGAGCCTGCACACTGCACACTGTAGAGCAATAAGTAGGGTCAATCAGGAGATTTGTTCAAGGCACACACTTGATCTGAAGCAATACACTAATGCAGATGAATACTACCACCACCTTCAGTGTGATTAAGTTCCAGTCGAGCACTAGGCTAGACTATGACAAATGTAACGAACTAAAAGCACCAGTGCAGGTGGTCGTCCAAGTAAACAATGCACTGAACCTTCTTACAAAGAACTTTCAGCCTCACCTGTGTTTGATCTTGTTTGCCAAAAAAACCATGCAATTCAGCAGTATAGATAAGAACATCCTGTGGGGTCTACAGTTTGTAACTCTAACATCAACTGCTACACACAAAATTGAGTTCTCCACCAGTTATTTCCGTAGTAGCTACCCAGGAATTCCTTGCCCAAAGCTTTGCCAGCCTAACTTACCTTTTTTGCCCCTTCCAGAATGGTTTTCACATTTTACTGAACAGACCAATGAACTTTCCCTAATATCACCCTTTCATAACACTTAAATAAGCTAATGGAAAAGCTTTCCTTAATGATGCATTGCTCTGAGCCTTGGGAGATGAGATGGCTCCTGCAGGTAGGCTGGAAAGCTTCTTATCAAATCAACTTTCAGACTGATTAGGAGGTATCGGTCAGTGAATTACAAGTGTTGTCCCTGCTGCCTAGGCTACCAAACTATTTCACAACACTACGCAGCTGCTTTCTGTCCTGTTTACTGTGTACTGCCAAGTTTTTATTGCGAAGAATCTAGAAGTTAAATGGCAGGCTCCACGCAACTGCCTCATACTCCTTTGCAGTAGCCATGAGAGTAGTTGAATACAAAAGGAAGAACCCCCTGATGGCAGATGCAGAGACGGACGACTGAAAATGTGAACGAAGAGCTTCATCACGTCAACTGACAGAAAAATGTCCTGGATTCCCTTTTTCCGAGTGCATCTCGGAGAGGGTGGTATTCCTTGGAGAGGGTCACAGTCCTTCCACAGATGGATCCATTCAATTCGATCATGCACAGTTATTTCATTTTGGTTTGCCTGCATTTTTTTTTGGTCTGGGATTTTTTTTTTTCCCCTCTCCAAATGGGCATCTAGTATAGGACTGCTAGACTAGTGATGTTCTCCAAAAATAGCATCTCCTTTGGCAAACGATCTTTTCAGAGGAGGAGTATTATGACACTGTAAATTACTACCAGAGAACAAAAAGAAGCAATAACTAGTGGAGGTTATGCATCTCATGTATACTTTTCTTACAACATGACCCAGTTTTGTTTTGAAAAAAAATTTTGTCCTCTGCTTCGGTCTATTTTAAAACAGATTGCACATCTTCAGATAATAGCCCCCAAAACACCTGATATGGTTTTGGGCGTTTTGGTTTGGTCTTTTAAGTAATTTGAAACTGACTCAACAGATGGTAGTGAGAGCTACTGTAATTATACAGCTTATTAGATCATCATACAAAGCAACACCTAAGAAGATGAGTATAGAGCAAAGTCATAGCTCAATAACAGGTATCCAAATATTTTAAAAACCTGATGTTTCAATGGAAATATTTTATCTTACAGTAGGTTTTGGTTCTAAACTTACAGGAACATGACAGGTTTCTTGTGAACGGGAAAACACTAAGCATACTTCAAAAAACATTCACCATAATTTAAAAAAGGCTTCACCTTTCAGGAAAAAAAAATAAAAATCAGTTAACCTCACTTTGATTGTAAAATGTGTGCAACCAGAAATTTAAGAGAAGCATTTTCTTAAGTAGGACTGGCATAACATTAGGATAAAATCTGATAACTTCTTTGAAAACAAAAAAAGGAAAGAGGTTCCCATGGCAAAACCAGGGACAGGAAGGCACTTTTGAAAACATGTGGAGGAAGTTTTTAAACGAAACCTCTGAACAGATTCCAAGATTTGATTTAAGAAAATTTCTGTCATCGGTGCCTCTACTAAGAAGATAAGCAAGTTTGATGACACAACCTCATAGTTTTCTCATAGTCGTTTCCATCCTCATGCTTGAGGAGCCCTTCAACAGAAAAGGCACGGCTCTGAGCAGACAGAAGAACCTGTCACGATGCAATTTCCAGCTTTATGAGGACCCTTTAGTTTTCTGATCTAAATATTCTTTAGTACCAGGCATACTATATACAGTGTGTGGCTAAGCGTTTTCACATATGCATTTTTAAGTTGGGAATTTTTCTTTTAAAATATTCCTTTAAAATCTACACCTTTCATAAAAATTTCAAGGACTTCAGCAGAAGTTTTACCCATAAAACAGAATCTACTCCTTAGTAAACCCTCCTTATCCTTAAAGGTCTTTGCTGTCATCAACTGTATTGAGATGATCTGAAATCTTCAGAGAAGCCACAAACCATTTTTTTTAGACTTGAAAGAAATTAATGAAGAGTAATTTGGAGTAGATTTTCATTACATAACACTTAAATTAGCCATCTCTGTAGTTTTAGTCTCTGCTTTTCAACAAGCCTGTAGCAAAGGACACTGAAAACCATTCAGCAAAAGAACTGGTATCTTCAGATAAAACATCCCCTTCAAAGGAGAACAGTGATGGTCAAGTGTTGTGGAGGTCTCTGCACTGCTATTCCATCATCAGGTTTTTTACTCTTTAAATTTTAGACCCTACTGATTAAATCTGGATAAAAAGAACTGCTGCCAAAGAGGGTCAGAGCTCTCTGCAACATGTTTGTTCACATCCTCCTCAGATCGGCACGGCAACTCTGTTTCTTCTGTGATTACCTGCTTTGCTTACGGCTGTACCGGCTAACTCAAGCACACTTGAAGGTTACAAGAGCTTTCTGCTGTTTTACAGCTGTACCCTGACACATGCGTTCCTCACCTAAAGGCAGGAACAGTACAGTCCCCATCGGCTGCACCTCAAAACCAGGGACTTTCTGAAGGAACGCATATCAAATCCGGAGCAAAAACAAACCGGATCTCCAAGGAGCAACCCATTTTAAAAATCATATACTTCATTCTCCAGTGGACAGGAGAAGATATCTCTGCAGAGGTTTGGCACATAGATTCACAGAATCTCCTAGGCTTGAAGGGACCTTTCAGATCATCTAGTGCAATCATCAACCTAACACTGACAAAAACCACCACTAAAACACATCGCTAAGCACTATGTCTACCCGTCTTTTAAATGCCTCCAGGGATGGTGCCTCAACCACTTCCCTGGGCAGCCTGTTCCACTGCTTTGATAACCCTTTCGGTGTAGAAATTTTTTCCTAATATCCAATTTAAACCTTCCCTGGTGCAACTTGAGGCCGTTTCCTCTTGTCCTATCACTTGTTGCTTGGGCAAAGAGACCAACCCCCACCTCTCTACAACCTCCTTTCAGGTAGTTGTAGAGAGCGATAAGGTCTCCCCTCAGCCTCCTTTTCTCCAGGCTAAACAACCCCAGTTCCCTCAGCCGCTCCTCATAGGGCTTGTGCTCCAGAGCCCTCACCAGCTTCATTGCCCTTCTCTGGACATGCTCCAGCGCCTCAGTGTCTTTTTTGCTGACCCTTGTCAGCATGGGTTTTCTATCAGAGCAAGGAGACATAAAACCATAGTTTCATCACCTAGCTGCAAGGTCAATGATTTACAGAGAAGCGAGTGGGCAGAAGACAGAGGTGAATCAGGAGCTGTACATCGCAGCTAAAGGAAAGTGACTGAAGAGAGGTGCTTAGTCATTAGTAATTTTTGTGCATGTGTATTTTTCCAGCCTCTGTGTGAGGAGAAAAGTTGCTACAGCATGAAACTAGAGTGCTTTGGAGAAGATTTGGTGTAAAAGGGAGTAAATAGAAAACTGGTTCCTTACACAAACCCCCCGCCACTTGATGCTGGCTGCAGATAGCCAAGAGCGAAGCACATGATTTAATATGGCATAGCACTGCTGCTCTGTTCCATCTGCACTTTCAGAAAAACATACGTGGGCTGTGCAGGCCTGCCATGAGAATATTCCCATGGCAACCATGAAAAACAAGGGTATATTAAAAGCTGTTACACTAACTCTTTCACTCCGACTCATTCAACACTGGGAACCTGTAGCACTACCGCTGCAGAAAAACACGCCACGGGAAACATTTTTGTTTAGAAGGCATAAAGAGATAGTTACCACTGGTTAATTTCCTGTAATTGACTTTGTGAAACACGGTGTAAGTTAAAAATTAGCCATAACACTGTGTTCGGAATCAATCGTGCTTTACAGAAAAGCGATGGTTAGTTTTTGCTAATTGCAAAATCATACTTGAAACTTTCGATAATTATTCGGCAGTTTGTTATCAGAGAATCACCCTTAGGAGATAATGCCAATGCTTTTGCTCACTGCATTTTTTGTATCATTCAAATTGCATGCTGCACACCTTAATATAATAGTTAAACAGACATCTAGAATTACATATAAATAAATAGTGGAATTTAAAAGCTATGTAAAAAAAGGATGAATAAAATCATGTTTTGTAACACATCTTGAGTAATTTGTTTGCAATTTGGCAAGAGATACTACTTGGATCTGTGGACATCTGCATACTCATTATGCACCGAGGAGACTAACATGCAGCACAGGAGCTACCACACCGCTTACCTCCCAACGTTAACAGGCCAAAAAGCAACTGTTTGATATATCAAAGGCAGAGAAAAAAAATATAACCTACTGCACATACACAATTTATTTGGCACGTGTATCTCAGAACAAAATGCACGAGAGAGAGATTCATTCTGGGCAAGCACAGAGGTCTTCTCGCCAGGCTTAGGTTAAAAACAGCAGATTGCTACTCAGCGCAGGAAGGCTTCCATGCCTGCTGTTCCATATCTGCCAGACCACCCGTGCTCTCAAATCCGCACCTGTGCTGAATGAGGAACTACAAACTTACTGAGCGATCCAGCTGATTTCTCCCTTATCTCCCTTTCTACCTGCTCTAAACAGAAGGCACCCCAAGATTTAAATTAATCATGCACGACCGAGCGCCTCTGCATAACATCTCCAGACTCGGTGCAGAGGATGCCGAGCGCCTATGGCCTCGCCTGCCCAAAACTTCCAGGGGTTGTGGCGAGAATTACACAGGTTTGGGGGACGGCAGGGCTGGACAGTGGAAGAACCAGAAAAGTAAAATAAAAAATAAATAATGAAATGAAAAAAATAAAGAATGAAATAAAGAATAATAAGAATAATAAAATAAAGAATAATAAAATAAAAAATAAAGAATAAAATAATGAAAAACTAAAGAATAAAATAAAGAATAAAAAGAATAATAGAATAAAAAAGAATAGAATAAAAAATATAACATAATACAAATAATAAAATAATTAAATGAAAATAATAAAATAGTAGAATAAAAAAAATAACAACACACAGCCTGCACCCTGTGGCGTTCAGCCTGAGCCAGGGGCACTGCTCAGCCAGCCTTCCCCAGCCGGTCGGGATGCGCTGGCACCTGGGGCTCGCCGGAGGAGACCCGCTCAGGCCGAGGAGGTGGCGACCACCACCGCAGCCTCTCCCCTGTCGCCACCGCGATGCTCCGTCCGTCCGCCCGCCGGCACCGCCGCCTCCCTGCCTCCGGCCGCCCGGGAGGGCCGGCAGGACCCCCCCCGCCCCTGCCCGCCGGACCCACCTGAGATACCGCCCCCGACCACCACCACGTCGTATCTCTCGGCCATAGCGCTGCCCCGGCACCGACCGCTCCCTCCCTCCCCACGGCGGCTGCGGCCCGGCTCTGGCGTTCCCCGGGCGGACCCCGCCCCGCCCCGCCCCGCCGGTGGGCGCCGCCTCCCGCCGCCCCGTGCGATGCCGAGGGCTGGCGACGACGGGCCCCGCCGTGTCCTCGGGGCTGTGCCGGGGCCCGCCGGTGACGGAAGCCCCCCCCCGGGGGGCGACAGGCCCGCCCGGGGGAAGGGCGAACAGGGTTCCTGCTGAGGGGCCGCCGACCCTCCAGATGATGGCCGACCCCTGGCACCGGCCCTGCTCACCCACGGAGAGAGCCATTGCTGTTTTCTCTCCTACCTCCCGGAGGGTTTGGGGAGAGAGCCACCCGTGGCCCTGGTTGAGGAGCGCAGCCCCCCCGAGCTTGCTGCCCTCCGCTCTCTGAAGGCTATGGAAATGTTGGAGTCTGCTTCTGCATCCTTTGCGGCATCACTGGGGCCACCAAAGGGGACCTGTGGCAGCCACAGCTGGTGGTACAGACTCTGGAAGACCAGTTAGTGCTTTTCTTGAGCACGCCTCAAAATGAGCCAACCGCAATTTGTGCTGTGCGATGGTGGCATGGGTCAGTGCTCCTCCAGATCGGCCTCCACACTGAGAGTCATCTGCTGAGACCCCCCAAGAGACTCCCCACCCGCGGGGAAAAGGACTGGCTCATCCAGAAACAACAGTGGCATCAAATTCACTTGGAGCCTTTAGGCTGGTCCCCTACACACCCAGCAGGGTTTCCCATCACTCGGGTTTCTACTTTACCACGAGGGTGGCTCCAGGAGAACTGGATTTGTGAATGGTCAAAGCATGCAAACATATCTCATGCACGCTGAATGACACTTCGTTCGTGGACACTAAGTTTAATGTCCAGTGCTAAGGCTCTAGCGTCTTCATGACACCCCTGGATGAAATACCCTTCGTCTTACAAGTATACTGTCTAACAAGCATTCTCTGTCCCCGTATATTTTTCACAGAATCATAGAATGGTTTGGGTTGTAAGAAGATCATCGAGTACAACCTCCCCTGCCGTAGGCAGGGACATCTTTCACTAGATCAGGTTGCTCAAAGCCCCATCCAGCCTGGCCTTGAACACTTCCAGGGATGGGGGCATCCACAGCTTCTCTGGGCAACCTGTTCCAGTGTCTCACTACTCTCATCATAAAAATTTCTTCCATAAAAAAAAAATAAATCCATATGCTTCCACCTCACTTTCCTCCCCATTTCTGCTTCATCTCTCATACCCTAAAGATGTGCTCTCCATACTTCTCCTGCCCTTTTTCTAATGCCTTTTCCATCCCTCTTCACCTGGTTGCCTCTTCTCCTTGTCTCTTACCCACTCTTTCTCTGAGCTGCGTGGCAATTGACAGACAAAGTCCAGCCTTTAGGATGAAAGCCCCCCAAAACCTGAAGAAATAGTGAACTAAACACCATTTCAGCATAAGGGGACGTTTGCGTTAAAGGAAAGATTAAATTAAAAAAAAAAAACCCAAACCTAGAGAAAGAGCAATATCTAGCTGAAACTAGTTTATCACAGTTCTCAATATCTGAAGTAGGAAATTTTCATTTGATTTACCTGATATCTTTATTACTTTGTGACCATTAGATTAATAATTGCAGCGGTGATACCCAGAGAACACATGCAGCAGTTATCTTTCATGGGAAGGCGAGTCCTCCAGGATCCAGTATTTTCTCTTTGGGCTGGGAGAGGCATGCCGGAGGGACAGGGGATGTGCTAGGGACTGAGCCATCATCTGGAGGGCCATGTCACCTCTTGGAATAAACAAGGAAATTCTTTAAAGACAAGGGACGTGGTACTATTTCTTTTGATATGCTTAGCAGAATGATACATTTATATCTCTGGAGTTCAGGCTGGTTGCTGGTAAGAGGAGAGATCAAGGTAGATAAGAGGAGAAGAAAAAGGAGTAAAAGAGGAAGAGGAGAGGGCAGTGGCCATAATTTATTTGCCTCTTGTCTGTGCACATTTTTTTTCATTCCCTTTTAATTTTCTGAATGTGAGAAATCCACCAGCATACTTCAGAACTCGAACTGGATTTCTTTCTGAGGTTGCTAGTCCTAAGAAATAGTTAGCGAGTATATATATTCCCTTTAATGGGGTCAGCAGAAAGCTGCATTGCCATACCTAATGTGTTTAATGTCTAGGATATTTTATTGTATGTGAGATTTGGGTCTCATTTCATCACTGTAGTAAGGAATATCATAACTGCAGTTAGGTGCTGTATCTGGAACTGCAGTTCCAGATGATTTTAGACATTCGATTGTTTTGTGCTGGTGAAGTCTGCTTTGATCAAACTCATCTTTTGCTTTAAAAAATTATGAAAATTTGTGAAAAAAAATTTATTGCTCCTCACCCCATTTTTCCCTATTGCTCTCATTCCTTATCCGAGATAAGAATGAACTTTGAAGTAGAACTTTGCCTAGCTGCTTGCTTACCCTTTTTGTGTACTTTTAGATATGATCTCTTCCTTATTAAGGCCATACACGTATCAACTTCTTATAAAAGAAAGCGGTCTAATGAGACCATCTACATTTTTACTTGTATTATTGCATTTCTACCTGGAAAATATGGAAGAAAAGAACCTTTGTCTCATTAAAAGTGTCATAAATATCTCCCTCTCAAAACAGTTTTTCTGAGTGATACTTGCCCTGCCTGAAGCAATGCTACATGATTGATCATTTACAGGGAGAAATTCCTTATCTCTAAGAGAAGTGGTTAATGGAGAAGAGAAAAAGAGGTCTCTCCAAACAACATGAATAAAAAGTTATTGGGAGACTGGTGGGGCTGAATTAATAGAAGATGCCATTTTTCAATTCCTGCTCAGAAATACATATTCTTACTCTGATTAAAAGGATCTGTCTGATTCAAGGATGGTTAAATAAACTCCAAGACCTCTTCATACTGAGAGACGCCCCTGAGAGGCATTCCTCAGGGGCTGGTACTGGGACCGCTCCTGTTTAACATCCTTGTCAGCAACGTGGGCAGTGGGATTGAGTGCACACTCAGCAAGTTTGCCAACAACACCAAGCTGTGTGGTGTGGTCACACACTGGAGGGAAGGGATACCATCCAGAGGGACCTGGAGAGGCTTGAGAGGTGGGCCCCTGCAAACTTAATGAAATTCAACCAGGCCAAGTGCAAGGTCCTGCACCTGGGTCAGGGCAATCCCAGGCACAAATACAGGCTGGGCAGAGAATGGCTTGAGAGCAGCCCTGAGGAGGAGGACTTGGGGGTGCTGGTGAACGAGAACCTCAATGTGAGCCAGCAATGTGCACTTGCAGCCCAGAAAGCCAACCGCATCCTGGGCTGCATCAAAAGAAGTATGTCCAGCAGGTCAAGGGAGGTGTTTCTGCCCTCTACTCCACTCTGGTGAGACTCCACCTGGAGTATTGTGTCCAGGTCTGGGGCCACCAACATAAGAAAGACATGGACCTGTTGGAGTGAGTCCAGAGGAGGGTCATGAAGATGATCAGAGGGCTGGAGCATGTCTCCTGTGAAGACAGGCTGAGAGAGTTGGGGTTGTTCAGCCTGGAGAAGAGAAGGCTCCAGGGAGACCTTATAGCAGCCTTCCAGTACTTAAAGGGGGCCTACAGGAGAGATGGGGAGGGACTCTATCAGGGAGTGTAGTGATAGGACGAGGGGTAACAGTTTTAAACTGAAAGAGGGTAGATTTAGATTAGATATTAGGAAGAAATTCTTTACTGTGAGGGTGGTGAGACACTGGAACAGGTTGCCCAGAGAAGCTGCGGATGCCCCATCCCTGGAAGTGTTCAAGGCCAGGCTGGATGGGACTTTGAGCAACCTTAGTGGGAGGTGTCCCTGCCCATGGCAGGGGGCTTGTAACTAGATGATCTTTAAGGTCCCTTCCAACTCTAACCATTCTATGATTCTATGATCAAATGGCTGTCAGAAATAATAGTTGTAGATATTATTTCAAACCCCATATAAAACACGAAAGGTAGGGGAGGCTATTCCAGTAGCAGAAGTGGGTAATTTTATTTGGGCTATTGGCAAGGGTAGCTATGATTACATCTATGTACTTAATGCCAAGTGCCACAGATTCCCAATGTCCACAATAGGTAACACTTATTCCTGGGATTACTCTGGTCCCTCTCTTCCTCCTGTGGCTGTAAGGAATAATTTATTTTATTTTTTTTTAATGTGAGTGTTTGAAACAGAGGGCTGTATTGCCTGCAGTTGAGGGTATGTGGTGCATGCCCTAGCGTCACATGAAGGTCCCTGGGAGCGTTTGAGGGCACAAAGCCCTCAAAGTGTTGCTATTGAGATACAACAGAGCAAACATCTGTGTCATTAAGTCTTGTTTTCTGTCATCATGGACACATAATATAGTCCTAATGAGTAACATATTTACATTCACTCATCACTTTTACTAATGGGCTTCATCTTGTAGGTTTTACATTTAATGATCAGTCCTACTTTGAATGGAATCTGACTGATAAAATATTCAGTTTTTACTTATTAGCTCTAGATTAATGTCAGACTGTTGCATGTTGGATTAAAAATCTTGGCTATTAACATTTAGCCTCTCCAATTAACATTCGTTGCAGACCAAACCTCTCCCAAAGCTCAGCCGGTAGTTCTTCCCTTCTCTCTCCCACAATAAATATGTTTCAAAGGTTCATTTTTTTCATCTCGGTAGTTTCTTCTTCAAAAATGTTTGCACCATGATGCATTTAAACAGATATCATATTCCCCTTGCTCCTTTTCTGTTTGCAGTGTTGATGCTTGTCAAGCACTTTGGTGTCCTCACATACTGGGATACACATTTGCTGATTCTAATAGCTCTTTTATACACCTGTCTCAGTCCAAAAGTATCTGTCTTCAACAGGTATGACCAGAATGGTATACATAATCCTAAGAAAGCCTCTTTGATGGCATAAAGATTATTTTTTTTTGTCTGGAACCCTCTCTTCTAATCATATTAGGATTCTGGTTTTGGTTTTTATGGTCCCATTACTTCCCACATCCCGTGTGTTTCTAACTAATGAAACAAGTAAAGAGACTTCTGCCTTGATTTTGGTGCATTATCCTTTGAATGCATAAAGTTAAAAGCAAAGCAAACTTTCTGAGAAAACAGAGCAACAGAGAGCATCCACATTTTCTCACCTTGGAAGAGAATTGTTTTCATAAATTTTGTTAGGCACTTAAACACTGTCGCAATGAGACAGCTTAAATATACTATGCTATGCTATGCTACAGCTATACTGTCTGGTAGAAAATGTACTGACAGCTCTGGACTAAATTTGGAGAAATTAGTGGAAAGTTGATGGAGTAGGGGTCAAAGAGAAAGATCTCCAAATTTACAAAGACTAAGAGGTAGAATTTAGGCACATGATTCATGACTGTCTGATCAGAGGCTGATAAAAACACAGTGCAGCATTTTAAATTATGCATCCTCTCAGCTTCTGCTCCTTAAATAGCAGTGTATTTAATAAGCCAGCTTTTTGCTCTTTGTTATGTGTTACAGTCTCTCTTCATCAGATTCAGTGGGAAAATCTCTGCTTCAGGACAAGACAGTTTTCACAGCTGAAAGTTCCTACCGGCAGGTAATACACGTTGACATCACCTTTAATCAAAGCATCAAAATGGATTCCTCCATTACCTGCAAGCTATATTAGCACCTGCATTGCTAGGGTGCTTCAGCGACAGTGATATGATCAGAGCCAGGAATTCTTCTAAATTCCTGGGTCTGGATGCAAACTCCCACTGTGCCAGGTCCATGTCAGCAAGCCCTGGGTGTTCATCCTGCCTCCCACCCTGCCCCACCACTGCCACCGTCCCCTACCACACAGGTAGGAAGCCTGGACACACAGGCTAGGTGGACACCATGGCACACCACAGTGGGTCCTAGACTTTTGTAACTCGGGTCAGGGCACAAGGGCCTGGCAGGTTTTCGGCTGTTTGATGGTCAGAGATTCAGGCTCAGGAGCACAGGTAAGTCTAGACACAACCTTAGGGCATTGCTGTCACATACAGAGAAACCGCGAGGAGAAAAATATCGAAGAGATTGGTTGTAAAGAGCAAGATTGCATTTTCCATCAGCCATGAGCATATACATTTGAGACTTGGTGATTCCAGGCACCTACTGAATTTGGTACTTGTACTTCATCACTGGTTTGTGGTAGAGAATCCCTTGAACATGGCTTGCTACCTCTCTGGTCTGCAACCAGGTCTGCTGTTCTTCTGGTTAGTACCTTTGTGTCTGCTGAATACTGATGTTACAGAAGACAGGCAGGTTTAAATACATTTTTGAACATATATTTTACATAATTTCAAATTTCTCTAAAGCAATCAGTGCAGAAATTGTGAAAGCACATGTCAGTGCTTTTGAAATACTGTACAACTAAATGTGCATAAGCTCCATGCCAGGCTTTCCAATAAAGGAAAATGTTGCAAGGAGTCTCAGGAGGTTGTCTAGTCTGTCCCTTCGCCCTACGGCGGCATCAGCCATGACCAAAATGTATCTTGATTAGCAATGAATGTTAACTGCAGATCCTAAATGTTAATAGCCAAGATTTTTAATCCAACATGCACCAGTCTGACATTAATCTAGAGCTAATAAGCAAAAATTGAATATTTTATCAGTCAGATTCCATTCAAAGTAGGACTGATCATTAAATGTAAAACCTACAAGATGAAGCCCATTAGTAAAAGTGATGAGTGAATGTAAACATGTTACTCCTGAGCGCACACAGCTATAGCGCAAGAACAGAACAAGTGCCATGGTGCAGCCAGGCCGGCAGATGCCTGGCACTGGGGGCCAGGATTCTGGGATCCCCCCATGGGACAGCGGCAGGGCAGGACCTGGCAGCCCAGGCTTGTCCCACCCCCATCCCAGAGCAGCCAGGGGCACCATGTCAGCCCCAGTCCTGGGCATAGGGCACATCCCTGAGGATGGGGATGGCTGAGGCTAGGCAAGGCCATGGGCCTGCGGGTGGGCCCAGCTCAGGGGGGGCCATGGCCAGGCAGGACAGGGCTGTGGGGAGCTGGAGACCAGCCCTAATGTGGTGTTGCTGGGGCAGGGGCTGATGGCCCCGGGGGGCTGACATGGGGTCCTGGGCCGTAAGCAGGTGGGGGGAGCTCTGGGGGACTGACATGGGGCACTCAGGGCTGGTGGTGCCCTCAGGACCCTGAAGCCGATCAGATTAGTCAGAAAGACCAGCAAAGCTAGGTCCCTACTGATACAATAATCATTAAATACAAGCGCACAAGTTTCTAGACCACAGCATTATAACACCAAATAATTTTGGCTTTCTTCTTATTAGCTCTTTGTCTTTTTAGACTTAAGGATCCTCCTGGCCATAAGCATCTGCAGTGGGTATAGGGGTAGCCTCCCATTCAGCGGAGGGAGGCCATGCAGGCTCTAACACAACAAGGAGTCAATCACATGTCCCCTCGTTAGATCTCATGGAGAATCCATTCATCAAGACTGCTTGTGTAATGAAACCCCAAGAAGGAGTGGAGGAAAGTTGATGTGATGTCTCAAACATTCCAGCTCCTCCTACTCCATAGTCTCTAGTTTTCTTTCCCACTCTTTGTCCTAATGAGCCTGCTTTTACAAACCTGTGACTGATGTAACCACCATTCTGATACAAGGATTAGTAACAATTATGGTAATAATACAAGTATATACATAGTTACTAATATAGCCAACAAAGAAAAATAAGGGGAAAAAACTTAAACTAGCATAAATTATTTTCCCAACATCAAGCTCATCCTTGCACTATGCTAATCTTCTCCTGACCATTAGCTACAGTTCTGTTCTGGTGTGTCCAATTTCCTATTACTTTTCTCTTTTGCAAAATTTTTCTCCAAAAAAAATCCACTGTCAGGTTTGCCGTCATGTTCGCTATTGGTATTAATATTGGTATCTGGCAGAGGTGCCTGGTACTGTGGCACATCATCTGGCATCTGTGACATGGACTTCTACCAATTTCAAAAGACACTTTGCATTCATTCACAGGCAATGCCAGTTCCCGCCATCCAGAAGTCCTAGCAGACAGATCCACAGGTGACGCATATAGACAAGGATAATGACAGAATGGAAAGCACTGTTTTAAGTACATGTAAAGGAGTTAGAAAAATCAAAGTCTCTTAGAAAGTAAAAATAAAATGGAAAAGAAAAAAAAAATCTCAACATCAGCAGCTAAACCAAACTCCATGTGTGCATCATGCTAAGGCAGAGCACTGGTTCCCCCATTGTCCATGTAGGAATGAGGTGCTCCTAAGCCCTCCAGTTCACCTATAGCCTAACTGCCACAAAAGAGACCACCGGGCAGGGCAGGACCTGGAATGGCAAAGACCAGTCCGAATGAGTATCTTCCTGCTTCAGACAGAGCCAGTTTGCAATCAAAGGGTATTGCTCCAAAAATAATCAGTGTTTTCTAAGCAGTGACCAGAAGGCATAAGTTCAGAACTGAAAATCAACACTTTGCTATGTAATGCCTGTTTTTTTCTTGTTTAGAGTCTGTTGGAGCTCTTCTTTTTTTTTCTTGAAGTAGATGAGCAAAAGCTAAAGATGCAAAGCGGATGATAGCAGTGAAGTTCCTCCTTATACCTCTAAACAGACAGTGCCTTGTATAACATGCATTGGCATACCTCAGAACACATGAGGAAGTTAAACACTTTTATCCTTTTAACAAAAATGACTGCCATGTCCTTTGCTAGTAACCTAATCTGAAGAGTTCCTGAAGAGACAGGTTATGCCTCTCACTTATGTCAAATGTTTTCTTAGTGAATAATGGCAGGTGACCTTTTACTTTTTCTTAATCAGGCTGGTCCTGCTGCTTCTCATCTACGGAAGTCACAGCACACCATTTCCATCTGTCACTTGAAAGATAGCTCCCTCTCAGTCTGGTCACTGCCAGCCTTCATTAATTCACTGCTAACCCATTTCACCTGAATGGAGTCAAAAGGAATTCCTAGGTTTGCATTCCTCTGGTTCCTTATTCTCTAATTATGACTTTTCCCCCATGTTTCTTCTAATGCCTCATCCCCTAATTGTTAGCTGTGGTGAAACAGACCAGCACCAGTAGCAAACCTCATATTCTTCTGCAGGAAAAAGCAGACAGGAAGATACTCTGGAAGCTCCTACAGTACAAACTTAGGGAAGAATTGAAATAATGAACAACAGGCTATCATGTACTGATATGGAGGTTATTAGCACTGAGGAGGCTTTTATGCATGTATTATGTATTACTATGCCTGTATGTGGTAATGCTGCTGTGACTACTAGGGGGATGTTGTTTGCACTTCCGTGCACACTTCTATAGTCCAAGATGGCCCTGTATAAATTGAAGTGGCTTCAGTGAAGAGCCCTGAAAATAATTACCAGATTGGGAGATATGCTTGCTGGTGAAAAAATCTAATTTTAAAGAGGAGAAGGTTAAGAGGTAATAGTTTTTCTAAGTGGGATTCATTTCATCTTATGTTGAATATCTGCACTGGCCAACAAGCTCCCTTCTCTGGTGAGAGAGTAGGTGTAGAGACTGAAGAGATAGTAGGTCTAGAGACTGACTTATACTATACTAGGATAGTTAATGAAGAGAGGTGGGACATGTTTCCTCCTGAGGTGCCTGGCTCTCTCCAAGGATACTAATTGACTTAGACTAGATAAACTTTCAGATGATTAAAACTCCAGGTATGGACTTAGGGAGCAAAGAGCTACTCATAGAGTTCTTTGGTGAAGGTGGCAGAAGTGCTAACTAATACTTCTAACCTTGAAGAAAAGGAGAAATCAATACAAATTTTCTGTGGAAACTTACCAGTCGGGTTATTTTGTACAGACCATAGGATCTTGTCTTTGCTTCTGAGAAGCAGCAGGAGGTTGTGACTTCAAGATGAATTGGCTCCTTGCTCTGCAAAGGCCCGTGTTGTCCTGCTCATCCTCTGTGCCCTTCTTTAGTGCCCTTTAGTGCCCCGAAGCAAAGCTCCCTGAATGGGCATGGAGAACCCCTTTACATAAGACGAGTGGGGCCTTGCTAATTATTAATATCATAGCACAGACTTTTAAGCACCCACAGACACAAACAGCATTAGCTGTGTGCTGGACCAGAATCAAGTTTTTATCTTATAATTGCCCTTTGTACTCTGTGTTTTCTAAACATTCAAAATCTTGGCATTGCAAAGTGCTGAGTTTAATCCAAATCTTTCTGTGCTAAATCCTCTGGGGTCCGGACTTGATGCTATTCTTTGAGGCTTGGGGTAGATTTTCCATACTGTTGTTATTTTTCCTTTCTATTGGATACATATTTTTCATTCTTTTCAGGCCTAAACTTTCTCTAAAATCTTTAATTTCCCTATAAATTCTCAAGCCTAGCTCCTCATCAACTTTTCCTTGTATGCTTCCTTTAACTCTTTTCCATAAAAGACAAACCTCCTCCAGAGAATTAAAAAAAAATACATATGTATCCACTTACGAGATGTACCATAGTTTAAAATCTGTACAATCTGGGTCTAACAATAAGTAAGGCTTTTCATATTGTCTTCATGCTATTTTTTGTCTCTTTAAGTATTTAGGTCTGTCTTCACTTATTGTCTTCCATTTTATAGCCTGCTTCTTCTGAAACGCTTGGTTATTTTAATAAGCCTAACCGGCAGAGGTATTTTATTTATATTAGCACTCCTCTACAGTGCAGCTAGGATCAGTCATAAGTCTCTCTGTTTTCTGCAAAATGAGCCTGCTGCATTCACTTTATGTTTACAGATCTATGGAAGCCGATCTTCTAGTTCTGATGAAATAAAAATACATTGAGTTTAGATACATCAGAATTTTAACTTCTGTCACATACAGACACTAAACAATAGTTTTCATATAAAAATATCGTTTGATCTCCTCTCACATTTCTTGTGGTCAGTATTTTGGTTTTATGAGGTAGCCAGCATGCAGTTAGTGTTACTGTGGGTTGTATTTCACAAAAGGTAGATTTTACAGGAGGTCAGTACTAGACAGGCTATTTTAAAATGCTGTTACTTTTATAGAGATGAGCAACCAGCCAGACAGCACCAGGGGACGTTGGTTCTTGTTCCATTCCTCAGCTCAAGGAAATCTAGTTTCTTGTTGCTGGTGACTGCATTGAATGGAATTGTCAGGGCTGAGAACTATTTTACGTAAATACCTCACCTGGTCCTGGCTCTATCTTCATGAACTAGATTCTTGAATCAGAATATCATCTAGAGTCTAGAATATCATCAACCCATCTAGGTTGTGGTGTGAAAACAGAAGCTATTTCAAATATCTGACTCCACTGTCTGCATGCCTGGGAGAAGCACTGAAGTGATCCTTCATATTCTGGCATTTATCATTTCACAGCAGATGGCAGAAAAAAAACCCAAGGTGAGCCTTCTGCATTTTCTCTGTTGGGATTAAAATTTTGGTCCTGAGCCGTCGCGTGCATTTGGCTGACTGCCTCCTTTCTGTGTGCACTGGCCATTGCTTTCTCTAATACCCTTCTGGGGGATGGTTGATACCTGATGGTGATGTGTCAGATGTTTGTAACTCATTGTAGGCAGGCACTTGCAGCAGAGTATTCTGCAACGCTATTTCCATTTGCTTTGCTTGTTCAGATAGGCATCCTTTTATTTTGAATGTTCTGTTTAGAACTCCAGATGATGCCCTGGGATCAGGCCATGCACTGATTTGAGCCTGTACTCTTTTTGAAGTCTTGCCTGCTTCCCTAACATCCTTTTGGTCTGTCTTGTTTTGCATTATTTTCTTCTGATTCCCCACTGTTGTCGTTCTCTACCGTGGCTGAGTGAGCCTGAAGTTCCTCAGTCTTTATTCCTGGTGCTTGCATGTATCTGCAATATAAGCATAATGGTCAGGGAAACTATTACGACGTCTTTCTGAATATAGTAGCACTGCTTACTGCTCTGGTTGATATTGTGCATATGACTAGTTCAGCTGTGGGTTGGTTCATCCGCTATGTGTCTCCGCCAGTTTGGAGGTAGGTCACAAAATAAGTTTCATTGTTTGGATTTTTTTAGTATTGCAGACTGTGGTGTGAGGGGTTAGTTTATAGCCATCTGCAACTTCTGCCACATTTATTTGCTTGGCAAATAAATACCGATGTATTTTGTGATCTTGTTCCAGTGGCTGTTGGAGTCGGTGGAGAGATTCATACTGATGTCAGGGACTGTTTTCTGAGAGCCTGTCTTATGGTTTTTATTGCTATTCTAAAATTCCTGGGTATGAAAAAACTGATTCGCTTTTCATGTATGATTTTAGATGAAAAGAACATTAGCGTGTGCAAGGAGTTCAGAGAAGTTGGACACACAGGTTTCTGGAACTGGTACCTCTCCAGACAAAGGTACAAGAAGTATTTCATCCGGTAATTCTTCTGGCAAATAAATGTGACTTTTAAGTTATGTCAGTCAAGTGAAGCAATTGAAGCAATTCTGTCAGTCAGGTCCTATAAATTCACAGTAATAAATGCCTTAGCACCAATGTAAGATTTTGATAAACCAAGTATATTTGCATAATTTTGTACTTGGAGAATATGTATAGACAATACCAGAAAGAAATGGCCTTTTGAATATTGGTTAGTGATTTCAAATACCCTGAGTTCATTATAATAGTCAGCATTTTGTCTGGGATTGACTGACCAATAAAAATAGTAGAGATAAGCAAAGTAAACATGCTATGATTAATTAGCAAATATATGTGGTATTTCTGAAAAAAATGCTGACATTTGCATAGGAGACTCTGGGATTGTAAACATTATATAACCATGAGGCTTGCTTAATGAGGGAATGTATTCTGAAGTGAGATTCTTTGATGTACTTTTACTTTTTAAGCTGGCACTCAGTAGCCATATCCCCATGAACACTGCATTTTTACTGCATTATAAAGTGTCATTCCCTCGAGAAACAGGTATAGGTTTTCCTCTGAAGAAGGTGTTGCGCAGCATGGATTACACGCCACTGCACAGCTCCGTAGATTTGGTCCCACGGCAAGTGGTGAGAGATCTTGCAGAAGCTGGCCAGTAGCCACTGAATTATATAGCCGGGAGTCAAACTCTTAAGACCCTCTGTTCCACCCTTGAGCTGTCTCCTGGGGAAAGCCAGCACCATTTTCACGCCCCTGGGAGATCACTATACATAAAACTGTCTTCTAGGTTCAGTGCTACTGCAAACCGTGTTGCAGAGCTGGGCTGGGCAGTCGTGTCTGTATTTACTCGGGTTGATCAACAGGTCAGAGGTAAACTCGCAGGTTTCACATGAGCTCCATGTTGATGGAGGGCCAGAGAGGCCTCCTGAAGCTGAGGTGGCATTCTCTTCTTCACAGTGAATGTGACTTCAGGTGTTGCTGATACTGAACACATTGCTAATCCGTGTGAGGAAATAGTGAGACTTTGGCCTAAGAAGGTGTAGAGGAACCCAGCAAAATAAGCAGTGCTGTTGTTCACTTGAACGGTCTTTCCGGCCACTCCGAATGGGAAGGAAGATGGCAGTCATGCCTTAAACCACAACAGACTCCTTACAGAGAATTCTGCTCTGTATAAAAGTTTATCTCTCCCAAGGGCATGCCTGGAATTTTCCATGTCATGTTTTCCTTTGCATAAGCCTTTGTAAAGTAAACAGTGTTTGTGCCTTCTAAACTGTGTTGTGAAATTTTGTGTCTAGTTCTCATCTTGTTGTGGTATGGCAGTGTCACTATACCTACTTTCACATTGTTTTGCGGTGCTTGGAAAAGAGGTTGCAGATGTACAAGGCTTTGGCAATCAACAGTACACAGGGAAGTGCAGGTAAAGCTTAGATTCGTCTCCTTTATGGTGACAGGAGGTTAAGATAGCACAAATATTCACACATGTACTCCAGAGGAGTGAATGTAGTGACATTTAATTGATCCGGATATGGAATATGATCATGACAGCTGTTTGATGTTAATTGATTTCTTCATTAGGAATAGTTCTAATTTGTTTTTACCCCCCTCTGGAAAGTATTCCTGCTAACAGCCTATGCAAGGTGTCCTGAGCTCCAGATGAGCGTTGACCAATGACCGCAGAAACAGGTACAGCACCTGTGCATAGGACACGCTCTAATAAAGGTAAGCACAGGGATTCTGCAGAACCAGAGCACAGTTCCTCTCTGGATAATCTTGCAGGCGCACAGTAAGTCTTATGTGGCCAGGGCACTTGCCGTTGGATTTGACAATTTGGAACCTGGCCCTGGGGCTAATGTCTTAAGATGGCACTGTGCATTGAGAATAGTCTTTCCTCAAATGACTGAGGTTAGATAATATGATGTCATGAGCAGTAACTATGGAATTTCTTTAAAATGGTTTCCAACATTCATAGACAGCTGGTCTTCATCATTTGACCCACTGTAGCGCACATCCAGAACAAGGACCTGTTCCAGAGATAATGGCGTTGCTTATTAGCCACCAAATAATGTCATTCTGAATTTTAAAGGAAATTACTCTTTGTACCCTGTAAGTGAATCCTGAAGAACTGTCTGTCTTCAAAGCATGGAATTCTGTAAGACTGTGGCAAGTCATCTGCAAATGATCATGGAGCTAACATCACCCTCACAGTATTTCCAATTAGAACTGTGCTGAAGATGTATGGTTGCCTACAGAAATTCTGAGAGGTAACGTAGGCTGGAGGGATAAAAAATCTGGAGATCACCAAGCGAAGAACACCAGACTCTGTAACCTCTGGGTGTTATGGAGGAGTGAAGATAAAATAAAAATGAATACTAATGTCTGGGCACAGCTTAATGTTATGGCATAAAATTAAAATTATACCATTCATTCCTAAGTATGGAACAATATTCTTTCTGAGCGGAATTGTTTTGATTATGATTAGAGATGTTTAAAAAAAGAAGGCTTTTCTGTTCATAAATGTCTGTCTTCTGGCTGATGTGAAGTGCATGCCACAGTTCTATCCACTAGAAATAGTCTAAGACTTGAATGTCTTACTGGGAAGAAATACTTCCAGCACTTCCAGATGCAAGCTATAGCTTAAAATTCAAGCATGCCACACACAGCATCAAACAGTTTATTTCAAAGGAGAGCTGTCACTGCATATATTCTGCAGTTTGCACTAGTCCTGTCCTATCCTACACTAATATTAGTCATAGATCGTAGCAATTTTAGTTGTATTTCAACAGTATTAGTGCTCTTCAAGAGGAATTCTTTGGAAACATTTGTAACAGAGATAAATACTGAAGAGGAATATCATAAAATTAACAATTTTATCACAGGCCTCATTATTTGATACTTATTTCATCTTAGCATTTTGATGTGTGTTCAGCATAAGACAAACTGTATTGTCACTATTTGCTTTTGAATAGGCAAGCAAAAAGGTGATGTGTCTCATCTGTATTATGAAGTACCTGTTTGTTCTCTTTCGTGTGAACAGTGTGGTCTTTTATTGCATTCTTTTGACATTGCTTCTGTTCTAGCAAGATTCCTCTTTTTTTTCCACTGGCTAATCATGCTCCCATCAAAGTACCAGTCCCTGAAGGAGAGGGAAGGTGGGGAGAAGCACATATGTTGCCTGCCAGGAGACAGAGAAGCTGTTTTTATTTATAATGAAAGTGATAGAACAACCTGGTTTAAATGTATGAAGCAGCAAAATGAAAAGTCTCGAGTTTTATCAATAATGAGGTTATTTTTTTCCTCTACACGTTGAGTTTTGGTAGGTTTGTCTGATACTCAGCCATGATTCATAATCCAGTAAAATCAGAATGATACCTCAGAATACAATTAAAAATTATGTTCTGGTTATTAATGTAGTCCTGTGAAGCCTCAGAGCCTGAACACATGTCCTATATTTACATCTCAGTAGAGAAAAATTTTCAGTGCTGGCATTTGAAAAGGCCGTGGCGATCAAATGAGAGAGGGGCAAAGCATTCTACTGGCTGGTGTATGCTTCTCCAGAAGGTTCATAACCTTAGTGATTTTCAAGACAGGTTAAAGATGAAGTAATCTTCAAATAAACAATGATAATGTCACCCTATCTCCTTGTTGACATTGGTCATATTCCAGATCATAATTATTGTCCCAAATGGTCCATAGGTCATACACGTTCATGAGCTGTAAGAGGCATTTGCCTTCTCCAGCAGACTATGTAACTGTGGTGTCTGTGACTGAAGGATTTACACTTGGTATAAAAAAAGAGAAGAGCTCCCCACAATCATCCTCTTTCCATGCTGCCTCTCACACTCCAACCAGCCTGTAAAATACGGCTGCATGTTACTAAACACCTGGCATCATGGAGCTGCTCATTGCCTCAGATGTTGAACGGCAGCAGAGGAGCCGGTGTCCAGCAGGCTCTTGCTGCTCTTTGTCAGTGCAGACAGGGGAAAGAAATGTTACAAACCCTAAAACCAGAAAAAGCATGGTGTGGCACGTCTTTACCTTGTATGATGAGGTACTCCGCTGAATCCAGAGAATGAGAAATTGGGCTTCGCTCCTTCCTGGTGCAACTGAAGATCTGTTTTTGTGGTTTGACTTTTTTCCCTGCTAGCTTGTCCTTGAATTTGGTTTAGTGTTGCTTTGGTTGAAATTCAGCTGTTCCAGGAGCACAGAGAAGTAGATAGGAAAGCAGGGAGTACACAAACATAACTCCCTCTTCAGCTGGGGTTGAGGGGTGAGGGTGGGGGGTGCAGGAGAGGAGGAAAGCATAATCAGCGCTTTTGCAAAGTGGAAGTGCTTGCTTTGATCAGTTCTAGTGAAAAAGAGGGGTTAGTAAATGACGATACTGCATTACAAGAAGTCCGTGTAACTACCCAGGAGCCTCCTGAATTGGTATCTCAGAGCTGTATTGCTTTAGCAGAGGCATATGCACAGCAAAGCTCATTCAGGGAAAGGCTGATGTTCCTCACACATCTTCACTTAACCTTTGCTCTTTGCCATTAGCAGAGACTCCCAGGAGACGACTGCCCAGACAGTCAGTGTAGCGCCGTGTGCCTGTTCTCTATGAAACAAGCATTTACATCTTTTTTTGCATCGTAGTTACAAGTCATATCCCTATGCCTCACCACTACCTTCTCCCCTCAAAATGTTTTCTCTTGGGCTGGTTTCTGAGGTTTCAAAACACCTTTTCCCCTGCCTTTTGGACATCCCCTGTCCTATATACCTTCATGGCTATAAAGTCTAAGCCTCTGTTCCTTTATTCAAAAACTAGCTCTCTTATTTCTTATGGTCTTGACACTGTACTTTAGACCAGTAGCATATCTGTTTATTGCTGGAGCATTATAGTAAAGAAGGATTAGTGTTGATACTGGCTGTGTCAAGGACCTGACTTCAAGCCTCAAGAGACTTCCAAGCCTCCTGGCAATGTGACAAGTGTTTTAAAGTCATTGTACAAAGTATAAAAAAGAACAGGAGTAAAAAGGTAAACCAGGAGAAATAGAATCAAGTCAGTCTTGGAGAGAAAAAGTTGTGTGTGGGGGGGGAAGGGTAAAAGCAGATGCAGAGGTATGCTTTTAAGACTTTGGGTTAAACCTACCTCAGCTCTACCGGCATCTGCAGCGGGCACCGAGAGCTCAAGCTCACAGCTGCAAGCTAAAGCTAGATTTCCTCTTGCCAAAGAACAGTCAGGACAAAGAGGCTACCTTAGCCTACACTTTAACAAGCCAAATGTTGCCAGACCTCTGCAAGCTGCCCCATTATGTGTAATAAATTCACGGTATATTTACACTTTCAAACCATTGCAGCTCTGCTGTCTTTTTAGCTCGGTTTTAACAGCAGCTTGCAAGTGACTCTCCTTTTCTGCCTCCTGAAAAGAAAATCATTTCGACATAATTTTTTCTGCAGCAGCTCCTGCAATGAGGGCGTATGCCTTGACCTCGTCTGATTTGTTTACTGGCACAGTTTTTTTAACCTCTCCTCAGGAGTCATGCGTCATGATCTTTCCCAAGTGAAACATATTATGACAAAATGGTCGTGACGGGCTGTTACACAGAGGGGCATGGAAAGAGACCTGAGGAAATCATCTAATTCACTGCACCACCCAGAGTTAGGATCAACTATACCTAAAATTTGTCTAAACTGTTCTTAAAGGCACCTAACTTAACAGCCATCTACTGTGATCTTCTCCAGCCCTTCATTGTCTTCTGCGTAAGAATGTTTTTTCATTATAGATATTAAGAATCTAATCCCTGCAGCTGCTTTTTGCATATTTTAATATTATCAGCAGATTTTCCTTCAGCCTTCTCTTCTACAGGCTATACAACAGACTTCCTTCAATTCTTTCTTATAGGTTATGTTTTTGTGCTCTCTGACTGTTAGAATTTCTCTTGTCTGTACTTTCTCCATTTAGTGCTTTTTGAGCTCTAAACTGATCACGCTATTCCAGCTGAAGCTTCACTAACACTGAATAAAGCGGCAGGATTGCTTCGGCTACCTCATGCTGCCTCCCACTATCGCATTTAGCTTTCTCATAACGACGTGATGTTATTGACTTATGCTCTGCTGTGACCCTCCATATCCCCTGCATCTCCTCCTGGTGAAGGTTTATATTTATGCAACTGATTATTCTTTCCTGTCTGATGCATCCTTCAGGTCTCCCTTCTGTTTACTTTAGGCAGTACCTTCAATTTATCAGGATTGCTTAGAATACTAATCTGTATTTGCAGTCCCTCCTGCTTAATGCCATGTGTAAATAGAGTAAGCATCCTCCCTATTCCATCATCTCGATCATCAGTGAAAATATGAAAGGCCCCTGCTGATGTAAACTCCCATTTTGACAGTGTCTACCAGTAGCTACTCTCTGAGAGTAGTTGCTTATTTACCTCTCAGAAGTTCCATCTAGACCATGTTTCCTCATTTTATTTGTGAGGCTATCACTAGAGAAACTATGTTAAGAGCATCCCTGTGACTCCTATTGATCTCCACAGCTGCTGTGCGATTATACCGGGATCTGCATTCTTTGAGTTAAAATTGTCCTTCTTTTTTTTGTGTGTACAGTATATTGATCTGTACCTGTGACTTTCTGCAATAAGAATAATAATAAAAGTAATAAATTACAGTAATGGAATTGTTCTTTTTTTTTTTTTTTTTGAGGAAAGAAATAGCAGGTTGATTCAGCATGCAGATTAAGACTGGAGAGGACAGGTCTGCCTATGCAATAGGTGTCTAACCTCCTGTTATAATCCACTGGCATGTAGTCAGGACAGTCAGTTCAGTCTAAAAGGCTACGCAGCTCACCCAGAGGTATACACCAATGTCTAGTCAGGTGAGTTGACAGGAGACTCAGTAGTCTCCGGATCTCCACCGACTGCAACGGGACATTGGACATAGGCCTGATTCTGGGTGCCTTGATCTGTGAGCCAAATCCTGCCTGCCAAGTTCTGCGTGTCACACAGGATAATATGCTGTATTCAGTATATTCTAGTCATGGGTTTTGTGCACATTTTTAGGGTGCAGAAGAAAACCAGCAAGAAGGGTAATGTTTACAGTGCAAATAGCAGTAATGCTGCCATGCTGGAATTTGTTATTGCTGATCTCAGTAACTACTTACAGTAGTGGGTAGTGGTCTGGCATACGAAAGGGATAGTGAGTCTTCTAACCCTGACCTATGAGATCATCTTAAATTACTAATGTTGCTTACATATTTATAGTAATTTGGCTTTTTCCTGTGAAAAAAAACCCAGGGGACTAAGAAGGAAAATAAAGTAATAACAAAATGAGAAGCATGCACCAATACCACTGTTAAAATTCGTTTCCCTTATAACCTGATTTCCTTTCAAAACTTCTTATAATGTACATGAGAGGGAGGTTTGGATACTGGTAGGAGAGATCATAAAATGGGGAAGGATTTTTGGTACAGATGTAGTTTCAGCTGATGAAGTTTTGTCTGGAAAACAACCCACCAAACAATTTGCTGTTTTACAGATATTCAGAACCATCAGGATTTTTTCTTGCACAAGTAGAGAAAAAGACCAGGAATTTGTGAGAATCCCGCTGAAATAAAGTAAGAAAGAAGAGTAGCTCTGCAGGTTGCAGAATTACAAAGCCTATGTGGTTTGGATTTAGGCTTTGTTTTCGTTTGTTTTTTTTCAAAAATGCCTCTTGCCCTTCTGGACTCTCGTTTGTCTATGGCATGGTTGCAGACAGTTCTTCCCTGGAGGCATTACTTTACATCTCATCTTCTACCTGTCACTGATTCTCAGCTGTAAAGACTTAAATATCATTTAAGTATGAAGCTGAAGGCAGAAGACAAAATCCGCTCTTCAAAAGCCTTGGCTGCTAACTGAGTATCTGAACTTTGCCTCCCATTTAGTTGCCCCAGCTGCATAAACTTGGATGCTGTAAGACAGACTCTCCTGGCTGAAGTTGTTGTAGACTGGCAATATCAACCTTGTTTGTCCCTGACCAAACCTCCTGTCAACTTACGTTAAGTGCAAGAAGGAGCAAGAGCTCATAGTCATGGTATTTCACAAAATGTCATGAAAGAACAGGCGCGTTAGAGCAGCTCTGTTGTTAACACGCATCACCGCTCTAGCTGCAGTGTTGGGACAGGCCATCTGCACCCTGACCCTGCAGCCCAGGCTCACTCTAACCACCAAACTTCTTAGTTCAGCCCTGGGGCAGCAAGCTGGGGACAGCTGATATAAATTTAACCTTCCCATTCGCTGCCAGGCCTTCAACAGGGCATTTGGCACCTCTGATCCCTCTTTGATATCCATGCAAGATCCTCAGCATCCTACAGCTGGCAGCTGGCCAGCTTCAGTGTAAAGTTGCTTTTTAAAAAGTTTGCTGTCCCAAACATCTGTTCATCCCAGGAGGCTTGGGAATATAAAAACATGGTGGACAAGATTTGAGATTATGTCAGTCCCTTCTGTGAGCATGGTATGATATTACTGTCAGCTTTAGGTGTAATAAGAAAAGTGGAGTGCTGTATTTTGCCTTTTCATGTTTTATAGGTTTAAGGACCATTCCCGTCCCCTTCTGCTGCATACTATCCTCTGGTGCTCTCCAGGACACCCAGGTTCTTTATCCTCCTGAGCTGACACAGGCCTTGCTTGTCAAGCCTGGTATCACCTTTACAGTGTGAAACACAGGTTTTACTGTGTTAGATGAAATTGCAAGCCCTCACATGTGACTTAATTACAGTCCACTGATTCGTGATTTGCTGCTAGCATAAAGCTTTCTTCCACTTATTTCTGTCCATTTTCCAGCCTGCCAGATCTCACAGAAGGGATGGGAAAAACCGGGAAGGACACAATTAGCAGTAGCTGCAAGCCTGCCAAATTTCCTTTCCCGAGCACAAAACTTGCCCAGAAGCCTGCTTCTTCATGCTTTCCACTGCACTTCGCTTGTGCAACCGCCCCCCGTCCCAATCACACAGCCCCCACGCCGCTCTCCCCATCCCACAGCCCAACACAGCCTTCTGCAGCCATGCAGCAAAATGTGCCAGATGCACCCGCCGTCCCGTGCTCCTCCCGGGCCATACTATGTCTCATTCTGGAGCTGAAAGTCCCTATGTCTCATTCTGGAGCTGAAAGTCTATGGGATCCTTTTAGACTGGGATGGGAAGTAGACCTGAAGGGAGCTTCCCTGGCTGTGTGGAGCTACACAGAGAGTCTCTGATGCCGTACTCATCCTGCACTGGCAGCCAGGTGCACACGCCACTTCCAGCCCCGGTAACGTAAGGTAGCCTAGCCAAGCTGGAGCCACTCGCAGCCTTAGGTCCTGTGTACGCAGGACAAAAGTCGTCTTCAAACAGCTTTCAAAAGAAACCATTTTTCAGCCTGTGAGGAGCCTGGCTGTTAACCCGAGCTGTGAAAATCGGGAGACCAGCTCTGCTTTCCCGGCTCTCTCCTTCCTTTCGGCCAGCTGTGTCCCGCAGGAGCTGCAGCACTGCTCTTCCCGGGAGCGGCGGTACGTGAGCTCCACCTAAAGGCTCAGCCCCAGCCCCGGCTCTCTCCCAGGAAGGGAGGAGGGATCCGCAGGGATTTCATCATGCCTGAGCCACACGCTGTGCTCCACCTCCATGGAATAGCGCAGGTTACTCAGCAAAACGTAGGAGCAGAGTCAGTGATGCCCTTTGCCTCCGTTGCAGCCAGGTATGCTGCTGACCTAGCGGCATTTTGTGTTCACCACCTTTTCTTTTATTGCATTCGAGGTCATTCATGCAGTTGTTTTGTCTGACAGCAATGGCACCATTGAGGTTTAAACGCATAAAAATATATTTATGAATATAGAAAAGTACATTTGCGTGTGTCTCTGTATGTTTCTTTTTTATGTTTCATTGAAAGACTGTGCTATAAATCATTTCCCACAAAGCTGCGATTATCCAAGGCTAGAAACTATAGCTTTTCCCATCCTAGTGTAAACACAGTCTCACCCTCCCTGTCTCTCTCTCTCTCTGTGCATGCGTGTGTGTGTACACATACACATACACATGTACCTGTATCTATCATTACAGTTTAAGGGGAAAAAAATCGTAAAGTAGTCATTAGTGAGTGTCCGACACCAGGTCACAAAACAGGTAGCCCCAGTGTCCTGGACTCTACAGTGCCTGCAGATGAAAAACCAGAATTAGCACATCATTGTCTTTGAAACAAGATGCAAAAGAGGAAGGAAGTCTTCAGCATAGAGGAGGATGATGCATATACTTCCCGCCTGAGGCTGCATCCAAATTGGAGAGTACAGAGGAAGAGAGGTGGACTACCAGCTCCTCATTGCTCAAGGCGTTAAAGGCAGCAGCACATATAAACAAAGAAACAACATGGGAGAAATTAGGAAGCACAGGGATGCGTTGTCCCAGTGTAGGGACTCTCTTGCACTTCAAAGGAATGAAATATGTGTGGCAGTAGAAACTCTAGTCCCTGGAGTGGTAATATTTGAACATAATCTAGCTTATATAAAATTAGAATTGGTTAAGTCTGCACAGTCTTGCTGCAGCAGGTCACAGGTTTCTTCTTCCAGCATCCCATTCCCAGTTGCTGGGAATGTTTGGACACGCTCTGTATGTGACAATGTGGAGATGTGTCTGACTAGCAATGGGATCCCAGCAGCATGATTGTTTCCACGTGTTAGAGGTGCAGGGTGGGTGAGGAGGAGCAGGGCAGGCAAAAGGGATGAAGAAAATGAGCATAACTCTGAATTTTCAATACTATCCATGTGACTTCTGCAAATCTAATTTTTAATACACTCAGACATCTGCCTGGGACATGTTCAGCCTCAGAGTTTCAGACAGAAGCCTCTGTGACCAGCAGAGGTTATCTCTGCCTTTTATACAGGCACTACCTGGAACTTGCATTTGCATAAAGTCACTTGGCACACAAAAAACTCCAGTCCAAAGAGCAGCCTGATTTTTCTGCCAATGCTCAGAGCGTGCTTAGCTCAGTCAGACTGCATTGCGTTTAGTGACAACCGCTTCGGTGGTTGCACCACCTCCCTTTTGCACAGCTCCTGCGTGGCAGCACGCTCATCCGAGACACTGGAGACTGATTCCAGACCTTCCTCCACTCAAACAGGGGGTTTGACCTCCATCTGTTACAGACCTAGGGATTGATGCTTTCAGGGAAGAGGGCCTTCTTTCTCTCCTCCTGAGTATCAATCATTTTGGAAGCAGAACTAGACCCAGCAAGACGAAGTCTCCAGTGCTTTGGGTAGGAGGCTGAGGGAGATAAATCCTGGCACACCACGTACTGCTTCTCCCTGGGTTAATCCTCTGTTTTGTACAGTGATTACCTACACTACACAACACCAGTGCTAACCTCCATTAGTTTTTGTGTTAGGAAGTCTTGAGATCCATGCAGAGCTTGGCATAGCAGTTGTGCATCTGAATGAAAACAGCTCTAACTCAGGACTGGCTCTTTAATTCTTCCTAGAAAATACAGATGACATAAATATATGTAGATTACTTGGGAATGTGATTAACTGGTTTTAAAATGTTGTTTCAGTGGGCCATACTGTTGGTCAGCATCTAAAGGAAGCATTAATTCTGACTCGAACAAATTATACATGTCCCTTCGTCTGTTCATACAAGTTTTTGATTCCTAGACCTCTCCCAAATGGTGTATTAAAAAAAAAAAAAGGGCAAACCAAAACATTTTGAAATATGTATTCTTGGTGCAGGCCAAACAAGATTACTTATTCTCATTAGTGAACTCTGATCTTTTGTATCTTGATGTACATAAAGCGTCGTCTTCATATCATAGAAGCACCAAGGACCATTTTCACTGCATTAGCCAGCTAATATAATTTGCAGACAAGTGATTACCCGTCCTCTCTCTCGAACCATAAATAAAGATTGTAACCCCTTGCCCGCAAAATAAAAGGGATAGACTCACTATTTGGATTTCCAAACAGCTTATTTGTACATGTGCAACACAGTAAAATTACTGGGATGCTACTTTCCAACACAGCCTGCTGCACTTTTCTAAGAGTATCTGTCTTAATACCTGTTACCTATAGTGCAATCTGTTTTAGAAGGCCGTCAGTCACTTTTACCCTGGATATCATTTTTTTTCCTTTTTCCACAGCCCTTGTATTGTAAATAACTACAGAGTCAAAGGAAGACACACCCTCCCTGACCTTTTTAATGGCATTTGGATTTTTCAAAAATACTTATGGCCCAAGTCAGAGGAAAAATTCCTTGTTTCCTAGAGGGTTTAATCCTGTTTCTGACAAATTCAGTAAGAAACCACTGTCTTTACACAGGTAGGACTAGGCACTGAAAAGCCACTCACCCATGGGAGGAAACTCGGGAGCATCTCTTTTCTCATATCAGATCCGAAGAACTGAGGCGAGAGACACAAAGCAACAGACTATCAGACTATTCCCATGAGACAGCAACCTCCCATCTTTTATTTTTCTCCTCTTTCACAAAAATATTCTGGCTGCAATCTACACATTCCTGTTTGAGTTTCAGGGCTCCGTGGCAGATCTGCAAGGACTTGCTGAATAGGTGTCAACTAAGGCTCATGTGAAGGCCCAGTGCAGGCTGTGGTGTACCATGGATGTCATTGAACTTCACCTCTCTGTTATTGCCATAAGCGCTGTGACGGTAGCTTACAAAAGCCCTGATAAAGGCCACCAGGAGACAGACAGACTCAGGATCAATTGTCTGGCAGAAGTTCTCCAAGCTCAGAGGGCAAGGTGAGATGAAGGAAAGTCAGTGGGACATCTCCAAGAAAGCAGTGAGCTCTTCAGTTTAATGATTCATATAAGGCTTGAACCAGCAAACCATTTCTGTATCTGTGCAGCTTTAAGCACTTAAGAGACCCACTGCAGCTGGGAACAGAATAATTAAAATTTGCTAGGTCATAGGCTGTTTTACTCTGGAAAATCACAGATTATTTCTGACAGGCACAAAATGTATTGGCATTATAAGGCTTTTCTTACAAGCAAAGGGTACCAGCAAAGGTCTGGTGTTTCCCTCTGGTCTCCATGAGTGCAATTCCTCCAGCTCAACTGTAACACCACCACTGCTGGGACTGGTGCCTTCCAAAAGTAAGCCAAGCTGGACTCAGAAACTTAATGGGGAAAAAAAGAGGGCATAGGGTGGTGCCAGTTGAAAGCCTGTATCACATCTCATCCTGAGCAAACCACAGGATGGTCCCAGCTGAACCAGCCTTTCTGTGAGGGAAGACGTTGCCTGAAGGGTGAGGTGCGGTGAGGGGAAAAAAGGAGAAAGCCTTCTCATTCCAGGTCCAGTGAGAGGGTGTGTTAGCAAAGACAAAGCCCCACAACATTATCTGAACAACTGAACATTGCCCTCCCTGTTTTTCAATTTAAGAAGGACTTACACAGTAGTCTGACTTGTAAAACAGAGTGTCAGGCTAAGAAATCAGGAAGCCGTTTCATCTCTAAGCACCATTTAGGCTCTTTCTCACCACGAGCCATATCCTGTAGATTTCACCTGAAGCCTCATTTTCTTTTGCTTCAATACGCCGCCTTGAATTTTGACGTGGGTAGCACTTGTGTGCTTCATTCAGCACCAAAAATACTGATAAAAAAGTATCAAAATATGGATTTATAAATGACCTTGGGGCATTTGGTTTTGAAGAGTAGTTCCTCCTTTTCTTAAATGTTAATATGAAGACTGCCTGACAAAGCCAAAAGGAGAATCTGAAACTTTGACTCATTGTTTAATATCCAGTTCTCGCTATTTACAAGTATGTTTTGTCTTGTGAGTCATAATTTCTGTTGTATTCCTCCCATGCATTTATTGGACTCAACAGTTAAATTAGATAATGTTGAATTCGCCTCAACATTTATGCCTGGCAACAGCCTTTGTGGTCATAAGGCGATGATTTCACTAGAGGAACCGGGCAAAAGTGGAAGGAATGTGGGGTGCGAGAGGGGAAAAAAAAAAGCTTTTGTTGAAACACGAATGGCTTCTGTGAGACCGATTTGAGCAATTATAGCTCTGGCACTGTGATAGCGAGGGGATGTGGGAATAAATACCAGCCAGGCTCTTCTCTCACTATAAATATTCTCCGGTTTTCTAAATTGGCTCAGGCATGGTCTCTGCTCAAACCCCTCCTCTCTCCTCATCAGAGGACTGTGATCGGGTCCACATTGCTCTGCTGCATCCCACAGCCATGCAGAAACGCTGCAAATTGTCACCCAAATTTCATGTCATGGCCCCCCGGCATCCCATTTTGCACCAGCAGAAAAGGCCAGCGGCAGTACAACCCAGGGTGGGGGAGCGGGGGCAGGGAATGAGACACCCTGGATATAGCAGTTACCATTCCCCATCCCTTAAATAACAGCATAGCATTGCTTCTGTGCGGCAGTCTCTATACCCACGCTTAGAGGTCACGCATATTTTGTGGTATAGTTATTTGGTTATCAAAGGTATTGCTGATGTTTCAGATAAGGACTGGAATTTTCTATATATAATTAACAGTAGGGGGTGGTGCTTTTTTGGATAATGGGATTTTTAGATGCTAGAGGTTGAAAGAGATTGGAAAAGGGACGCACATATGATCTTTCATATAAAGTAGTCTGGTGATAATGCCCGGCTCACGCTCCCATCGCTCTCCCTTTGATGTTCAGACCATGCATCAGATGTGAAAAGAATGACTGACAGTGCTGAAACAACGAGCGGTGTCTAATGAGTTCACTGGGGCTCATCACTCCCAGTTTTGACATTTTAATCTGAGCCCGTCAGCTTCTAACAGTTTGATTCACCCTTTTGTTTGCCCACAGCTCTGTGCTGTTGAAAACTGGCCATCTCCGAGTCATCTCTGGAAGACGGACACAGTCCTTCCCATGTACCACAAACCTCTCTAACCAGTGTCTGTGGGTGTGCTTGTCACCTTTTGGTTTCCACTTCTGACTGACAGCCATCCAGCTCCAGGATTTAGCTCGAAAGGCAGGTGGCTTGCTCTGCCACCTGCCTTCACATCCCGTACATATTCCCCATGAGAAGGCAGTGGCAAAGGAATCTGTCTTTGCCTGAGCAGCCACAGTAACTCTCGTGTAGACCATGGGACAATTGCAGCGTCAGTGCACGTCCCCAAGCTGCTGCCTATGGCATTTGCTGCAGACAAGACTGGATGGCGCTGAACAGATGCACCAAACGCTGGACTTAGATAGGACTTAGTGCTAACTTGTCAGTGCTAGGCTAATGGTTGGACTTAGTGATCTTAAAAGTCTCTTCCAACCAAAACGATTCTATGATTTTATGACTTCTCCATACCGCGGGGCCCCACCAGACATTGCTGTGCGGGGGAGCCACTCTGGCCTCTCCCAGAGAATAACTGTGGGACTATACATGCGGATGCTACTGAGGGGTAAAAATTGCACTGACTCTGAATCCTTGCACTGCAAAGATGCTCCTGACACCTTTATGACTTCTATCGAAAAAGGTCTTACCCAGGTTTATGTGAACATCACAGACATATTGCTGACTGACTGGATAAACTGCCGTTTAAGGACATAAGAACTGTAATACCTTATGTTGTTTCCTTGCAGTCACAAGAGACTATGACTGAATCTTTCTAAAAACCTCACGCTAATGGAGGAGGGATAGATTTTTTTTGTACAAGTACCATTCCGAAACTTGGGATCCTTTGTTATTTTGAGATCATTTCACCCTATCAATGACTGCAAATTCAGCTCCTCGCGGCATTTCTTTCTGCAATGGTCCTACAGGGAGGGGAAAGCAGCTAATGGCCTCACTTGCTTCTTACAGAGAAGCGCTGGCTACCCCTGTTCTGCAAGACCCAGCAGCTCTGATGCCCTGGCTGTGGGACAGTTTCACCTACGGGTGAGGTCTGGGCTTGTGCTAACCCTGCCGCAGCCTCCTACATCCTTGTGTGCGCACAAAGGACACATGGGTGGATGGCCCAGCCAAGAGCTGTGCAATTCCCTGAGCAGCTGCCAAGCTGGATGGTGTGTCAACCAGGACCCCAGGTAGCAGATCATTTGGTAAATCGAAACACAGACTTCGTGGTCCAGTGGATAACGCTGGGAGACAGACTCTGCCTTAGACTTCCTATGGGCACATCAGTGTGATGCCCCTGTGTCGGCGATTGCCTGTCTTTAAAAGGCAAAATGCTGCTCACTCAATGGCCTCAGAGCCATAGATGAACATAAGTCCTAGGTTTGGTCATTATTCTTGTGGCTCTGGCTCTGTATGTCAGCAGGTCTACCCAAGTTAAGAAAAGACTCCATTTAGTACATGTCATTTTAATCTTTGATTAGTTTTTAGTGTTTGAATAATGGCTTTTGTGACAGATGTGACCTGTCACATTTCCAGGCTTTTAGAGGGGAATAATGAGTCTCATGACCTTTCACTTCTCAGGAGTCGCTCAGCCACTGAACTGTGATGCTGCATGCTGCAAATAATCACTTCAGCTGGCTCGGGCTGGGTAGTCCCAGCTCTACATTTCATATCCAGTTCACTTTTCAATGTTTTATTTGCAATTGCTGCTAAACCACAGTTAAAGTTATCCAGCGCTTGGCTGCTAGATCAGTAACAGATAACCCTTGCCAACAACACAGTTTGTTTTGAAGGCCAGGATAACTAGGAGACTGAGAATAAATTGTTAGGTTAAGAGGTCATATGTGGGAACTGATGCCCATCCTCTGTCCAAACGCCAACTCCCAGAGCGCGGTGCTCTCATCCAGCTGACCTTCCTCTCTGTTCCCCTGCTGCCCTTGGCCTAAAGTAAAAGCACCTCTCTGTAGTCAGAGCTGAGCCTGAAAAAGAAGAAACTCACAAAAATATCCTTTCAGAAAAAAGAAAGGCTTCTTAAAAACAAGTCTTCATGCTTTTGCCTTTGTCACAGCCCACACTTCGGTACTGGCACCATCCAGGATATTTTACAATCCAGCCTGGTTAGTCCTGTCCTCACTGTAACGTACACTGGGAGCATCGCCGTCACCTCAGGTGACTTCTTGAGAGCCTTCCCTGACAGCAGCATCCCGATCCCCCCACTGCTGTGGCGGGTACGTCCCTAGGAGTTGCACTCCTCGCAGTGGCAGGAGAGGATGTAGCGGTAGGTGGCAGTGAGCCGCATGCCCCCCGAGCATCGCAACCGCATGGCCTTCAGCTTGGAGGTCTGGGGCCGGCAGCAGTGGCAGGTGGAGCGGAAAGGCTGCTTCAGGACAGTGCTGAAAGAAACCATGGGCTCCGAGCGCGACGTCTGGCTGCAGCGCCCTTCGCAGCGAGCCAGCAGCACCATCTGCGAAGGAAAAGAGACAGGTTAGGAAACGTGTCCCCGTGGCTGCCAGCACACATCTAACAACGGCAGATGGGCGCCTCCCTCCAGTCTAGCTGGTCTTTCTTCACTTACTGTCTCTCCCCACCTTGGCGAGGGCACCCAGCCCCACGCAGTGCATTGCCCCCGAGCTGTGCCTGTGAGAGCAGAGGAGGTAACGTGGGCAGCAGCCCTGCTTTCCAGGCACAGTGACTGCAACTGTGACTCACTGACCCCAGATTTGTGGCAGCCAAAGCCCTTAAATCATCAGCCAGACTAATACTTCGGTTGGATATTTCCCAACGCTTTGAGTGCATATACTTGTGATCAGCAAAACTGGTCCTTGGGGCCAGTGAATGTCTCAAATACTTAGCTATATAAACATATAAAGTGGAAATTTAAAGAAGATGCTCAGTTTATTGCTTCTCAAGAACTAAGTTTCTAGCTCCCTCGTTTTGCAAGTTTTTATGTAAAGTATTTGCAATTATATGTGTGTATATATATATAATTGCATAAGTTGTATCTGTATAAAATGCACTGCATAGTGTAAGGCAGTGAAAACGTAAACAAGATGAACTCCTTGCCAAACACGAGGGTTCACTAGTGAGCTTTTCCAAAAGCAGTGCAGGCTCCATGGTTCTTCCCCTCCTGAGTTCACCATCTCAGTTGTGACCAGAGCAAGGTAACTTGCACAACGGGAGGCGCTAAGGAAGGAAAGCCCATGAGGAGTCACCTACTGTCCTTCCCAACAACCCTTTGTTGAAGAGAGGAGAGGGATAGAGTCTCCTAAGCTCTGTAGAAAACATGGAAAGGATCTTCTATAGCTCAGGAAATCATGTGGTTAAAAACAACTGTTATCACCTTGATAAGGGATAGATGTTGGGCAAGTTTAAACAAACTCTTATACGTTCATAGGGAATGAAATATTATTTAAGTCCAGATCAGCTAATTCTCATTAACCAACATGAACTTCAAAATCAACTTATTGTATCATCTGAACAAGGTCAAAACGTGATGGAGGTGAGGAAGTAGGCAGTAAACCAGTCATAAGTCTAGCCTATAACCAAGGAATAAAATTACATTTTAAACGTGCTGCACATATCTCTTGGTTTTTCCACACAATCTAAGAGGATAACTACAAATGTGACAGCAAATATTTTACAACATTAAACACTTCTGAGTTTCTTTCACTACACATGATGAATTAGCTGCAAATCTCCAAGTCTTGCAAGCAGATATGCCGAACGTTTAATTTTCTCTTTAGCCAGAGTCATGAGGAAAGATGAGAGAGAAAGACAGAGAGAATATTCCTGATATAAAGTAGAAAATACCAGCACTTCCTGTGTCCATGGGAAAGGGGAGTCCATAAAAATCATGCTTTGTACCGTGCTTAAAAATGGATCTTCCAAGAGTATTTGCATGCTAAATGATTTGCTTGAAAAAGTATTAGTATATTAAGACATACAATTCAGTCAACACAGACAGGTCACAAGGAAGATGTCTTCACGAGCTGATGATCTGGGGTTGGTGCCATTTTGTTCCTTGGTTTAATGAAACAACGGGTTCTTGTGACTCTCCAATAATTTTACCGTCTTTCATGATTCGTAGCATAAATTTATGGTCCCTTTCCTGTGATGCTGCCTATTCATAAGCAAATTCGCTTCAGCTGTTAGTAGTAATATGGCAAGAAAAAAATTTCAGTGTATTGTTGAGCCACAACCCAGCTTTAGATGTATCAGCTATGTCAAACTCTTTAATACTGGTGTCTTTAGTATATACGAGAACAGGGAAAGGGACAATTATTACAGAGCTGGCACCCCGTTGCTGACAGATAAAGATCCACTTTTGTCCTCTGGTAAACAAAACTCACTTCCCACAGTGACAGGCAGGCAGGCAGCTTGAGAAGAGCTACACAGGTACCTAACGCTGCCTGTATTGCAAAGGAAACACAGCAGATTGGGACATTTTTAAAAGTTAGTTTCCTTCCTGGCATCTTGACAGGTCTTGTTAGGTCCCCCACTTTGACCAAGTTCACCGGACTGTGAGAACACTCTGTCACAGGCTATGCCCATGAATTGGCTGAAGGGGAAGGGGAGGAGCAATCCGACGGTGGCTGGCAACTGCTCAAAGGGCAGTTGCAAAGACCACAGGGCGAAACGCTCCTCAGGAGTGGCAACGGGGGACATGCAATGGCCGCAAGTTGCTTTTTGGGAGGTTCAGAGGGCCTCCAGAGTCCCTTCCAACCAACATTTCCATGATTCAGTGATTTCAGCCCAAATATGACGGCACACATTGCTGTATGATGCAGGTGATGTATAATTGTTGATGCTTCTGGAGCTAGAACAGGTAGTCACTCTGGTACTGTTACTCTAGGGACTTTTTATGGCATGCATGCGCTCCTGTATCTGCAGATACATTCAGAAATGCCAGGAAAACACCAAACCAGCCCTTGAGGAACAGGATTAAGGATTAAGAGTTCCAACAGTGTAATTACAGAGTAGAATTATCTGATGTGACAATATCTGTGTCTGAATACATTTCTTATGAACAGCAAGCCTTCTCAAGCAAAAACAGTCAGTATTTCTTCAATGTGGAACTGCATTTATAATTGCTTAGCAAGCCTTGTCTTTAAAAACATGTTTTGTTCTGAGGAGATTCTAGTTTTAATCTTCAGTTTTGCTGGCTACTTCGTTTTTCATAAGAGTACGGTCAGTATTCATATCATGTAAAGTTACATTGGGTTCATGCTCTAGTTTTGCATTACATTGTATTATTTTACAATGACACTGCACCATGGGTATCAAGTCAAGCTTGCAGGAGAAAAAAAAATCAGATTTCCCACTTTGATAGCTTTCTAAACTTCTGGATTAACCTGAAGTCCTCAGCAAAATTTAATCTCCTCCTCCTTGTAAATCCAGAACAGCACCAGTGGATTTTGGCAGGTGTGCAAATGAGCTGGAAATAGCACGTACTTCAAAAGCTTTGCTTTGCCATTTAGTCAATCACACCAGCTGCTTATTGTATCGTATACTGTAGCGCAATAGAGATTATCGCCTAAATAATTAGTAATGCTATGATGGAATAGCACAGTAATACAGTGAGGGTATATATAGTAAAAACATGTGGGTATTTTATAACCTGATACGCGTGCCTCATGGCTCCCCTTGTCCCCCGCACATGTGAGCCTGTGCCTGTCACCTTGCATTGCTGGATCCGGAAGCACAGCGTGCTAGAACGTGGGAACCGTGGGAAGTCTCACATGTATGAGCAGCTAGGGAAAAATAGGTTTTCTTACTTAAAGTCAGCAGTCTCATAGGTGTCTGGGTGGCCACAAAAGAGACCAAACTGAATCTGAGGCAATATTTGACTCTGATCCTTTGAGCTGCATTCTGGAAATTCAGAAGTTGTGAACTGGTTTGGTATTAACAGTGTTTGTAGTCCTCCTCAGCAACAAGCCGAGCCCCAAAAGCAGATGGGCTGAGATTCACGAGAACAGACTTTCACGCAGTATCCGCGGCCTCGCTACAAGCAAGCAATACTGAAAATCTCCTGAGCTACCTCGTGAGCAAACGTCTGCAAACATTTGCTAAATCTTTCTTCATCTGGTCCGTGTCTCTCTGGGCTGGATTCTTCAGTGTGAGGCTGTCAGTGGTAGCACGCTTCTGGCACATCTGGAGGAAGCGCTTGTGACAGCCAATACCGTAATTTAGGAGGCTCTGACTGCAGCGGTGAGGCGATCCAGCACATGGAAGACCAGTGGGTCAGGCAGGCAGAATCCAATATGGTCAGAAGGGCAATACCTCATTAGCTGACACAAATGTTTCCTTGAAGTCAAAGGAAAACACTGTTTTTCAGGAACAAATGACCTTCTTCCATCCCTCCTTTGTGTCTCTGTTATACATTCTGTTACTATAATGGAGTACGTTTCCGAAGGCTTTGGAAACCTGTTTTCAACATCTGTCTGAGGTCACAAGCAAGAGGGATTTTAATGATTAAATTATATTGGGTGGATGTTTCCAAGCGTAACAAAACTGCTTCCCATGTGGGTACAACTGGCAGCCTCCACAGAGAAGCACGATGGACATAATCCTTTTTTAACCAAGACGGACAGCAAACGTAATATGCCTTGCAATTTCTGAAGCCATTTTTAACTTCTGTAATTCTATGCTGCACTAAAAGGGAAAACATATGGGGTGAAAAAGGATGGCTTGGTGGAACCAATATATCATGCCAAAAAAGGGCAAAGTCTCTGCTTGACATCAATTGTTGGTCCAAGCTTCACAATGGAAACTCAGTGGAAACAAGAAGTACCACAATTCCCACAGCTATGCCCGCAGAACCTTCCTTTTTTTGACTTGTTTATATTTTATCACAATATATATAGGAACAGACATTACGTCTAATTTTCATTAGCAAGTCTAATATTGGTCTGTGTTTATACGCTAGATCCAGAACAGAAGCCAGAAGGATGATTCAGATCCCTGAGACCTTAAAAAAAAAAAGACCTTGACTTAACAAACAGAGAGAAGTTTTCTAGGAAATGTCAAAATTATTTCACTTTGTATGGAAACTGTTTTCATTTTCCACTTCATGAGAAAGTCCATACAACTTGCAGTATCGTTAAAAAACTCTTCTTGAAACCGTTGTGGAATTTGGGAAGCCAAGAGATGTGATAATGTTTTCAAACATGATTTCCATTAAAGGCTTGATTTAAAAAAAGTCACTGACATCTTTGCAGTCAGAGTTACAAATGTTTATGTCAACATCTTTTTTCTCAAAGCTCAGTTTTGAAATAATATGGTTTTCATTACAATGCATTCTGTGTTCTCATTTCCATCAGCCCCACTCCCAAAAGCCTGATTGCTTCTCTCTGTCATTAGGGACGGTAAGGAGTTGAGTAGTTGGTGGGTTTCCTTCCTTCCTTCCTTCCTTCCTTCCTTCCTTCCTTCCTTCCTTCCTTCCTTCCTTCCTTGGGCTGTGTAGGAAGCACAGAAGAAAAGCGTGGTCGGAGGTGAGGGACAGGCTGGCTGCGGGACAGGCAGGATGATGTGGAGCTGCAAGGCTGGCAGTGCTGGGGCAGTAGCCTTGGGGTGAGTGCCCAGCTGGCCCAGGGGCAGGAGGGTTTGGCTGTGGCAGTGACCACAGGAGAGCCAGCGGTGATGCAGGGCCAAGTGGAGGCAAAGACGTGCTGTGGGAACCCGCTGCAGCTGGGGAATGGTGGCAGGTAGATGATGGCCATCGGGAAAGGAGAGACCAGGACATGGCAACCCTTTGGCCCCGGGCCAGACAAGCCCCATCCTTCATCCTCCAGGACTGAATTGCCTCAGGGCTGGTCTGGGATCTGTTGTGTCCCCTTTTGTGTGGGGCAGAGAGCTCAGGGTAGTTATACCCGCCATTTCTCGCCACCCTGGTGCAGTCATCACCTGTTACTCATTTGGTCTCCTGCGTGTAGAGGGGCAGGGGGAGATCCTACCCAAAGCTGGAGACCAAAGGGCCTCTGGGGGCTACCTAGCGTCTTGTCTATGTTACGTGTCACAGATCCTGCTGTTCTCTGGCAGTGCAGGGAGCCAAGAGCAAGGGCCAGTTGGGTGGAATATCACCCTCCTGGACTAAACCATTGCAGTAGCTATGGCTTCTCAGGTGTAATAGGCAATCTGAATTGCCAGGGAGGGTAGTGCTGCTAGCACCCCCCTGCCAGGACATAAAACCCACCCACTCCACCCACACTTTTTAGCTTTGCCTCGCACTGGAGTCAACTGCAATAAAATCAATATTGCACAAACAGATGCATCTCTGCAGTTCTATACATTAAAGATGGATGTTTCCCAGATGGTAAGAAGGTCTCATCTAGGCTAAGAGCAAAACAAAAGATCTCTCCTGAACCACAATTAATGCATAATTTTACTGTTTGAATTCAAGAGCAGTAGAGCAAAAGCCTCTGATCTCCCACCAGCCTCCCATCACTCTCTTACCCAACAGAGGGCTGGCAAAAGCGTTGGCACTGGCAGCTGTTGCCTTTCCTTGATCCAGGGATGTGGATACATAAGGCAAAGCCACTTTCTGCAGGACAGAGGGATGTTCCAGGCAGAGACCGTACATCTGAATATGCACTGGGTTAACTCAGCTGGAACACATTAGGACAAGACAAAAGGGACCAAGAAGGATTTTCCTTATTGTTTCTCCCCATTCTTTTTCTCCACACAATGAAATAAATGACTGTAGGCTACATGTGCAGGCTGCTAAGCCATTTTGACACAAAATTTTTCAGGCTTGAAATCTCAAATGAAAGGCAATCTTGTATTTCCTTCTGCCCCTCAGCCCTACAGTAAACATCCAGTTGTCATTCTGCATGAAAACAAAGGCCTTGAAACTAAATGGGAGGGAAAAAAAATTAGCAATGTTTTTCACAGTCTTTTTTCATTACGATTTTACAGCTTGATTCTTTATCTCAGTACTTCAACTCAAAAGTTGGAAGTTTATATGCTCCAGATTAAAGACTCACTTGAAGAAAGAGGTGACTGGGATGATCTAAACTTTCAAACTAGTCCATCTCCTTGGCACTGGTGGCTAAGACCCCAACATCCTCCTTTGAATCTTTTCATTTACTGCACGTTAGCTTCACCATCATGGTGTGTTTCTCCTTTTGAAAAGGTGAAAAGAGAGTCAAGAGCCTTTCTCTCCAGCCCCAGTTCTGATGTACTCACTCAGATGTCTCAACATTTGTATGCCCCTGCAGCTGGATTTTGGTAATAAGGAATTTGTGCAGAGAAAAAAAATCACCCGAAACAGCTCATTTTAACAACTCTGACAAGCTGCAAAGGGGTGAGGGAAGTCCTTACCTTTGAGCTACACTTGTAGAGGGGGTGGCTGATGGAGTCGACGTAGTGATGCCTCATACAGCGGCTGGGATCGGAGTCAATCATGAAGGAGCTATCTGTTTTACTGTCTGCATCTCCCATCATCGCCAGGAGCGAGAGCATGGAAATTGAAGCTGCAAGTACATGATTTCCCATTGTCGAGGAACTTCTCGCTGATAACAGCAGAGGGAGGTAGAGTATTAAAAAAACTCCAAATACGGGCAGACAGTTCCTTTCCAGGATGGTGAAAAGTCTGGTTTAAGTCTCTTAGCTGTCATTCTTCTTCTCGAGTTGGAGTTTGCTGAGATCGTAATCCGTCAAAGAATCTCCTGCGTAGCTGAAATAAAAACAACATAAATCACAATCCTGACCAAAAAGAGCTCTCGAGAAAAACAGACATAAATAATATTAAGGCACACTGGATTTTTGCTAGCCAAAATATACGCTCTAAGTGAGCATCTTTCCCACAGTAGGTAGAGAATATGGCATTCAGAAGGAGAAGTCAAGGCCCTGTAACTTTAAGCATTGCTCTATCATTTTACTGGGGAGAACCTTTTGACTTTTAGCATCACAAGTGGTGCAATGCCAATCATTTTCACTTGGTAACGTCCCTAATGGATTCCCCTCAAAACTGGAGATTAGTAACACATCAGAGATTTCTGCAAATTGAAAGGACTGTATATCCACTCAAAGTGTCAAAGGAGAGCAAAGCTAGGCTGCCTCCTGCATTACAGATGGGAATTTCTGGCCTAGGCAACACATGGAAAGGCTGGAGGCAGGCTGACCCCCGGCTCTAGGGGCTGCGCGTCGGCCTTGTGCAACCCCTGCACTGCAAGGACAAGGGGCGCCCCCAGGATGGAGGGATGCTGAAGGTCTGAGCCCGGGCATGAGCAAAGTGGTTCCCCAGGAAGATTGCTGAGGGCTGACCTGCACTGCATGGAGGGATCTGCACCTAGGTCTCGGGCTGGCCTGCCCTCCCAACTCACGCGCACACAGGTGGGCATGCTTTGCTTGCTTACTCGTCTGGCTGCACTTCCTCAGTGTCAGTCTCTTCCCCAGTAATTAAAGAGCAGCATCTGAAAAATACATCATATTCCGTAATTTCCAAGTACCTCCCAGCTATCAATTGGGAAAAAAATATATGCAGGTCGAGTCATGTGGATATCCACCCAGGCATCTGGATTTCTGGTGCACATTGGAGACCAGGAGACGCCCCAGAAAACAGGCACAGGACAGCCCCCGAAATGCTGCCCAGAGCTCTGTGCCAGCAGGGAAAGGAGGGCACCTCCCTGAGCTGCTTCATCACAGCCCCTGGATCCTTCTTACAAAGCCTGTAGTCTCAAATGGACGATTTAATTTCGCTTTTACTACAAACAGCTATAGCTTGAAAGAGCTGTGTATTATCCATCTAAATATAACCTGCTGAAGCAAATGGTAGTCATAAGTAAAGTCAAAAGCGCAAGGACTTCCTGAAGAAACTTCTGATAAAACGGTTCCCTGGTCAGGCAGAAACGCTCCCCCAGAGCCTCTTCCCTATTTCAAGAGCTGATGTGTGCCTTTATTGCCTTATACAAACCTCTTTCAAAACTGTTTTCTGGTTTGCTGGCGATACTCTAAACCGACTGATACTCATCTCCCAAACAGCCTGAAATTACGAGGCCTCCCCACCAGAGTGCTTGATGATTTGTGTGTTGCTTTGTAGCTTGCTCAAACGCTTTTGTGAGAGGAGCGCATAGCAGTGAGAAACACTTCCAGAGTTCATCCAAGCTGCGAGTCGGGACTTGTCGGGCCGAAGTGACATACAAAGTCTCACGCTGGGAAGAAATGTAATTAGGGATGCTCTGTGCATTAGACATCTTTTAAAAGCCCTTTTTTGGGTTTCGAACTATTGTCCATGTGCCTAAATAGGAAAGGAAAAATTATGTGACTGTGGATTTAATAGACAATATATTTTTTTCTCGGAGGTTGACCTATGACCTGGTGTATTTTCCTCAAGCAAATGTTTTTCAGTGGATATGGCATTAAAAAAAGCGACATGTCTTTGCAGTATAAGGAGCTTAAAACACACTTAGGGTCTCAGATACATTTGTGCATAGTCTCATTCATGTCAATAAATACCTCTCCAAACATTTTAGCAGGGTAAGAAAGAAATCTCTCGGTCATGGGAGCTGGGACAGACTCCTTCCCAGAAGTGAACTGTACTACTCCGGTTCATGCAGATGATGCCCAAGGATTAGCTAACAGGAGGAGTGATGCACTTTTTTTTTTTTTTTTTTATCTATTTAACCTTTTACCTACATTCCTATCCTTTATAAAGAGGCTGACCAAAACACGCTGCTTGGCAAGGTCTCTCTCCAACATCGTTAATCAGTATTACACACCCAGTAATTCCCTCTCTGTCCAAATAAATTTACTTGATATTGGACGGTCTCATCTCATGTAGTATTACGTCCAGGGATCCCCATTTTCCACTCTCTCTGTCCCACTGTTACTTTCGTGCTTCTATATCTTTCTATGGTTTTGATCAGTATGATTTAATACAGTGAGAGAAATCTGGAGTCCTGGCTCAGTTTTCAAAGGCTTATCTCTCTAGTTTTCTTCAGGAAATAATTGGATGACATAGAGTCTGCCTCATGAAAACACTGTGAGAAAGCTGGAAAGAAGCAGGGAAAAATGTGAGAAAAGGAAGACGTCTGTACCTTCTTAAGGATAAGCACAGCACAATACAAAAAGTACTAACACTTTCTCAATCTTCTAAAATTGCCCTGACACTTCCCTAGCAAAGAAATGTAACGGGCTTTGGTAACAAAACTTTGAAAGAAGAAAGAAGTACTGTTATCATATATTTGTTAGCAAAAAGAGAGACCGGGGAGGTAAATGTGACCCATCTTTTGAGAAAAAACTGTGTACAGTTGTTAATAGTCATACTGGCAAAATGAGCGTATAGGCATTGGAAGCAGGACTGCAGCCAACACCGGGCTACTTGCACGTGCCACTATCTCCTGACATACCTATGTGAAGTATATACGTGTGTTTTTCAAGTACATATGCTATATAGAGAATAAGAGAATCATAGAATCATAGAATAGTTTGGGTTGGAAGGGACCGTTTAAGGTCATCCAGTCCAACCCCCCTGCAATGAGCAGGGACATCTTCAACTACAGCAGGTGGCTCAGAGCCCCATCCAACCTGACCTTGAATGTATCCAGGGATGGGGCATCCACCACCTCTCTGGGCAACCTGTGCCAATGTTTCACCACCCTCATTCTAAAGAATTTCTTCCTTATATCTAGCCTAAATCTACTGTCTTTTAGTTTAAAACCATTACCTCTTGTCCTATCTCAACAGGCCCTGCTAAAAAGTTTGTCCCCATCTTTCTTTTAAGCCTCCTTTAAGTACTGGAAGGCCGCTACAAGGTCTCCTCAGAGCCTTCTCTTCTCCAGGCTGAACAACCCCAACTCTCTCAGCCTTTCCTCGGAGGAGAGGTGCTCCAGCACTCTGATCGTTTTTGTGGCCCTCATCTGGACCACTCCAACAGGTCCATGCCTTTCCTGTGCTGAGGACCCAGAGCTGGATGCAGTACTCCAGGTGAGGTCTCACCAGAGCAGAGTAGAGGGGCAGAATCACCTCCCTCGACCTGCTGGCCACACTGCTTTTGATGTAGCCCAGGATATGGTTGGTTTTCTGGGCTGTGAGTGCACCTTGCCGGCTCATGTCTTTTGCCATGACTTTTCAAATATCATGGAGAGCATCTTGGCAACTACATCAGCCAATTCCCGCAGGACTCTGGGATGTCAGGTCCCACAGACTTCTGTATGTTCAGGTTCCTCAGGTGCTCACAAACCTGATCTTCTCTCTCAGTGGGAGGGACTTTGCTCCCCAGTCCCTGCCTTGCCATCCATCCACTCGAGAGGTGTGGGGAGAGAGGCTGCTAGTGAAGACTGAGGCAAAAAAGTTGTTGTGTACCTCATCCTTCTCCTCGTCCGTTGTTACCAGTTCACAAGTCTTGCTCATAACGGGGGTTACGCTTTCTTTTTCTTCCTTTTCTGGCTGACGTACCTGTAGAAGCCCTTCTTATTTTTCTTTGTGTTCCTTGACAAGTTCAGCTCCAGCTGCACCTTGGTCTTCCTGACCCCATCCCTACACAACAGGGCACCATCCCTCTACTCTTCCCAGGATACCTGTCCTTGCTTCCACTGCCCATGCATTTCCTTCTTGCCCTTTAGTTTGACCAGCATAAATATATAAAACATATATATGTGTGTGTATGTGTGTGTGTATATCTATCTATCTATCTATCTATCTATAAAATATTCACATATATGGGAAAAAGTCTCACAGGGACATTTAAACATATCGAAGTTAGTGTGCAGATTTTTGATTGTGTAAAAAAAGTAAAAATATTTTCGCTCAGGTACATCAACATGATGAAGTATGTTGACATGACATTTTCCATTTCCAGCTGATATTGTGCAATGGCATTTCAGTTTAAATTAGCATTCTTTCTTTTTTTTTCAAAAAAAAAGGTTGTATTCCTTTTGAAAAGCTGTCTGAAATTATAAAATTCAAGACAGTACATGATATGAGGAGTGACATATGTAGCTTCCAGTCTGTCCTTCTGTCCAAAACCAGGAGCAAGTACACCTGTAATCATTAATCATTACAGCTGTACTTACAATGACATTTTGTTTCATTTGGAAAATACACCTTTTTTTAATCAAAAATGAACACTTTCACATAGAATTTTTTTCTTTTATTTAAGCTATTTTTTCCTCAGTTTCTTTTCATGTGCAAAACTGTGCTAAACAGCTCAACTGCCAAGCTAACAAAAAGGAGGCTAAAATGCTTTCTCTTTACAGCATCCTGTAAAGAAAAAGATGCAAAAAGTGACTTCATATTCTCAGGCTGAAAATTGGCTACAAAAATATGTGGCCTAACAGTGGGCGAAAATCACAACTTTCAGAATTCACTGATACGGGCATTACGTGTTGTTAGCTACAGGCTGATAGTGCTCTTTCCATATATCTAGTTTTCAGGAACTCATAGAGACATAAATAACATGCTAAAAGCTGTTATAGCTGTTACCTAAAACTGCTACAGCTGATACCTAAAAACTGCAGGGAAAAATAGGAGACATCCCAAAGAAAGACCATGTGAACATACAATCCAAAACTGTATTGCACATGGACATAGGGGCAGAGTTAGGGTTATTTTTTGAACTTTATTTTGTTATTAGATGCTTTTTTGAATGCTGAAATAAAGATTTCTTATCGTAGTTGTAATATCATTTAGAGAGTGGTGAAGGTTAAGGTTTTGTTTTGCTTTAAGGACAGAAGAAAATTCCATCATCTGGAATTATTTAGCCAGTCACTTTGTGAGAACGTAAACAGAAAATCCCTTTTTGCTATGTATCTTGGAAAAATTAAAGAGCTGAGCAATTCTCCAAAGGTCTATTGGATCTGCACTGCTTTTACCCTGGAAGGTAGGAAGGGAGCAATGGAAAAGCTCATTTATGGTGTACTTCTACTTAGCTGTTCCCCACTCCCGAGCCCCTGGAATTAGGCATGCACGTATATTCAGCTTGGCCTTCGTTTGCTGTGCATTTTCCATGTTTGAGCCTCCTGCTTGACAATGAGGGTACAATTCAAGTCACTCAATGCCTTTTATGTTTCGGAGGCTGCCAAAATCCCGTTGGAGCAGCAGTGTGTATATATAACTAAGCCTGGCCTTGCATGCTGTGCATATTTAGTAAACACAATTACTTGGATCCTACCATGTGGTTCCCTCATTCTGAATTTGTTATGTAAACAGAAGAGTTACAAGACTACTCAGTTTCTCCAAACTCCGGCCTTAAACATTGTCACTAACCATATATGTGTATATACACGTGAGTGTGTGTGGGTAGTTGGCTGCTGCTGTTCTGACAAAAAAGCCACAAAGATCTTTACAAGATCAAAACGGACTTCTCAGGAACTTTATCTAACCTGGAAAAGTTTAGGCCAGAAAGATGAGGATCTGGGGGTTTTGTCCTCCAAGATATGGACTCGGGTGGAAACGATTGTGTTCGGCAAACTACACTGCCAGGTCACACCAGGGTTTGTTCTGCAGGGTTAAACTCCCCCCTGCCATGATAAAGGCCATGAAAGGGGTTGAGGAAGGGAAGGCAAGGAGGAGGAGCGGTCTGTGCTGGGGACATCCTGCAGTCTCGGGGTAACCCTGTGGTGTCCCTGCTGCTACCACCTGGCCACAGTGTTAGCATGGCCCACGGCAACCCATCACCAGGATTCCTGAATAACAGATCTGTGCTTTCAGGGAACTTGGGGAACCATTTTCTCTGCTCCTGCAATGAGTCGCCAAGGCCTCAGCTGGGCAGTCGGCTGGAAGTACCCTGTGTACAGAGCTGCCCCATGCTCGACCACAGCTCCCAGTTGACAGCAGCAGCTGGACTGCCCTTTGGCCAGGGCTAGCCTTGTGAAGGGGTACCCCTCTCCCGAAGCCACGCGTTGTTCTGCGCGTCCACAGCTCAAGTCTTGCTCTAAGGCCACATCTCTACTGGGACCCCCCTGGAGCGGCTCTCCAGCCCTGCAGACACATGGCATGGTGTGGTCTGTTCCCAGACCTCCTCCAGCCTCCACAGCACTCCACATGGCTTCCAGCCCACCCAACTGCCTGCATCCTGCCCGGGAACTGCTTGGGAAGCACTGTGTGCTGTGGGACAAAATCATCCAAGTGACCATCTAAGCAGCTTAAGAGAACAGTTCATCTGGTAGGAGACATGACCTAAGATGCTGTGCCTGATACTACTTTCTGTTGAATCAACTCAGAGACTTTATCACCTCTAGCATATGTTTTACCTCTGAAAATAAATGTAATTGTCTTCTCATTATTTTGCTGTGGCCATTTCTGTTCCAGCAGTGAGGTGGCTGGCCTCCTATATATGCTATCAAAATCCCCACTCCGTTCTAACAGCCGCCTTTCAAAACACCTGACAGAGTCACGGAGCGGCCACGCGGCAGCCGGGAAGCAGCAGGTGAACACAGGGAACTCCAGTTGTTTGTGAAATGCCTCCGTCCAGCATTTGAACAGGTTTCTTCCCCTCCCGAGACAGGGCGAATACCAAACTAAATATTTTGAGTGAGATCCTTACAGGTCTAAATAAGTGAAATGCTTCCTCGAGGCCTCGCTGTGCCAAATGAGCGTTTGCCCTGCTGATATCCAGCTGTGCTGAGGCTTGTCCCCTTTGACACCAAGGGGAATGTTCTTGCCCATCGTCAGGGAGCTCCATCCACCCATGACACAGCAGGTTGCAGGGCAGCGGGTGCCTGCAAGGAGGGGAACGAGTAACACACACTCCTGGAAAGGGCTGGTGGCAGCTGGTGGGCATGAGAAGAGGGGAAGGAAAAAGGCAACAGAAAGGAAAACATGCTCAAAAGAAGGGTCTTCACCCTCTTGATCTGGGTGTCCACAGGACGCAAGCAGATCTTGGGGAGGAGTGGCTGGAGAGATGCCAGGCAGAAAAGGACCTGGGGCTGTTGGTCAACAGCTGGCTGAATATGAGCCAGCAGTGTGCCCAGGAAGGCCAACAGCATCCTGGCCTGTATCAGGGATAATGTGGCCAGCAGGACTACGGAAGTGATCGTCCCCCTGTACTCAGCACTGGCGAGGCCCCACCTCGAGTATGGTGTCCAGTTTTGCACCCCTTGCTACAAGAAAGACATGGAGATTCTGGAACGAGTCCAGAGAAGGGCAACAGAGCTGGTGAGGGGTCTGGAGCACAAGTCTTATGAGGAGCAGCTGAGGGAACCGGGATTGTTCAGCCTGGAGAAAAGGAGACTGAGGGGAGACCTTATCACTCTCTACAACTACATGAAAGGAGGTGGTAGAGAGGTGGGAGTCAGTCTCTTCTCCCAAGCAACAAGTGACAGGACAAGAGGAAATGGCCTCAAGTTGCACCAGGGAAGGTTTAGATTGGATATTGGGAAAAATTTCTACTCCTAAAGGGTTATCAAAGCACTGGAACAGGCTGCCCAGGGAGGTGGTGGAATCGTCATCCCTGGAGGTATTTAAAAGACAGGAAGACATGGTGTTTAGCGACTCGGTATAAGTGGTGGGTTTTGTCAGTGTTAGGTTGATGGTTGGACTCAATGATCTGAAAGGTCCCTTCCAAGATAGACACTTCTCTGATTGTGTGATTCTTCTCGTTCTACTGAGGCTGCACTGTCCTACCCCCTGCTGGCCAGCAACTGCAGAGTGTTGTCCCGTAAAAACCAAGAAGGGAAAACGGACACGGCCTCTGAGCAGTCAGAAACGTCAAACACGCTGATGGCACATCATTTTCTGCTGTGAGGCTTTGCTAAATCTTTCAATATTTCAAGAGATGAATACCTGTGACTGTAGGCAGACTGAAAAAAAATAGGAAGGCCGTGGTATTTGAAGCGCAAGAAACAACGTAGTAATTGCAGCAAATATAATAGAAGAACGCACTGCTGCAAGCACCCCTGGGGGCATCAGCACGCACGGGATCAGCCCGCATGGGGCCAGTTCCTGGGTTTCGGTGGGGCAGCTCATGTAAGGCCCCCGTAAGTGTTCACGCAGCGGGGACCCGGTGCATGAGGTGGAACAAATTAAGCTGAACGGCACTCGAGCTGGCTGAGCTTCCCTCGCCTTTTGAAGTTTCCAGGAACATTTCCAGTCCTTCAGGTAGCTCGGAGAGGGGGAGCTCACGGTGCTTTCCTGCGAGGCACTTGAAATAACAAACTCTAGTGGGTACTGCGGGCTGGCGCCCTGCCAGCAGACAGGCACAGGCCAACATGGAGAAAAGGTTTTTTAATACACTCGCAAAGAATAACTGCTGGTGGACAAAAGAGCGCTTGTATTTTTATTCTTTCCTTTTCCTGCTTCCAGGAAACTTTAAATAGATTGATTAGGGGCATGTATGGGATCGCTCTCTAATGAGCTAGTAGAGGCATTTAATGGCGAGGTGATGCCAGCCTTGGATTCTTTCTTTATTCTTGTGTCTCACTGAATACTGGAGTAGTCATGGTCTTGAGTCTGGGACAGGAATTGAGAAGAATACAGTTTTCCCCCGGGTGAAGTAAAAGGCGCAGAGCTGAGCTGTCTAAGTAAGGTCGCCCATCCCTCTCGGGAGGCAAACCAGCAAGGGTGGCTGCTGGCTAAAGTGCAAATATTCTCAGCCGAGCATTAGCTATAGGATTTGCTTCAGTAATTACCTCTACTTTAGTCTTATGACCCAACATGAGGCAAAATGACTCTTGGCCAAATTACAAGTTGCTGAGAGGTCTAGGGCATTCGGGCATGTGTCCTCTACCAGTTGGAGTGTGTTTCAAGCAGGTGTGTGGTTTTTGTTCTCTGTCTTTTACATATTTTCTAGAGAACTCAAAAGTCTGCAGTTACCAATTGATGCAGGAATAGGAATGGGTTTCTTATTCTTTCATACTAAGCAAAGATGTCTTTGCTACTGGGACCAGCAGATAGGGCTATCTATGCTGGAGACAGCACATGATGGAAGGGGATGTTCCCTCCTTTCTGACCCTAGAGGCAAAAATCCTCTCTCTTTTTATACTCAGGCAAAATTCAGACCCCCATTCATATACCTCGGCCTCTGACAATTAGGGAACATAAATATTTGGCTCATGGTAACAATTTTATGTCTTCTAACAAGGGGAACAGCGTTCCCCTAGGTCCCACTCTCTTTGAGCCGTGCTGCTATGACAGTAATGCGATTGTCACTGCCATGGTATGCTTAACCTTTGCCAAACCAGAGCTGAGGCATTAACTCAGATCCTCAACTCACATGTCTTAAAGGGCAACATAACCTGTGCTGCCTCCGCACTGCCGGACCGACACAGTTTGCACCTCAGTAAAAATAAGCACGTAAACGTGACAAGCATAAGCCGTAACAATGATTGATGAAAATAGAAAAATAACAAAGAGAAGCTGAAAAATAGAGATGCAGTGGAATTCCTAGGACTGGTGTCTCCATGGCACCAGCGGCCCGATACCCTGACAGCAGAAGAAAGGCTACGCTCGTCTGTGGTAGAAAGGATCTCCGTGCCACGCAATGAAATTCCAGCAAACAGGACAAGGACTGATGGTGTCTGGAAGTGGTAGTGCCCCGGCTAATAGTCTGAATTAGATTATGTGAAAAAAGAAGGAATATATAGACGGCCAGCTGCTCAAAGGCTTACTACAACCTTGCTTTTATTGTTCTGCTAAGTTAGAGGTGGGGCATCAGAGGGATTCCTAACATACCACTACTGAGAAATTTTAATATGTTCCACACTGACACATATAAAAAGGAAATAACAGCTGATCATAGTCAGCGGAGACTGCAGCATCTCTTCGTACGCATGCACAGAAGCATGGGTGAAGTGGGGTGCTCTTGGCCAAGGAGACCCAGGCACCCAACACTGGCACTGGCTGAACCTTTCTCCTGCCATTGAGATGAATTTCAGCAAAAGGGCTGTTGAGCGGGAAGCAAGACGTCAGAAAAAAAAAGGTGATCTGGGCATGGCTGTTCGCTGTTCACTGTTCACCCCATCCCGAGATACCAGGACATGGAGAAGGGCAGGGGAGCTGCGAGGCTGAACATTTAACACTGATGAAAAGAAACACATGTTTACACAACCGACAATGATCCGGTGGAACCAGATATCACAGGGGGCAAAAGTTTAGCTGGGCTCAGCAAAAGGACTTGTTATGTATGGGAGGGTTACAGTTGTAAGGGTTTTATTTTTAAAGAGTTTTTGGAAGGGGTTGTAAACTCTCAGGACTCTGAGAGTTCAGTTGATGGGGTTAGGGAAAAATCCTTCGCCACAGCAAGTTACCCCGTAGCTGCCTGCCACGGGGTCTCTATGTCTGTCTTTGATGTGGCCGCTTCCAGCCACGCTCAAGAGGTGGATTACTCAAATAACATGGGACTGTGGCATGGTCTTATGTAGCAAAACCTTTCTAAAACTCATACAGACAAGTGTCTCCTCATACTCAGCAGGATATTAGAGGCAGAGGAATTAGTAGTATTCGTAATATAATTATCTAATATTTATAATTGTAATTACAATGGTAGTACTTGAGGGAAAAAGGGGAGGGTTTTTCATTCTACTTTCAGTTAAACAAATAATCTGCCAGACTTGTTGCAAAAACAAATGTCTCAGTGGCTTTATGCAAGCTTTGCACTGTAGAGAGTCAACTCTCTTCAAGGTCCAAGAACAACCTTGAGCACTTCCTAGTGCATCTGAGAGTGGATAAGCCATGAAGAGGACACAGTCAGCCCCAGGGAAAATGGGGAATGAAGCCAACTGCAGGAGAACTCCCTGTCAAATGAGTCACCACAGGAATCGATGCCATCCCCCAAGGAGGTGTATCGCTACCCTCCCACCTGAGCAAAAAAGATTGCAATCCTGGCAATTCAAGGAAGAACATGCAGTGCTTTCACAAGCCTCGATGGCATGTGAGGGATTGTTCCAGTGGGGCAGATGGCTTTTGTGGAGATCAGCCATGCGTAGGTAGCTAGCTGGGGTATTGCTACTGCAAACTGTGCACAAGACTGTCCATAACAAGTATCCTGCTCTGCAAGGGGGAATCATCAGCATACATGCATCTGATCAAAACCAGGTGCTGCACAAACCCAGGAAACCTGCATGGGACACCTTCAGGTAGAGATCTGAGCTTGTAACTAGAGTAATCAGCAGCCGCTTCTAATTATATCCCTTCACTAAATCAAATCATATATTATTTTGTATGCTTGAAATGCCTATTCCTTCCACATTTCCTTTTAACTGGAAAACCTTAAAGCATCTAGTTATAATACCAGAATCACAAATAAGATTTCATTATTCCAGCAAGAACATGCCAGTGTATATATAAGCCACATTGGGAACCCCTGATTCAAGCTGGTAAGTAATTACTCACCAAATAGTTCTATTTAGGTCAAGGGAATTATTCATGTGTATAACTGCTCACAGATATGAGTAAGGTCCCACAGCCCGAGAAAACGTAAGCATCATTAGTAATTCAAAAGAAAAAAAAAATAGATGCCCTAAAATGTAGATGTTCTTTTGAGAAGGGACAAGAAATAGCACTGTGATTAGTACTTCCGCATTTATTGACCCCACCAGGCAGCTGGGTTGCTTCTCTTAGAAAACAACTTTGCAATGAGGAACTGATTTGAATTAAATTTGTCTCCACTGCTGGTTTTAAATAATCATTTGCCTGTCCTTTTCCAATACGCAGAGTTCTCACCTCTCAGACCCCGGGGACAGTTACAAAGCTTTAGGAACTGTTAGCAACATTTATGATATAGGAAACATTTTTTCAACTTTGAAGAGCTGCAGAAACCTTAACAAGTTACTTGTCATGCCATCTGCCCCAGGCAGAAACAAATAAGATATATTATGGGGAGGCTATGGGAGAAATTTAAATGAACGTGAGGGGCAGGATAAGAAATCTGCCTGACAGTCCCACAAGAGCCAGTCCACACACACCGTCTTGCAAATTCAGGTTTGCCATAAGAAAATTACCCCCCCTCAACACACGCTCTGTGTGAGCCTGCTTTACTGACACTACAGCAGTAGTACTGAGATCGCTCTTCACATGGTTCATCTGGTTTTTGCTACTGGACCCGTTAATTCGAACTTTTATGGGATGCATTCACTCACCTGAATCCTAGCAGGGAGACGGGGCTTTCTTCCTCAGCCGGGCTCTCTCGGGGCAGCGTCCGTTCCCGCACCTCGCAGTTACACTACACTCACACTTTACCACCGGGCTCATACAGTGAAACTCTCCTTTTGTCCCAAAGACACAGAGAACAGTTACGCTCGCGCCTCTGAGGCTGACACACGGCGAAATGATCTGCCGGGGAATGAGGAGAGCCTCCCTCTCCCCTTCAGCAGGCGGTCTGGGGTCCTGCAGCATCCTCCCCGTGTCAGCTCCCGACCGCACAGCCACGCTGCATTACGCGTTGCGCTGACGGGGTCGGCTACCTACTAAATATACCCCTTGGGTGTTACAGCGAAGGCAAACACTGTGGCTTCCCTCATAGGCTTCAGCCAATCAAGAGTGCATATTAAATCTGCCCTAATCCATAACCAGTGCTGTCCAGTCCGTAGTAAAGCTTCCCAGAAGTTCGGCTAAATAATAATGTGCAAATTAAGAGTGCTCCTGCGAAGCATGACACACAAAGCTAGAAATAAATATTGCCTGTTGTTTCAAATTATTCCGAGCACTCCGGCAGATGACTGGCAAGGGAACAGCATGCGTAAGTAGTGATAAAAGTAAACAGTCCAGCTTTAAACTAGCAGGCTTGCCTGTGTTCATAGAACCCTATTGTAATGGGACAAAGGAGGGTGCTGGCAATACCGGCGCTCTCTCGATGAATTCAGGGCAGAGTCCAGCACGTCCATTCACTCCAAAACCATTACAGCTAGGACCAGCGCAGAGCTGCAGACATGAGCCCGGCACGCTCACAAGAATAGATGTTTAACCAAGTCGCTCAGAAGCACACTGGGGTAGCTATTTGACTATGCACAGGCATCCTTCAGACAGGAGATACAGTTAAAAACACGAGGAGAAGGAGGAGACGCAGGTACTAGAGCTGCGTCGATTCCATATCAACATATTTTAATTTAAAAAATGGTACAAGAGGAACGTGTGTTTGTCAGATAAAGAGATTAAGCACTCGTTTTAAGTCCATGTAATGCTCAAAATCTGTAGGAATCTCATATTTTTGTGCTTACCTTTAAAAATGCATCGCTCCTTCCTCCCGTCACACTCTTTGGAGAGCTAAAAAGAGGTCCTGTTACTTCCAAATGCTTTTGTTCTTCTGTCCCTCTGTCACATGGCTTGCCTTTTATATTTGCAACACACAAAAGTTAGGGCTGTTGTTTAAGAGAGAGAGGGAGAGGGAGAGAGAGAGAGAGAGAGGGAATGTCAAATGGAAAAGTGCCATTGCAGTCATATATCAATCAGGGCAGCGGCAGCAGCAGCTCACTGGCAAATGGGAATTCCACAGAAATGTGAAGCTCTTGTTATCTGAGAAATCACAAAACACCACCAGCCAAGCTCCCCTCTGCAGGGACTTCTTATTATTGGCAAGCCAGGAAATAGAAGGAAATGTAGGCGCTTTTTGTTGTTGTTGTTGTTGTTGTTGTTGTTGTTTTTATTGTTTCAGATCTGGAGATACGTACGCTGTGGCATATGTACGCCAGTGGAATAGAAATCCTGAATCAAATTCCTTCCTAAAAAAATGCACTGTGTGCAAGATGAAGCAAACCACTGAGAGGCAAGGTAACAGAGCTAAGTGAAGGATCTGAAAGTAATGATTTAAAATGTTGCATATCTGTTTGTACTTGGAAAATATCCATAGAAAAACTACCTTTTACCTGGATTACTCATTAATCTCCTTTTTTTCTGACAGGTTTTTCTTAGATCTTTTTTAACTGTGATTGATCTCAGATATCCTTAATTCAAGCTGTGCTGCTTCACTACAATTGGTCACCTAAATCATCTGACATTCCCTGGCTCTCCAGTTGGGTAAGCAGACAAGCATTTTCTGTATAAATACTTATCTGCAAATCTGCAATTCCAATGCTGCAGATAACCTGCCCTGAAATCCTGAAGTTTCTCTCAAATGAACTCAGAAATTTGCCCACAGAAGCAGAGCTATTTAAGATTTCAAACAAACATTATCTTTCTGCTTTACCCACCTTCCTATGAAGAATGCCAAGTCTGAAAACGGTTATCCTTCAAACCTTTTATATAAATATTGCATCTTTTATGCAACAATTAATTCCCTGAGGGGCTGAAGGCAGACTCCATCCATTGGAAAACCCCAACTACAAGAAGCACGTCGCAGCTCTGGATGCACCAAAGCCTTTTCTCCGCTTCCGCAGAGGAGCATGTCTCACTTCCCTTTGGAGTGCCCCCTAGTCGTCCTGCGGCATTACGGGAAGCACAGACCTTAGCCGGTTAATTAAAAAATAGGCGACATAGCTGGCCATTCACAAGCTGGATCTGTTCAGAGGCACTGGCCAGCAGATGGACGGGGTCTTGTGTCGATTGTGTTTGAACTCTAAAGGAAAGTTGGTATTTGATGGATGATGTTATTAGCTAAATGTCTTATGTGGTATAAGATCAAAGAACAGATGGAAATTATGCCTTAAAAATAGAATAATCTAAAAGGGGAATGGCTTGTAGATGAGTAAGCATCACGGAAACAATAAAGGAGACATTCTTTGGCTTGCTTTGCTGCAGAGACAGGTTTTGGCTGGTGGGATAAACAAATGACCCACTTAGGACCAAGATCCTCAGGATGTGAGTTTTGCTGCACGTTTTTTCCCCTCATATTCAGTGTTTACATTACATACAGTGTTTTGCCTTTTAAGTCAGCCCCGGGTCTCTCTCACCAACCACATGTGTACCAGCTCTCTGTGCCTCCCTCGCAGACACCTCCGCAGTCGCCCAGGGTGGATGACGGCAGAGCTCACCAGCATCTTTGCCTCGCCATAGCTGTGGGCTGAAACGTCACCGATGCTCCGGTACTACGCTTAACTTAAACAGATAGACTGCACATAGCGATGTGTTTTAATTTAGCCAACACCCTCTTTTAAAATTAAGACTATTGGCCCTTTGGTCATTACGCTGACAGATTGTCTCTTGCTTTCTCCATGGGCAAGAATGTGGCTCACTTGCTCCAGTTGCTTGCATTAAGGACCTGCCATGTGCAAGACAAAGGCCTGTCTAAGTAGCTCCTGGATCACATCCTCCAGGAGACAGTATATATCCTACTCATCGTCCTTACTGAAAACGATGCTTAAGTTTTTTACTGGTGCAGCTTAGGTTTCTTATCTTTGCATCATCTAGAGGCAACAATATCTGTATTAATAATTCGTTTGGTGCTAAGCATACTTTAAGTACTCAACAATTATCAATAATAGCTCAAACAGTGGTATTTTTGAGAAGTAGTGCTCAGCGATTTGCTGCCACCACTACAAATTCCTAATACAGAAAAATCTGCGGATATCGGACTAGAAACTTTTCAAAAATTGGAAGGGGCTTTCAATTTTTGATCTTTAGCTTAAAGACTGTGTTGGCAGTAAGTGTGAGTTAATCGGCAGGTAATTGACCTCACAGGCTGGTGACTTATAAACAGACACTCTCATTTGTGGCCTTCTGAATGAACTTACACATGATCACAACCACAAAAGTAGAAGTATCAAATGCAGCCTCCCCCACCTCAAGAACACTATGGCCCATAACTTTCTCATAGCTGTTCATAAATCTTCAGCCTCTCTTAAGAACTGTCACTTAATCCCACCCATAAAAGCAGTCATTTTAAAGAAACAAATAAAAGCGGAAAGCACAGGAGCTCAGAGCTCAGTTTTCAAAGATGATTAGACATCTGAGTTGACCCCAGATATTAGATAAGATTTCCAGAAGATCTCAGGTATCCTGCTTCCATCAGTTCTAAGCTGTGTTCCCTTCAGAGGGAGTTTATCTCACTTCATGGTAGTTGCCTGAACACTAAGTTTAGGCTCTCCCAGCAGCAAATGAAGAGTCTCCATCCCAAATTACTTTCAGTTCAAGACAGTTTCAGGTCGGCATCAATAACAGTTTTTCTCTCTGTGAACAATCAAAGGTATTCTGCTGACTCAGTTGGACTAAATATCTGGTTTTTTAAATAGATAAAACCAGGTGAGATAAATCCCTCCCTCAAGGACTAAGGCTGTAATTTTGAAGAGATGGAGATCCACCTCTGCCTGGAGTTCTGCCAGCCTCCCTCGTTCCATCTTCATGAAATGTGTTGCAGACCTGCAACCCTAATTCACAGGTTTCCTTATTCCACCACCATATGACTGACAAGACTCATGTTTGTCCTCGGAAAAAAGCATTGTACTACCATTACCTGCAATTCAGTGGGACTGAAATTGTTTGCCCTTTCGCCACCATCAAACACTGTGTTGCTTCCTCAAAGGTGCAGGATTTCACCTCTCCATCGTGTGCACGTTGTGAAATGCATTCAGAATTTTGCAGGAAAATCGGGTTTTCGTTTCCATCTGAAGGATTGTCCAGTGCTGCCATTTTGTAGTCTTCCCCAGGCAACTTTTACGTTCTGAGATGGTGGACAACAGGCCTCCATATCATCAAATGTACTGCCAGAACAGGCACTACTTGGTATCTGTGCTGGTGGTGTCTGCGAAGACCATGACTGGAGTACATATGCAAGGACCATTTTTAAGTGTAGTTATATACTCACGCACAGACATAAACACGAGCACTATTGCTGCGAGCAGTTAGAGGGAGTACGATGTATAGGAATGTGGTCCAGGGAAGGACGATGTTTTGTTCCACTATTGAATTGGTAAAGGGTGGTTTATATTTGGGGCTTGGCTATCAGTATTCCTTTCGTAGTTGGGAATGTAGGAGGAAGTGGAAGTATTGCAATGATAGTCTACAGTAACAAGCAACATAATACTTATATAATGAATATATACTTTGTGCAGAGGAGAGGTACCCAGAACTTTTATAGGAAGTTTTTTATAGGAAGTCTTTTCTATCATTTTAATAATCAAAATAAGTATTAGGTAAATTATATTCCCAATAAATAGAATTACATACCCACATACATCAGCGTAGAACCAAGTGGCACAAAAGCCTGTTCAGGCACTCAATGTTTCTCATCTCTTCTGTCACCCTGTTGCGCATTCCCTCAGATTCATTTTTCAAGGATATTTAAATACCTAAATGCATAACCTAAATGGGCCTCTTCTTTCAGTGTTTAAATGCATCCATGAATGTGTGTTGTTATGACACGGTATCTGGAAAAGTTGATTCAGTGCCTTACACATATGCCATTATAACAGCAAGGCTCCCTTCACCTAGAGAATAAGGCTGCTATGGAGAAGACTGTAAAAATCAGATCTGAACTATTTGCTTATTCATTTTATCACAGAAGTCAGAAAGACATATTGCCCGTGGACTATACTCAGACTTTAGTTTGACTTGAAAATGTGGTCGCGGCAGGACCGTAAATTGGTGTCCCGCTGGCTCCTTCAGCAAGAAGCAGGAGCCGGTCAGACAGGGCTCCCCTGCGGCGTGCTGCCTACAGGGTGCGAATGATGTTGGAGTATCGGTGCTTAAAAAAGACAAGATCAAGAGTCTGAGAAGGAAAACAGTACATCAGGGAGAGATCTTGGATGAACAGTGGCTTGAAGAGGTCTGTGTGAAAGAGGCAGGCGGCTGTCAGGAGGGGGAAGGCCAGCATGAGTGATCCCCCTGCACATAGCCTCTGCTCTGCCCTCCTAACAAAAAGTCGCTGCCTGCCATTAGTCACACCCAGGCTCCCCCGCGCTCACCACAGAGCCGTGATGAGCAGGTTGTGTAGGACATGTGAAGAAGCCTGCATTCCTACACATTTTATGCCCATGTCCCTCATGGTTACCCACTCAGGTTTTGCCTCTACGTTACCTTCAGCTCCCTGACCCCTGCATCTCCTGGTGATGTATAAGGCTTCACCTTGCCTTTGCTCCCTCACACAAAATTTTCAACTGCTTTTAAAGCCCCTACAAGACTGTTGGCTGAGCAAGGGGCAGCGTGCCCTCCATGGCTAGCAATCACATTCTCATCATCCAGCACTCTGTGGCCCCTCGCCTCCTCAGACTGCCAAACAGCGGGTGCTTCAGTTTCCTTCTGCAGGACAGGAATAGGATGCAACACTCCTGCCGAAGCACCACAGTGCCTTACATGTCCAAGAACTTGTCTAGAAACTTTTGTTTTCTTGGAGACCTTTGCTTTGCTGTTAAAACTGGTTGAAATTGGACAGCTGGTTGAAATGTCAATGGGAGAGTCTAACATCAGGGCAGACAGACAAAAAGGCAACTCAATTCTATGAGAAAATCATAAATTAGAGAGTAAAGTCTTTTTTCTACCTTCGGACTGCTGGAAGGCACAGTCTTTTTCTCCTAGCAGAGACTGCGGCCACCATAATCTCTGTCTCCACCACCTTTGGAGTGACTGGCTACACCCCTCTGGTCTCCTTTGCTACTTCTTTATATTTAATGGAGAAAGAAGCCTACCTTGTATCTGTGAATGTCAGCAATATGGACCAACAGTTCTGCAGACACTTGTAAGATTTATCCGCCATTCCTTAAGTCAGATACCTCAGTCCCAGCTTGGGTCCTCCTGTTGTCAGCAGAAACCACAAGTAGGTACTGCCTGAAGGGCTGTTTGCTTGATGATGATAGGACCAGGTGGAATTGCCTTTTGGCAGTATCTTTTTATCTCTATTAATAACAAAGGGAGCGAAGAGTGCCTGGTTCAGATTTAGTCATCCAGCTGTTAGATGCCTTGGTTAGGGCAGATGAATTCCACCTTTAAGTTTGTTTCAAATTATTTCGTAAGCATATGCGGCAGATACATAACATACCGGATATCTATAGTTGCACATAGGTCAATGCTAAATATCTTGCTTTTTTTGCCAAGGCTGCAGGGAAACTTTTGTGTCAAACAGCATAGGATAATGACACTTGATGTCCAGTGTGCAATTTGCAGTGTATTTCTTCCATCTAATAGAGGCAGAGAGAGTTTCTCTGTGAAGACTTGTAGTCTGTCAAATGCTTATCCAAGTATCAAAGAACAGTTATGATCCGTCCTACAGGATTCCAAAACGACATCTAAAAGCAGGCTGCATTAACCCCAGACTCTTGTAGGAATGAGTTATAATCATGCCCCCCCGACTTTCAATCTGGAACTTAGGACCTTGGGATAGAGCTTACATGTGGTGTCTCTGGCAATTTCTCTCGTGCCCTTCCAGCATTTGCATCTCTTCCTCCCCATGTGGGTGGTATATGGTCCACTTTAGGCACCGAAATTGATCTCTCTACCCCACCATCCCAAACCACAAACAGTAACATTTCTACGGTTTCCTGCCCTCCTTGTTCCTCAGGAGGTCAGAGTTTGCCAGAAAGTCCTGAACAGCATCCAATGGCACAAATGGCAGTTTTGCCTGAGTACAAACTGGGAGTTAATGTTTCTAAATGTGGTTCAAAGTAACTTCCCTCAGCAAGGGTCAGATCCTCAGGGCCTCCTTGTAGCTTTTTTATTGCTAAGGGTCAAACTGTGGCTTCATTTCTAGGAGGGATTGCAGGAGAGAGAGAAAACACTAAGGTGGCAGTAGTATCTCCACTTCATTGAGAAGGGCATCGTTGCCTTCCTCAGTATAATATCAGATTAGGACTGTGATTTGAACAACTTTTCCATAATGACAAAAAACTTCCCACAAATCCACTTAGAGCAGCAAAAATGACCTGGCAAGATACAGGCAGATACTAACAATGGCAACCTTAGTTTGCTGCAGTCTCCTGCCAATACCCACATGACGTGATTTTCTTGCAGTAAAAGTGCAATAAGCAAAGCGGAGGAGACTTTTTTCGATGCTGTTTACCATGAGAAATTAAAGCCAATTAATTTTTCTACCACCCAGGTTTGTGTGGCCACTCCCTGTGCAAGACCTCATGTTTAAAAAGGAAACATTAAATGAAAGTCAGTCTCAGCTAATTTGGGTTAAAACTGCAGGGCAGCTTGCCGTATGTGAAGTTGCTGAGAAGAAATGCTATTTAGAGCAGGAAATTGGTGATTCATAATTGACATTAACTCCAGTTACCCTCCAATGTGCATGCTGCACTTCATGTGAAATTATTATAAGCAAAGAAAGGCCATTCCCTTGAGCAAGTTCAAGTTAATGTTTAGGAAACCATTTAAGTTATTATTAGGACAAAAGTCATTCCGGTGGAATGGTCGGATGCTCAGACTGCGCCCTCAGCTGCAAAACCTGTGCGTTTTAGTACCTCTTTGCAGGTAGCTCTTCAGACATATGGTCATTTTGGCCAATTCACTGAAATCCCAGCTTCACAAATGTCCCCAGTCAAGACTCCCACCTACTAAACAGGGCCAGGAACAAGTCCTTTTTTGGCACTCCCTGTGGGCAGCTTTCTAATTGCACCGAAATCCGTGCTAGTCTCTAGTTGCATGCGTGCACACAAGTCCCTTTGAACTCAGATGAACCCCTGGAGCCCCAGCAGTTGGTGGGAGCAGAGCCACAAGGACATGTCCGTACACAGCTGCGTGCGGACCCCGGCTTCAACGCAATCTATGCCTATCCTGGCAGACGCCAAAGTTGCAGAAGGCAGCTTGCTGCAATTCGGACTGTAGAAGGAGACAGTCAGGAGCTTATTCAGTCCAAATGAACATATGAACTTAATTATTCCACCATACTATAAGCCTAGAATAAGAATTAAATAGGTCTTGTTATAGATTTTGGTGTGAGTGAAGTTTTGGCATCTTATGCAACTTTTTATGATTTTTTTTTTTTTTAAATAAAAGCAAGAACATCTTTCTGATATAGAATATACCTCAAACTGGAAGTGTAAATCAGAGGCAGACTTCAGGTACAGAAAGAGAGTAAAGACTCATACGGTTATAACTTCAAGCACCTTATTAAACCACTGCCTGATTACTACCTTTAGAAAGGAGTGATTTGGATTCCTCTTTACAAGGAGAGATGCTCTGCAGGCCCTATGTGGTGCATGACCAAGGACCCCATAAGAGAAACCAACCATTCTCCACAGCTGGTCAATCTCCTGGGGGCCTGCTGACTGCAGGGGGATACTCAGGGCACAGAGGGGTGACAGGTCATGGAAAGCCAAGGGGTTCACTGTCCTCCTGAGCCCCAGCTTGGGCTGTGATGAGCAAGACCACAGAGGGACATTTTTGGGTAGCAAGGACAGCAGTGCACAGCCTCAGGAGCAAAACCAGCTAAGAAAACATTCTTTGTGTAAAAACAGCGGTGGGAAAAGACCTGACAGAGCTGAAGCACGCTAGAGCTGGAGAGGGCACCAGAAGAGGGCATGAACTGTGGTGTACTGAGAGTGAGTACAGTAAGGGTAAGAGAGGTCACCAGCAAGAGGCAGGAGAGGCAGGAGAAAGGTCCATTCCTTGGTGTTTCCAAATAATCTTCAATTCTGCCAGGCAAAGAAGCCATTATTATATGAGGAGAGGCTGAGGGAACTGGGCATGTTTAGTGTGGAGGAGGCTGAGGGGAGACCTCATTGCCCTCTACAACTACCTGAAAGGAGGTTGGAGAGAGGTGGGTGTTGGCCTCTTCTCCCAGGTGAATAATGACAGGACCAGAGAAAATGGTCTGAAGCTGCGGCAGGGGAGGTTTAGATTAGATATGAGGAAGAATTACTTTACTGAAAGAGTGGTCAGGAGCTGGAACAGCCTGCCCAGGGAGGTGGTTGAGTCACCATCCCTAGAGGTATTTAAGAAATGTGTAGATTTGGCACTTCAGGGCATGCTCTAGTGACAGAGATTGTAGGGAGGTTTTTTTCTGTGTGTATGGTTGGACTCGATGATCTCAAAGGTCCCTTCCAACCATGAAGATTCTATGATTCTATGATTCTATGATTATAGAAATGTGAGTCCTGTGCTTCATCTAAAAGCTAAAATGATAAATAAGACGTTTTCAAATAGAGGATACAAGAAGGAAAGTTTGCCCTCACATAGCAGAGCCAAAGCTACAGCTTCAGGAGCTCCAGGAACCCTGGCAAGAGCCTCCCTTGCTGCCTGGGGCAGAGCCTGGAGGCAACTGCAGGAAGCAGAATTAACTCTAGAGAAAGGAATTAGGATTTGCCAAGAGAAGGAATTCAACCAGAACAGCCCGAGGCTGATGAAAGGACAGGCAGAGACTCTGGAAAGAGCACTGAAATGGAAGGGCAAGCCGAGTCTACTGTGCTGGGAGACACTAAAAGACCACATATGATGCACGTGCCTTGGCAAGCCGCACCTATGCCCAGCATTTGGGAAAAGATGCAAGAATCGCAACAGATTACGTTGTCTGAGACAGAATCAACATGAACCTGTGGTGCACAGCATGGTGAGGAGGATGGTGACAGCACCATTAGAGGGAAGGGGCTTATTCACAGGAGCCATGAAAAATGCTGTGGCACAACATAAAAGGACAACTAGCCCATAGGCAAATGGCAATAATCAATTTTTGGTTGGACAGAGCTGCACAAGCTGATAACGTGTCTGACAGGGTTACGAGCACTGAGAGAAAAGCTACAGGCAGCATAAGGTAAGAAAAGAAAGGGTTCAGAAGGGCTATTCCCCACTGAAGGAGATAAAGGCATGTGCAAATGAAAGAGAGTTCATAATAGTGTCAGGGATTTTTAAAATGTCACATCCTTGATCTCACCCCAAGGGTGAATGCACTGGAGTCAGAACAACAGCGGAAAAAGTTGAGGGTCTCCAGGGAGTAGAGATGGTCTCTGCAAACTGCAGAACAGGGCACAAAAGCATCTCACCCTCCCCATCCCCGCTCCAGGGGGGTGGCTGGAGCCTCTCACCCCCAGCCCGGAGTGAGGGCTGCAAGCACACTGCCCTGGGAATCAGCGGTCCAGGGAGATGCTCAGCCCTGGAGGGACTCCGCATCCATCCACAGGAGGAAATGTCGTGTACTAAACAAGGAAAATGAAGTCAGTACATGATCAGACCACATATTCCTTTTCTCCCAGAGGGGGATGGCTTTTAGGAGATGGTTGATACCACACACTACACCTGACGGACCAGGCAGTGCTCTTGGGTAGAAGCTGATATTGAACAAAGTGTGCATTCAGCATCCTCATTTCCAAGATGTCCTCACCTCACTGCCATTGGGGCAGCGATCAGAACTGGAGGTGTTTCTCAGGGAAAGAAACCTCTCAAGAAAAGCCACCTTTTGACTGCATAAATCTTCCTGGACATAATCTTGTTGTCTGAAGGGAAGAAAATCAACAGCTCTGAGCTCAGGAAATGGCTCAGCCTCCCAGGGCTGCAGCAAAGCCAAGAAAGATTGCAACTCCGTGCAACAGAAATCACATTCCTGTCAGGGAAGACAACAGAGCGAGGGTGCAGGCAGATCCTGGTATGGCTGAAATCATTACTGTTACATCTCTCCCAACACACAAGGAAAGGATGCAAAGTGTCCTTGGCATGGTGACCTGTATGGGGAACCCACCTGCAGCACCAGCAACCTGACAAGGCTCGTGGGCAGCTCTGGCTGGTGCTCGCGGTGAGTAAGTTTTAATAAAGACTTTGTGAAAGAGGAAGAAACCTTTAAAGAATCTTTGACCCTGCACCACTGTGAGAGTAAGCTTAAAATTCAATTTCTCACAGACACCTCCAAGCAAAGGACGAGTGATTGCCATGCCTGGAGATCAGCATTTTGTGTACCATGCGCAGCGTGCCTCTTAATGTCTCTGAGAGCAAAGGAGAAAGCAGGTCTGGATGCCATCACATAGAGTGCAGCCTCCGACTGCCAAAGATAGCAGTTCAAGCTGTTGGATAGGATGAAGGCACCAGTTTTTTCCACTCCCTAGCAAGCATTAAAGACAAAATTTTCATTCCTAAAAGAAGACTTTCAAGGTTCAAGGACACAAGAAGGGCAGTAAGGATCTGGGCATGTTGCTAACGAGAAGAGGCTGATGTAGGAAGCTCAGGTGGTGTTCCCTGCTGGTCCACGCTGCCTAAGTGTTAGCCCTCTCCTTGCCTCTCTTCTGGGCCGCCCCAGTTGGCTGCCTCCAAGGCAAACCTCACAGAGAAGGAAATAGGACTTACTGATGTTGCGGTGAGCCCATGGCCTTGGGGCTGGGACACAGATATATTAAGTGAAAACCCTTGGAAAATAGGTGGAAAGATTTGGGTTTTGCCACAGACATTTTACCTGATGTAAGAATATCTGACAAGGGCACAGCCTCATGAGGATGAGGCAGACCATGAGGTACAGGTTTGGAAACACAACCAGCCATCCTTGTAAGCCCCTAGCCAGTTTGTCCCATTGCAGTGGGCTGGGGCTGAGCTCCAGAGCTCAGGGCAGCCAGTGGGTTTGCTGCCTACTAACAGCACTGGTGCAGGCATCTCAGGCAAAGCCAGCATCGCCACTCAACACTGAAAGGCTCTTCCGAGGCTCAGCAAGCACCACTAATCAGGACATTGCCTATATGGCATTATCTTCTCTGCTGTTGATTCCTCCTTGCTACATTTATTGTTTAACCTGGTAGGAAAGAAACAGGAAACTTGTTTGGAATCGTGACTGTGCTCTAGGCTTTCTAAAAGTCCTCTGGAGTTTGGGGAGATGGTACTTGCAGTTTATTGTACTGCTGTTCAACACAGAAAAGAGATGGTCGGTCTGTAGGAATTGTTGCCTTTTTGTTCTTTTTCTGGTGTTGTTCTGGCTCAAAACAGAAGACCTTCAAAATCAGATATCAAATTAGAAATACGCTTATAACCAGCAAGACTGATCATTTTAGTGATGCTGAACTGTGTCCAACACAATTTGATATAGATGAGGCAGCCAGAGCACAGACTGTTGGTGCAATGAAAGCCCTGTGGGCTGTGCACGCAATTCCTGCACCGCAGCCTCTGTCACCACCACTGCGCTACCTGTGCAGCCTCAGCTGCCTGTCCCTGGATTTGTCATCTGCAAATAGTCATGCAAGCTCATGCGTGTAGGGAAGTCAGTCAAGCTCATTCAACTATCTGGATGACCAGGAGCTGTAGCGTAGACAAGACTGGCATTTTTGGTACTGTGTCTTCTAAAGCTGCTTACCGCATGGTTAGATAACATCGCAGGAGAAATACCCATCCAGCACATCCAGATCTCTCCCCTCTTGACAGTGGGGGTGAATTGCAGCCTCCAGATCTCCCATGGGAGTGAAAAGTCACGGTGACAATCTACTCAGACAGTTCTGTGGTGCCAGAGCCCTTGGGCAGGAGTGCTTCACCACCATGGCAGGGCAGCACGGACACCAGCCCCAGCTACAGAGGGATCCACAACGCGAGGCTGCTCCCAGGAACAGTCTGCACCATGAGCTTGGCTGCTCCTCACCACCACCATCCGCTGCTGGCCACTGTTGGAGATGGGGTGCTGGCTGGGTGGACCTCTGCCTGGAGCAGTGCAGCCACACTTAGGGTTTTATGATTGCTGTGGTAAGATACGTTATAGCACGGCACAGGGTGGCACAACAGTTTACTGAACTAAGGGAATCAAATGATGAAGTCCAAATGAAATGGTTTTGCTTCTTCAGAACAGAACTTCTCAAAACTTTTAAAATCAAGCCTTCTGATAAAGAAAAGCAATATCACAGTTTGTTGATTTTGTTTGTCTGGGGATTTAGGTTGTGGTTTTCTTCTGAGATCGTTACATTTTCACAGAACATTTCATTTGCATTTATTCTGCACTTTCCTGGGGAAAATGATGCTGTTAGAAAACAGAAATGATCTCTTCCAGAGTTTTATAATAGTGAAATTACAATTCCATTTATTTCAATACCCTAGTCTACACAGCTCGAGAGGCCAGCTCTAGCTGTCCAGTTTGTAACTAATTGAAGAACACCTTTGTTCAGCACAGCAGTCTCAAACTGCTCATAACACTCAAGCATTGATGTCTCTATATAAGCAGTTTCTTTAATTACCATTGCCAGTTCTGATTTTCCAGGTGAAGGCAGCCGCCTTGCTAAAACGCTGAAATCATATATCACCTTGTCATGAAAGAGTTTGTTGGCATCCTCCTGTGCAGGGAGACATGCTTTGATCCCAAAGTATTCCATCTATGGTGTAGTAAAACAGAGCACCACCTGCTATGAAGTTTGGAAGACTATGTAAAATTTAATTTATCTACATTACCATCTTGTCTGACAGAGGAGCATCACAGAAAAGAACAAGAAGTAAAAAAAAAATTGTAACTGTTTTGTGGCAGACACAAATATATCTAATTTATGACAGAGAGCTAACAAGAGAGTTTCTCTTCCAAATAAACCACTCCTCCCAGGAGCTGTGCAGTGATTTCATTTATACGGCCTTAAATGAAAAGATTATCTGAAGTCAACAAGGCAACATAATGCTACCAAATCAAAAATACAAAGATCCAGAACATCTGATAAATGTGTCTGGTAATTCTCATGTGTACAAAGGGACAGAAATCTAAAAATATGAACTAAACCCACCAGTCAGAAGCTAATTCACTTGCAGATCTTCAGCTGGTAAAGCTCCATCAGCAGCAGTACGCCATCACCGCGCCCAGATGCACAGGAACGGGCAGGAGCATCGTCTGGAGAGAAAAGCTGTAGTGCTCACTAACACACATCAGTCCATGTCCAAGTCCCTCTGATGCTCTAGAGTTGCCATCCAACTGGTGGTAGGTCCTAAAAGCAAACCAAAATCCTGCTGTTCATTAGCAGTTTCTAGATGGGCAGAGGCCACCTTATAAAAGGGGCAGAGAAGAAAAAGCGGCTGGTGCCAGAGAAAATTGGTGAAAGAGGCTTGGGTTGTGGGGCTGCGTTGGCAGGGACAGGCCAGTCCCAGTGCCTCTTTGCAGCCACTGTGGTGTGTTGAGCCAGATACAACCCTTTATGGCACCCAGCGCATCAGGATCCTGCACTTCCACTCCTTTCTAAACCCTTCTGTAGGGGAGTGGTTTTCAGGGACAGACCAAAGACATATTAATTGCAATGACTTGGGGCATTCCCTTGTCATCCCCGCTGTGCCCCTTCAAATCGTTTGGCTTTATATCCAGGGCTAGGGGGTGAAGGTCCCTGAAAAATAACAAATCCCTACTTGGCATCATGCATGCTGTAACACCCAGAGGTAAGACACAGTGGGGGCTTGTAAATCTCATTTGAAAGTTTTCGTTCTTGTCTTCAACCCACGCAAAGGTGAGGGGGTGAGCAACTCCTTCAGCTCTCGTGTGGGAAAGCCTGGCTGAAGCACGGTCTGACATCATGCTTCACCCGTATGAAGAAATGGGGGTCTGGCAGGGTCAGTTGGGAGCATTGTTCCCGCAAAACTTACCTCCCAGCTTCAGCCTTAGTGCCCAGTGCCCTCCCCAGGGACACGCAGTGGGGCATCGCCACCCACAAAGAGATGGGGCAATTTTGGCATCTGGGAACTGAAACCACATGTGAGAAAGGAAAATGCAAGGAGATGGCTGGAGCAGGTCTGACTTGTGTTAGGCAGCAATGGGCTTTCTCTGGAGGCCACTTGTCCCACAGCCCAGAAAGGGAGGTGAGAAAAGGGCTTATGCCACCTCCCAACATGTCCATGGGCTGCCAGCACTGTCCAGCCACCCACCGGGCACCAAATGCCAGGGACCAGAAAGTGACTGACTTTAGGGGACTATGATGTCTTGCCATTTTGAAAGAGCAGGTCATTCATATATAGGTCTGGAAAGGTGCGTGCAGGGTTGGAAGTTTTTGGGAATCATTGTGTGACTTTTTTTAACTTTGTCCATCTGTACTACTATATCACTCCTTTTCCCAAAACAAGCTAGAGCCTTTAGATCAAAAACAGAGACGGTATAATGGTGTTTTTTTTTCCTCCTTTGCGGCGTAACTGCAGAGGCCGTACACACAGACCAATGCAATGCACAGTCCTCATTTAGATTCAAGTACAGTGCCAGTAACTGTTAGAAGGGTTACTCAACCCTCCAAAGTCTACTTTTTTTCTTGTTTGCTTCCAGATGAAGGCTATGTTCCGATCCCTTTTTTGATGGGGAAAACCAACCTGTCTATTGCTCTTTTCTCATTTGTTTTCTCCTCTCACTAGTGAACTCCAGCCTTAGTGCAAGGATTTCAAAGAAAGCCAAAGTGATTTTTTCATGTTAAGAATTTTCCCAGACGCTAAACATTTTAAAATGTCATCTTCCATTTTCTTTTATGTCCTTATAAATTAAGTTATCCAAATACTGTTCTGCTAGTTTGCTCTCAAGAAAAAAAAAAATCCATGCTGGTGTATTTCTTTTGCCCTATTTCTTGCTTTCTATTGAAATTTGAAATTTGTTGGTAGAACTTCCTGGAACAGGAACAAAAATGATTCAACTTATTGCTGGGTCAGAGAGTGAAGTGTTTGGTGGGAAAAGGGCAGGGAGACAGTAAGAGCAAACAAGGCAAAAAAGGCTTGTATTTACTGAATCTCTAACTTTCAAGTGTCCAACCTACAACTGGTATTGCCAGCCGAGCCCTGCATCTCCGCATTTTCTTTTGACATTTGAAGATTAAGTAAATCACGTTTACGTGCGATAGTACCAGCAGACGCTTGACTCCGGTCTCTCCCCACCTCTTCAAGTCTTGTCGCCAAAGTGATACCATGGAAACAGCATCACGGAGATGGCAGGGAATATGCCCCCATACAGGAGACCACTGTTATTAACTAATCTGATTTAAGGGAGCATTGACATAACCTCCAGCCCTGCTTCCCTTCTCTACTGAGTGGTTGTTACAGGTCTGCATGCATGTGCAAGCCTACCTGACGGACATGTGCTTGTTATCTCTGGATTTGTATTTTATTTGTCCCTTAAAATTTTAGTAAGGACACAATTAAGGATACCAGTTAATGGCTGCTGTTTGCTTTATAAAGTAAACATGAAGCAATTGACTGTAAGTATCCAGGCCGTAGTGCTTTATTGAGGTGTGATTAGAAAAAACACTAAAAGTCTACTTAAAGGTACTCCACTTTCTAAAGGTTTCTGAAATGTACCTGAGATTGGCTTGCAAAAGGAGCATATTGACATTGCCTTTATTTATCATTTACCTTTTGATCCTGCTTCTTGTGGCTACAAGTTCATTTCAGCAACTTTGCTTGGTGGCAGGTGAGAACAACCTCAAGGCTTTCTTTTTCCTGAGGATTCTCAACCTATATGGCAAATGAAAACAGATACATGACAGATGTGGAGGGAGGGAGGGAGGGAGGGAGGAAGGAAGGAAGGAAGGAAGGAAGGAAGGAAGGAAGGAAGGAAGGAAGGAAGGAAGGAAGGGAAGGAAGGAAAGGAAGGAAGGAAGGGAAGGAAAGGAAGGAAGAGAAGGAAGGAAGGAAGGGGAGGAATGGAAAGAAAGAAAACGAAGAAAAGGAAGTGCAAGCTTTTTTATAACCTTGATTTAACACCCAGTCTGAGCCAAACCTGTTTTACAGAAGATGTTTCCTTTGGGGCTTATAATGCAACTATTACAGAGAAACCAGCAGGATCTGACACAACATGAACTATTCAGCAGCCTGCTAAAAATACGAATAGCTCACAATGACGGGAGAATCAAACTGTGACTGCCTGGAATGTGAGATTATAAAATGTGAGATTATAAAATATTATGATCCAGATTGAAATTCAATACATTTGTTGAAGTTGTCGGCAAAGGCAACTTCAGACTATTGGAAAATAGTGCATTCCCTACAGTTGCTAACAGTGGCCTTTGGACAAGGCAAGAAGTTGCAAGTTTAAAATAAAAATAAACAGAACAAAAAAAGGACTTCTGATATAAATCCAAAGTATTCAAAAACGGAAAATGTAATGGGAAGCAAGTATTGAAAAGCCAGCCCTGGCGGGGTGAACAAAGGCAACTGTAGCCTGTACCACTGATGTCTCAAAGGAAAAAGGCACATTACCCTTACCCAAAGGGGTCTTCAGCAGGTACTTTGCTGTAAAGCAATGCCCTTTCAAAGTCTGTGCTGCCTAGGGATTGCACTATTTGAAGGGATTTGCTATCAGAAAATCTCAGATTGGCTAATTTTACGTGCACCAAATTAAATATCAAAGAGAAAACTAGCCAGCCTGCCAAGATAGCCACTAGTGTTAGTAAGTAAGTAATAGCACTAAAGTATCCCTAATCAGGTAAGCAGTTAAACAAATGTTTAGCCTGAGCACGGTGACTTAAGCATTTACTTAAGTGATTTAATACACTGAATTAATGAAATTCAACTGCTATTCATCTCACCACACAGAAGTGTCCTCCATAGCATAGATATGAAAGCAAATAAGATAAAAGGGAAGATGAAATAAGAAAAGAGGTGCTACTTACCTGTGCTATGCATTTTGTCTTTTTTATGGAGCCATTTGTAACCATTCCTAAGCATGGTTCGTATTAAGGCTGGATCACAAATGACACCTACCATGCAGCTGTTTACATCTGGCTCACAGGTGTTTGACTGGTGTTTGCCAGGAGCAGATGGATGCCTTAGAGTGACCTTTCAGGACTGAGATGCAGAGCCAGAGAGGAGGAAAGGGAGAGGGTCTATCACTGTTCCCTACCTCTGTTACTTCTCTATTAAGCCTCCTGCTATGAAATGCAAGTCCACTTGAGTAGAAATACTGGTTGGAAAACTCTCCTGATTTTTCTCTAAGGTAGCGAAAAGTGCAGTAGTGAATACATGCAGAAGTAGGGGGCAAGTTGACTAGAAAAGAAGAGGAAAAAAAAAAAACAATATTGCATGGCGACTCAGGTAAAGCCTCCAGCAACAGGAATCCAAGGTACAGCCTTTGGCTGCACTGGGATTGCAGTGTGTCCCCGGACACAGGGGCCAGAAATGGGTGCATTAGATAAAAAAGCTGTCAAACGCTCCCCGGTGCCTGGCAGTGCGATTTTGTACACACACCAAGGAGCATGGCAACTCCAGACAGCCCCAGAGCTTCCTTCTCTGAGCCTGTGATTCCTCTCCTTTTGCTTCATATCCTGGAGGGTCAATTCTTTAAGTGTATGTTGCCTTTCTCTGAGTTGCTCCTGTGGCTGCAGTGAGGAAGCAGGAGGAGCCTCCCGCTGAATCCAGCACATGTTAAAAACCTTCCTACATGATGAAGAGCTTAGCGCTTCAGTTCCCCACAGGCTGAGCAGCCAGTCCTGTTTTCGAAAGCCCGTTCGCCATCATCTGCTCAGAGGCCAGACGCCAGGTCTGACACCAGGCAAACCTCTCCAAACCTGTCTGGATGGCAGGACTTCTGCCCACTTGATAAAGTGAAGCCGGTGAAAGGCATGGGCTGCAAGAAGGATGCACCACCACATCTTGCCTGTGTTCTCCCGCCCGTCATAGCAGAAGAGAGAGGAAAGCTATGGGGCAGGAGAGTGCAGGAGGCAGGACAGGAGGAAGCAGCAGGAATTCGCCCCCTGCGCTACCAGCCTGGCACTTTCAGAGCCAAGTACGCCAGGACTTTGGCAGAGGAGTTTCGTTGGAGAGGAACAATGCAACAGCCATGGGGGTAACAAAGAGACCTTTGTGAACACGACTGGCCTGTAGCACAGGATAAGGACTTCTTTTCAGGCTGGCTGCCTGGAATACTGAAGGAGGACAAACAGCTTCCCAAGTCAGGGTAATATGACTGAAAAATCCCAGGATATCCCCCTTGCTGCTCCCTGTCTGTGCAACTCCTCAGCCCGGCAGCAACTTCTTCCTCCGTGGGAGGATTTGAGCAAAAAAAAGGGGGAGAAGCCAGGGGCCAGCCTGTTCCCCCGGCTGCTCTTTGCATGCGTGTACACGTAGCGCCGGCAGCCGGAGGCTGGCTGGTGCCGGAGGCCAGTCAGCTGCCCGGCTCCATGGGGTTTGGGAAGCCCTGCGGCACACAAAGGTTGCACTGAGACAACAATTCTGAATGCAGTGCTTTTGCTCTCCTGATCCAACAACACATACACACAAAAACCCCAACTTTGGCAGATCTTCTGCTTCCAACTGTCCTGAAGAATTATCACAAGGCAGAGAAACCATCCTCACACAGAAAGCTGAGGATTTTTTCCATGGGCTGGGTAGCATGAAGCACCCCAAATTAGCACCATTCATGCTACCACAGCCAAGCACCGCCTGCATAACAACATGCCCCGTGACAGCGTTGCAGCCTCTGTTAAGAACCTACAAAAATACAATGTAGTCACAGATTCATAACCCAAGCGTACCATCAAACTCACCCACTTCACCCCTGATCCCACCAATATATTTTTTTCAATAAATTCAGGCCACAGGCACCCAGTTTACCCCCAAATACACAAACTTCTTTATAACTAACTTCACAGAAGATTCTTCTTTTTAAATAACTATGTCACCAAGCCTACGCTTTCACCAACATTCAGAAATCAGATGTTCACCATCTGGATTGGACGCGTGTAGTTTGCTTTCAATTCCCATAGCAAATTCAGTAATCAGCAATGCCATCAAGCTGTCTTTGAAATATTCTTACACCTCTACCAGCTTCATGGGCACTATCATTACAGAAGCGACACACTAAATCTTCCATGCGCAGGCACGCCTGTGATCAACACATGTATCTCCACCGAGCTTGCAACCGTTCAAAACACTGCCTTAGAGCAGACATTCTGGGACCACTAGTCACTTGGAGGAGAGCAATGATGGCACTGACTTCATTGGTGTAAGACTGGGTTTTGCTTATCAAAGAAACTACTCCTACCTTACAGTGAATCAGCAACCAGAAGCTTACTTCTGTGCAAAAAACCAAACCAACTGACTGACTCTACCCCGCGGTTTTCACATACTAAACCCTAATGGGATCCACATGGAAAATCAGCAAGCAACCACAACCACAGTTAGAAGACCATGTGTTTTGAAAGAGATTTCCCCAGCATCTAGCTTCCTAACTTTTAAATAGCCCTCACCCTCAACAAACTCATGATCACAAGCAAAACAAACTGAAGCCCTCCCTTTGACAAATGAACAGCAACAAGCATAAAAAAAATCTGTAGGTAGCCCCTGCCACGGCTGCCCTCCGAGCAGCCCCACTGCAATCCAGGGAGCCTTCACATGCTCACCATGAAATGCGACACACACACACACTATCCCCGTACACTACAGGACTTATGGAAACTATGCAGTTGGACAAGACTTCTGTGCTGGAGTGAACTCTGCTGGACAATTAATAAAGAACCATAGCATCCAGTTACCATGTAGAGAATACTTCTTACTAAATGTTCCCTCTGACCTCTCAGAGGGTCATCCTGAAAGGTGGCTTCTGATAAAATTCAAAAAGACAAGGCTGAAAAGGAAAATGCGTAACTCTAGTAGGCTAAAAAAAAAAGTTATGGACTAAACAAATTCCATGTATTTAAGGCACACTTTGATCTTTCTTCTATCCAGCTGAATGATGCTCGTTCCACATGGGCTGCCTGCCGAACTGTTTGCCCCCTGCTTTGCTCTGAATGAATAAATGTGTTACCACTTTCCCCTTGCTAAAACCCTATCTTGACCCCACAGGCTGTAACCACCCTTTCTCTCTTAAGTTGACTGGTCAGCTAGTTCAACTGAATAGAGCAAGAGTTATTGTCTCTAACCTGTGTTTTGTCTGGAAGATGCTGCTGCTGCTTTCTGAGCCCTGAGCAAAGAGCTGTGCGTCCACCAATTTGCCTGTTTCGTGTTTTTTTCCAAATATCAGCTGATCTAATGAAAGATATCACGTATGTCCATAAGCCTGGTGAAACGCATGTTATTGCACTAACCTCGTGTGCACTTGAGCCCTTCACCCCATGACAGGGTATCCAGGGCCGCTGTGGGAAGAACGCACCACGCGTGTGCCACAGACCAGCTTCGTTGGGCCACGAGGAACAGAGCTCAGGTGCCCACGGGCCTGCACTCAGTGAGAAACAAAAGATATGCTTAAATCAGATAGAAGGGGCTAGACATCCTGCCAAGAAACATTTGGGATGGAAAGCAATCCGTGACTCAGAGAGCTGGGACAAAGTCCGTGCTCCCATCCCTTGGTTCATGGGGAAGCTCTGCCCTCCTCCAGGGGCTTGGCTGCACTGTTTGTCCCTTGAGGCACCCACGGTGGTGCCTGCTCTCCCTGCTGTGCCCATTCCCATGTCGATGCTTCCCGTGCGATGCTCGGCTCTGCCCGAGCCTGTGCCAGGAGCACGGCAACGCCGCGCGGCCGAGGCTGTGTGCCCCTTCGGCACGGTCTCGGCTGCCGAAACAGCTTTCCTGAAATGCACGTGAGACGCAGTGCTCTAGTTACTTTCAGGAATGTGCCTCTACCAAGCATTAAGTAAAATAAATGTTATCTGGTTTCGTAACTGTTTTCACGTTTGCACATGCACACCCGCCTGCAGCCCTGTCCAATGCTTAGACCTGCCAACTGCTCCTAGTTATTAGAGAGTGTCTCAGTTTTACAGGGTCTTTCTTCACTTTTCAAGAGCTTTTTCTTTAGAGGATGGCTACATCTGCCTGCTCGCATTCCCTCCCTAAACTCACAGATACCATATATAGTTACAGTTCCCTACAGAGGCACTTCAGAGACCATCCTTGCATTGCAAAGAAGTAATGTGAAAAAAAAAAAGAGGTCATATCTGAAGAATAATAACTCCTGCAAGACTTCCTTTGGTGTGCTAGTGAGGTAAGGGCATCCAAATATTTTTTTTCTGTGGGACTTAGGTGAACTGTCCTCTTAGACACTTCATTCATATTTTCTTGCAGCATATTTTCTTCTCAGTCTTAATAGCAGAGCTTCATTAAATACTGCTTTTCCAAGTCATTTTTGCTTCATTTCCAAGCTACTGCTTCACAAACCAGTCCAAATTTTCCACTAATTCTCACTGATGCTGACAGTGGCATCTGCAGAAAGGAGCTTCCCCAGAGTTCAACCTGCCATCTTTAGTGAGCCCAACAGTGATGATTTTTAGTGGACCACATTCTTCCTCTTCCCTCACTGAAAACTTAGAGCCGTGACATTTCCTGGGTTCCTGCATACAAGAAAACTCCTGTTTGTCCTAAGGGAAAAGACCAGGCCTCGAGCTTGGAGAGATGGGGACATGCACCATGGCTTCCTTGCCAGCCCATTTTGGCACGCTGCAAGGGAAGCACGGGGGCCTTGTGGCTTCAAAATTAGGGGTCTTCATCTTCAGTCTTGTCCAGTGGCATAAGTCCTTTCAATTGCACAACTGGTTTTGTTTAACTGGATCCTTGATACTCTCTTGGTTTATGCCAACAGAGAGTTTGGCCCAGAAAGTGCACTTTATTGTAAAAAAATCATGGGAAGCTCTTAAGAATGGCTATGGATGTCTTGCATACCTCAGGCATTTCTGAGAAGGATTCAGAGGTAGCTCCTCTGTGGCCATGGAAAGCTTAGGGCAGCTGCATCATGCAGGCAAATGGACAAATTTGCACATTACAGAGCATAGCTATGAGAAAGCTCCCCAGATGCTTTTCGCACCGGAGGTGTTTGACAGTGCTTGGGGCAGGATGTTGTAGGTGATGCTCAGTGAAATTGTCTGCCGTGGTTTCCCATGGAAAAAGGAAGCAAGGAGACACAAAATACCTCAGTTTCCAGGCTGGAGTAGCAGCTACAGTTCACTACTGCCCAGGCAACTTACTCATGCAAAAATAACTAGATTGTCACCTTTTGAGTATTTATAAACTCTGTGTGTCAGGATCCAGATGAGAGCTATGTGGAGAGCCCTGAAAATATGAGACCTAACAAGTGTGCAAAAGCATTTGTTGGCCCCATCACTCAGCTAGCGATTTCACCAGCAGCCCAAGCAATGGTGCTCCAGAGTAGGTTATTTAAAAAAAATGGTCCCGAATCTTTCAGTTGAGCCTGCAGCGTGGCACTTTCCGAATGAGTTGCAGGTGCAAATAAGACCATTTGAATTTCTCTTTACCTGCCTCGCATGAAATTCAGCTGCGGGGGCAGCCCTTGGAGGTGTTCGTGGCAGTTGTGGGGGGCGAGCAGTCCTCAGCGCGAGAGCAGAGTGTTTGCTCCCCTTTCCTTACACTTCCTCCACCCGGCTGTCTTCGTTTCTGGGTGATGCATGTCAAGACCAGTGCAGAAGAGGGGACAAACCCCTTCCTTGCAAAAAAGGTTGCTTAATGAGCCACGAGAAGATTTGTACCTGCCAGGGTTGCAAGGTGGGAAAAAAATTAAAAAAAAAAAAAAAAAAGTCATCCCATGGATCTTGAGAGCTGTCACCACACCAGCAGCAAGTCACCAGAGCCATGAGAATCGTTTTCAGCCCCAGGATGTGGCAGTACATTGCCAGGCCAGGCCAGGCACACTTGCTGCTCTTCAGCCACGCACTCGGAAGAGAAGGGATCCCAGTTTCTGACAAACAAGCTGTGGGCAGGGTGCCAGCCTCCCAGTTTCTGAGCACTGAGAAGGGGGAAAGGCTGCTCCTGGGAGATAGGCTGGACTCAAGGGTGTGAGTCGGTCGCTGGTGATGGAAAGATTTAACCCTTCCAGGGTTGCTCCTGCAGAGAGTCTCAGGGACATTGAGTGTTCCCAGGAAGGTACCGAGACTCACCCGAGTGACAAATCCTGGCTTGCATCAGGCGATGAAGCTCACTTTTATCAGTCTTTGCCATCAAAGGCCTTTACGCAGTAACTTCACAGCAGACAGCCATCTATTTAATAATTCGCAGTGTGGTGCCAAATCAAAGGCACAACAGCAATTGTACTATCCCCAGACATTTACACAAAGGCACTTACCAGATTTCACATGGCGATGTTGCAGTCTCCATAACTCTTATGCAACAGCGTGGGCAACACTGCCGAACAGTGCTTTTTAACATTCCTTACTCCAAAAGCTATGCATCATCTTGAAAAAAAATTCAAGAGCCAGCTTATGTAGTGCTTGCCAGTTTGCTTTTCCTCTGCAGCCAAATGCAATTGATGCTAAACTTCAGATGTTAATTTTTAAGTCTGTTTCCCCCCCCCCCCCCAGTTTGTTTGTCTCTCGGATGTGTATGGGCTTGCTTTGATTTTCTTACTTCTTTTATCCATCCACAGACCACCCGTCTGCTGCCTTACAGACCAGCACAATGTGCGTACCACAGACTGAAAAGCACTTTCCCATCCCTTCCAGAGCCTCAGTTTTACAAAACACTAAGAGTTAAACTACAGCTTTATATTAAGGAAAAGTAACTGTAAAATCCTATGAAACTACCTACCAGGACACCTCTAACTGGTTATAAAGGGAACAGTAAAAACCAGAGGGGCAAAAGAATATTGCCTACTTCAGAGAAAATGCAGAAGAAACTTGTTCTCAAATTACACACCCTTTGTAGCAACTTTGTTCATGCAGGAGGGGACTCATGCAGTCTCAGAAGGTTGCACTGTGGTTTACTAAGGGTATGGAAGGAAACATATAAGAAATAAGAAAAAATTATTAGTGGTCAGTTTGTCGGGTCCTGCTAAGACACACGGGCCTCACACAGTTGCTTACAGCTATGAAGAAGTAACTTGGATAAGAGTCAACGCTTGATCTTTTGTCACATCCTACAATTAATCTGGTCCCCTCAGGCTTGCCCAAGTTCCTGACCTTTGTCTCTGCTGTTCCCTGATGCACTCACACCATCTTTTCACACTGCAGAAAGTGCGCTCAGAGGTTGTCCATACATTATGGATGATACACGCCTTCCTGCACTGTGCCTAACAGCCTCAGCATTCGCTGCTCAGGAAAGCTCGCGACATGACACCGTGCCCTTCTGCGACTACCCATTGAAACGCTTATCCTTCACATGAAATTATAAAGTTATGTGGTTCCAGAAATAGGCAGTGTCATCTGGTTTGGAGCTATGAACCTTAAAGCATTGTCTGAGTGAGCAGGGAAAGGACTGTTTTTCTCCATTAATATGAAAAATTAATTGCCAGGGTGGAAGCCTATGCAGAGTAACTTGGCCTAGAGATGCCCATGCTTCACTTTTATTTTAAAAGCAGATGATTCTGCTTTGAGCGTTGCCAACGCAGCAAATTTGGGAAGAATTAAATACCAACGTGTTGTTTCATCCTCTTTTTTTAAGTAGTTGGTAGAACAAAATTTCAAATTACTATAGCAACAGGCTTAAACAATACTCTGGAACTCATCGATATTTATCCCATGATCTAATAGTGGTTTGTTGACTGTGCTACTCTGCAAGGCTATGGCATTAAGTCAGAGCTTTATTCCTTTAACATATGGTCCCCAGGAAAGAAATTTACTCTTGTGCTTTGTACTCTGCACTACAGTTAAGTGCACCAATGGTAAGATTCATAAAGAAAGGCATTAGTTACCTGTGATTAAATCCCACAGCCTAGGTATGGATTTAAAATTTATGGAAATAAAATTATAGACATAAAAATGAGGTTGCATAGATCCAGATGAGTGTTAACGAGTGTGAAGGCCTGTGAGGGTAATGTGTTATTTTACTATTATTATAACATATGTTTATCTTTAAAGAAGGCATCTGTAAAAGGTATTGCACAGGGATTTAAGTCAGGTGGGTAGGTGCAAGTAGCACAGGATTAGGTGGCTGGGAGACCAGACTAAGACCAAGGAAATGACATCATTCCCAAATTCAGAAAACTCAGCAGTGAATCTGCAGGGAACAGAAGAGAACTCCACCAGAAGGTGTTTTAGGAGAGATGAATGCGAGGATGTTGCGCTATATTTTTTATTTTTATTTTGGAGGAGCTAAGTCCCTGTGACACTTTCCAAAAATACAGCAAAATAGCACAGTGGTTCTGTTGGTCAGCTCAGGCATCGCTCCGAGACCTGTGTATGGAGACCCACCTCTCATGGGACAAATTCAGCTCCCAGAATTACCCAGCAGATTTTGACTTGACTTACTTGCAGCAGCCTGTCTTCCTATGACACCACTTTTGCTATGTGTTGGCAAGCAGCAAACTGCTTTTTGGGAACACATGGCTCATTGAAAGCGGGCCAGTAAGTGTGTGTAGATCTACCTACAGGACCGGCCACATACTCATTGCGTACTGCTGGTGCTCCTGGCAATCCCAGGGAGAGTGATCCCAATAAGCCAGGTGTGAATGAATTTTGAGATGTGGGATTCACTAACTGAGGGCAAAGCCTGGTGCCTGGCTTTAGAAAGGAAGAGAAAGACCACCTGGGGGATGACGAAGCAGTCAACCGAGTTCTGAAGCCCTGAAAAATACTCAGTCGAATTATTAGACAATCGGTCTGTGACTCTCAGGGGATAACGAGGGGAGGAGAAACAGCCAATGTGGATTTGTGAAGAGCAAATTATGTCAAACCAACCAAATTTCCTTCTCTGGCAGGGTCACAGGGCTGGTGGGAAGGAGTATGCTGTAGATGTGGTATATCTTGGCTTCAATAAGATTTTGAACAGTGTGAGACTGGAGAGGCCTGAGCAGCACTTTCACAGACAAAACTGGGATTCAAAGCAGTCCTGATAAAGTAAAACAGATCTGAAATCACCAGGGTGAAACTCAGCAAGATGGATGTGGAGGGCGGCATTCAGGAAGGAAAACTCGGGTGCCCAGAAGGACAAGCTGGTGAAATGGACTGGGCTGCTGTGCAAACTGGTCCGGGGGTCAGAGAGAAGCAGGGAGCGAGCAAGCATGAATCGACAATGTGATACTGTTGGAAAAAAGGCAAATGTCACTCTGGGACATGCCAGCAAGCGCTGTAAACAATTACTCTGCTCTGGTCTGCATTCAGGAGCCCAGAGCAGCAGCCCTGTGCCCAGACCTTGGCACCAGGCTCTGCAGAGGATGCAGGCAGTGGGAGCACAGAGGAAAGAGGAGCGAGAGGATCTGCAAAGGACTGAAACACATGATTTATGGGGAAAAGATGAAGGAGTAATTTGTTTAGGCTAGAAAAAGGGTTCTGCCGTAAATAATAGTCAGAACAATATTAAATGCTGAAATTCACAGACTTGCTGGCATGGGGTGGCTGTGCTGGGGATCTCTGAGAGACTTCAGGCATAGAACTGGGGAGCTGGTCCAAAATGCTTGGGAACGAGCAGGCTGCCAGGGGCAATGCAGATACATTTGGGCTTGCTTCAGAACAGGGAATGGTCCCATTCACCTCCCAGGCCACCCACCGACCCTCCTTGTCTATGGCTTCACAATTCCACCCTCTTCTTGACGAGATCCAAGCCCACTGGAGCCACCAGCTGCCATGAAAACCCTTCTCTGAGCTGACAAAGGGGTCCGAGTCCTGTGCCCTACATTTCAACGTATGAATTCCTTAGGCAATGCTGAGCCTGCAAGGGTGCTACGATGGGCTTTGGGCACGCACGGTGGGAAGAACAGGACCCAGCTGTCAGTCTCTGCTACACGGCACCCCAGGGGACCTGGGCAGGCATGGAGGAAGCATACTCTACTCCAAAAAAAAACCCAGAAGACAACAGCAAATCATTTCTGGCTGTGGAGCAAAGGACGTCTGTGAATCGGTTAGCTCTGTAAAAAGAGTGAATCAGTCAGCTGAGAAAGGTTGAGCAGGGTGTTGTTGCTGTTGTTCAGGACTCTCTTCATAGGAACAGACATCAGTCTGAAGGGTGAGGATGGGGTAGCTTCCCCCCCAGCATCGCTGACTGGCACTGTCTTTGTGAAGTACCACTTGTTTGGGGGTGGGAGGGTTAGGGAGAGATCACGTGTGTCTCCAGCAGTTGCCAAAGTCATGCTTGCTTGCCTTTGGAAAACCAAAATCCCACTTACTTTCCCTGTGCTTCACATGACATGCCTCTCTGCCTGGGTCTTTTTCAAAAAATTGCAAAGCAACCATGAAGTTTTTTGACTTTGTTGCTCATGAGAAAAAGTGCACAGCATCACAGTTCGGCTGGGTGCCACACTGTACAGACCGAAACTGCCAGCGGTTTTCTTACTCACACACTACACCTTGGCTGCTTTTACACTGTCCTTCAGTGTTCCCTCACCCATACACTTCTTTCCCTTATTCCTCTTGTGGAAGAAGATTTTTGTTAAAGGATTCAAGACCCCAGCCTCCCTGAGTGGTGGGGGGCCCTAGCCCCAGAAATCTCCAGCATAGATGCTGCAGTGCCTTAGGAAGCCCAGCAGGGCTGTGTGGACCATCAAGGTCCTGGTGACAGGCTCAGGTCCTCACTTTGTGCTATGGTACCCACAGGGGAAAAAAATAAAATCAGTCTTCACGCATCACACCATCAGGCATAATCTTCCTCATCCAGGGTCAAGACTGCAACGTGACAAGCCAAGATTGTACCTTGAGCAATTTTACACTGTAGTGTGGTACTGTGAAACAGTAAGAACTTACCCTAATAGTTACTGCCCCTCTGTCAGCAGTACCCTCTGCATTTGTTTTCTGTACTCTCTGCTCGACTGCTGGCCAGAAGGTCACTGCAACTGGTTCTACTGCTAATCTGCTGGCCACGTCGGACTGCTGACATTTCCATTGGACCTGCAGGCAGCAACACAATGCAAATATATAACAGGAACTGATCTCCTCCAGGAGCTTAGACTTTGTAACTGAAAAAGATTATTTATTTTTTTAAATTGGTTTCTGGGTTTTTCATCAACTTGCTATTTCCAGACTGATTTTCTGAGTAGCTATCCTCTATAGTCCAGAATTGGATCATGTCAGAGAGATACACTGCCCTCTGACAGTGGTCCAGCCCAAGGCAGGTGTAAACCTTCCCCACCTCCGCAGCACAGCTCATACCAGAATACTCAGGACTTTCCATGAGCCCCCCACAGCCGAGCAGTAAATCTGCAGAACTAAAGACATGATCTTACCCAGGGCAGAAATGTCTTTCCTGTGAATGGACATGATTTAATGCACGTCTGCTACATTTCTTATGTTGCGCAAAGCACCGTATTTTACCAATAACAAATCCTTCTGGGACTGTGCATCCCTTCGGATTCCCTTGGAGGGTTCCCATTCCTATGTGGAGAAGGGCAGAGAGAAGTCATTTCCCCAGTGAACTGAGAGACGCGCACAAACACCCCTCATCCCCATGACTTCTTCCTCCTAGAGAACAAGCAGAGTATACAACCAGGGTTTCTGAGAATGGAAAAGCAGCATGTGACAGTGCTTTTAATGTCTGCTGCTTTTCCATGCCCTCCTCTGTGTTTGTTTCCTGGCGCTGTACACAATCTCCAGCAAAGAAAAGATTTTGAGTAACCCTCTGAAAATCCTCCTCCACTGTGTCCAGGGAGCTAGTCCTGTGGGACAATACCAAGAAACAAAAAGCGCTGTGAGCTTCCTAGTCAAACGAATACTCTCTGGAGCACATGTACCCATGGATGAAAGAGATCAAAAGGAAAAAACAGACAAGCTTCTCAGTTATTCTAATTAACAAAAATGCCGATGCTCACAAAGTTCTTATCTCCATTGGTTGAGGTGTAACGTCAAACTCCCTGGGGGTTGGGAGTCTGCACAGCTGCTTTGACAGTCCTGGCAACGCCACTGTGTTCATGTCGTGGGTTATGAAACACTGCAGTTGCTCCAGGCTTAGTGGGTTTGCTTTGTTGTGGCGCTACAACCATTGGACTTAACAGTACGCTATACAGAGGAAACACACAGGGGCCCAATATTCAGCAACTGGGGATCTCACCCCATGAAATGCATTAATATGCCAGGAAGAAATACGAAGTTGACAGATATATTCATTCCCTGTTACATAAGTCTTGTGTTCCCATAATGGCTCTCAAATGCAAGGCTGTCACAGATAAGAAACCACTGGCTCTTCAACAACCATATCCAATGCAAATTAAAAATAAAAAAAAAAAGAAATGTTACTGAGGTCAACATATGTTTTACTACAGGTCTTCGCAGAGCAAATAATTTAGAATATGGGCTGCACATAAAACATTATTATGTAAAATAACATGTATTATGCGTTTTCAATAGCTTTCTGCATAACCTCGGGATTGAATGGTGAAAGTCTGTTGCATAATGTATTTTAGGTAAGAGCCCTTTGAGACATGGAAGATTTCCCATCATTAAAAATGCTAGTTGATTACAACATTCAAGAACTTGTTCACTTGGGGTCTGCAAACTTATTCATGCCAGGCAGCCTTAGCACGTAGCTGCATGGGAGACGGAGCTGACACTTCAGAGAAAAACCTTCCCCCAAAGAGGCTGCAGACACCAGTGTCTTCTTTCATTTTTTCTGTACAATATTACCCTAAAAGAATGAAAAACTAGAGGTCTGCTGTAAGACTGACAATTTGTGATAACTTCCTAATGATTGCATGTCATTAGTGAATCACACTTATTGTATCAAATTAGAAGCAGGTAACACGGTTTCTGCCTGGACAGAGGGATGGCATTTAAGGCTATAGATTTTTCTTGAAAAATGTTGACACAGATTGACAAAAATAAGATCTAATCTATGGCCAACATTGCATACTTGGACTGGTCAGAAAAATAAAACCTTAAGAGACCTTGACAAAGTGAAAAAATAATTGAATGTTCATATTTTTAAGATTAAATGTTATGCTTTCGTGACTGAAACGGGGTTCCAGCTTCACATAAATACTTGTAAGGTTTGATTTCAGGGACAATAAGCCATTTTGTTCAGCCACAAATGACTTTTTTTTTCCCTCTTGTATTCATCCAAAACACTTTGAATATTCTCATTTTGGGACAACCTGAAACAAACCGTGTTTTAGTTCTTTCAGTACTGCCAATGAACTGAAAAAAAATCCTTATTAGCCAAGCTCTATTTGCAGGTCCCATGCTCTGTTTTAATCCTTCAAAGCCTCTCTATGTTTTCTAGCAATTGTGGGTGTTTCAGCAGAGCGTATGTGTACCACTTATCTGTAAAATAAATTCTGGCACAAAGCTTTAGTATGATGGGAAAAGCTTTTTGATTTATGAGACTGAAAAGATGCTTTGCTTTGTTTTGCTTCTTCAGTACCTGATTGAGATGCGGTTAAGACTAACTTAAAGAGGACTTAAGAAGGATATTTTATTTTAACCTAGGATATAGTCACTTTAGCTAATGATGTATAGAAAGATCAAAGTTTAAAGACGTGTTTTCTGTTTCTGTCTGAAACAAAAAAAAATAATAATTCAAATCTCATCCTTGCTCCAGAAGTTTTACTGATTTTCTGTATTTTTTATTTGTCATTTCTTACACCTGCCTGCGGAGTGTCAGATGGTTTGAGTCCTTGATGGTTACTTCTATAAAGAAGTAGTCATTGAGTTATGTGGGTGCTGACAGAAGCCAAAACCAAAACTGTCTGTCGCCATAACAGGAGACACATTGAATTAATACCAGGATATCTCTTCAGCAGGGGAGAAATTCCAGCCCAGAGAAGAGCAAACCTTCTGACTAAGCATCTCTTCCCTCCCAGATGCCCTGTGGTCACTCTCTGGTTTTTGTAACGTCACCGCTTTCCCAGATGTCCCATGACTGTAGCATCTTCCAGGAAAGCAAAACATAGTTAATTTTTTAATTCAGCAGCCCCAGCAGCCACATGAGAACCAGGGCAGCGCCAAGGCTTTGGGCCCCAAAAAGCTAATAAGCACCAGGCAAGGGCTTTCCTCTTCCAGGAGTTACACACAGATGGCCTAAAGCTTGTCTTTACATCTACAGCTGAGTGAAACAGTAGCCCACATGTGTTCCGTCCTCTCCCTGTGCACCGTCAGTGTCACACCAAGCTCTGCCGAGTGGCCTCTCTTGGTCACCCACATCAGAACTGATGCTCCAAGGAACGGAGAAGGAACAGACCGGCAGACCAATGTCAGTGCAGGATGCTGTAAAACCTGGCCACACTGAAAAACACCCCTTATAAGTCAGAGCAGGAATCACGTTAAATGAAGAGGCTTGGAGGATGCTTTATGCAAGAGGGGGAGCATAGGAGAAAAATCAGGTATGGTTATGTCTCACCTAGCCCTTGATCCCTCCAGGGCATGGTACTTTTTGCAAGGTATTTTGTATGCAAAAATGGAAGGTGAAAGATAAGCAGTTTTACAGTGCCGGTGTCTGGCAGCATCTGTGAGGAGGCTGTGTGTACGGGATGTTCATCCCACCCGGGCAGCTCTGCTGGGAATGTAGATTCATTCACTCATCTCTTTCACTAACAGATAAAAACAAGTGCAGAAAAACATAATGATATCTCCTAAATGGTGATTCTGACATGGAAAATACCTGATGTGTGTGTCAGGTATTCCCAAATACAGCTCACATTCCCTAAAATAGCTGACAGAAGTAAAGGAACAGATTAAAATGTTATGGCTGAACAAAAAATCCATATACACCCTTTCTCCTTATCTTTTTACAAAGCTGATTTCATATAAGCTATTTGCTGTAACACCCTGCAAACTCATACTGTATAGATATATGTTGTGAATGAGCATTTTCCTTTCCCTCTGTCACAGCTTCAATGACTGTAAGGGAAGCAAGAGTGTATTTTCTTTTAATCCAGTTCTTCCTCCAGTTTGACTCCAGGGTTTACTCCAGGACTAAAATGTCTGCATTTGTCTTCCAAGTACTTCTGCCTTGGCAACATCAACAGCTGAATGAGACCCAGCTCCTCAGCAAAATATGGTTGTGGCTCTGAATTTACTATAATTCAGATCCAAGAACCCATTTCAGCGACTTAGTGAATTCAATGGAAAGTGTGTCAGATGTACTGGGAGCAAAATTTGCTTAATTTGTGTTAAAAGTAGGCAAGTTTAATCCTGGTTTTATGAAAGTCCGTAGCAAAGCTCTTGCTGTCTTCTCAAGGGCCAAGCTTTCACTTGCTGCGGTTTTG